>NC_141066.1:49008245-49603245 GCF_041138505.1 Cibotium barometz | reverse complement strand
GGCACTACTGTGCGTTACTTAGGATGCTATGTAGGCATCGACATTTCTCCGGAGCAGCAGATAGCCCCCCTTCTTCTGAGCATTCGGAAGAAGCTTTTATACTGGAGCACAGCTCGCCTCTCTTTGGCTGGCCGGGTGGTCGTGGCCAATCAGGTTCTCTTGGCCACCATGTGGTACAACACTTCTTGCTGGGCTTTCTCCAGGGCTTGCATTGGACAGGTTCAGCAGCTCACCAGGAACTTTCTTTGGTCCGGTGGCGATGGGAGGCCCGCCAGAGCCAAGGTGGCATGGGCCGTGATCATTCAGCCGAGGGAGCGGGGAGGCCTCGGTATCATAGATCCGATCTGCCAGAGCCGAGCCTTGCTTGGCAAGCTTGTAGTCTGCGGGCTCTTACCAGGCACTGAGCCATGGAAGGATTTTCTCATCTCCAGGATCCTCAGTCGTACTCCTTCTCTCAGTGGCCCTTGGACTCCTAGCATCAAGTGGATTTTTACTGAGCAGCGCTCTAGAGGGGTGGAACTGGGCTTCGAGGAGCATTTCGCGGCAAGCCTCCTGCGGTCTTGGGAGCATCTGAGGCCGGCACTCTTTCAAGCCCCGCCGTGTACCGATGAGGAGCGGCTCCGGCAGCCCTTGATCTGGAACCCCTTGATTCGACTTCCAAGTGGCCATATGGTGGGGTCCAAATCGCATGTTTCTTGGGGCCCCCTGAGTTCCGGCCCTGCGAAGTCACTAGGTGACTAGAGGTGTTTGCAGCAGCTACCCCCGGAGATACAGGCGCAACAACTTAGCGGGCTGAGGGGCCGAGAGTTGATGAGACAGGACATCGAGGAGGCTGTCCCCCCGGAATGGTTGACCCCTGTGCAGGACCCCCCGCCCCCTCAGTGGATGGGGGTGTGCTCTCGTCTCGAGATCTTATTGGTAGTGTTTGGGACCGCAGAGAGGGCCGCTCCCCTCACCCTTGACGTGGGAGAGGATGGACAGCTTCAGAGGGCTCAGATCGACTTGGATGAGTTCCCACGGTGCACGCTTCAGCGGGTGAGGGTCATAGGTTTTCATTAGAGGCAGTGGCATATTGACCCCTCCCCGGCTGCGATTGGGGATGATTGTTCATGGAGACTTTGGGCTTGGGACAAGAGGCCTCTTCTCCAACTACAGTGGGACCCAGGCGAGTGGTTTTGGCGGGACCCCTATGCTACCCTGGCCAGCCCCGGCACCCCGTTCTTCCAGTACTCCGCGAGGCTGGGCTGGAGGATCCAGCGACACAGGATTGATGGCACCCCAGCAGCTGAGCATTGGAGAAGGCAGGGGATCTCCCCAGCCTTCCTTAAAGACTTTTGGCAACGCCTTTGGGTTAGTTTTCGACACCGGAAGGTGACCCTTTTTCTTTGGCTCACAGCGCACAGAGGATTGGCTGTAGGGGCCTGGCTTGCGTATGGCAGACTCCAAGCGACGTGCCCCCGATGCGGACACGCGATGGAGACTCAGCGACATTGTTTATGGGATTGCCCGCAGGCTCAGCAGGTCTGGCAGAGAGCTCTCCGGATGGTCTTTGCAGGTTCGCAGGGTGAGATGCTGGTGACCTGGGGCGCGGTTGCATGGGCCACTAACAGCGGCCCGGCTCTTGGCTATGAGGATCTCCCAGGCAGCACTACCATTCAGTTGTCTAACAGGGTGATGGCGGTAGTACCGATGCCGGATTTCACTGAGGCAGTCTCCATTGAGGGGGACGGCCAACGATGGGCCATGATCAGCAGTATGATAGCATGGCATATCTGGCGAGCCAGATGCAGAGAGGCCATCGACCACCAGGCGACCCCGCCCGCGGAGGTCATACAGGCTCTTTGGGTGGACTATCTCTCCAATATATGCACAGGTGGTTAGTCTATCCTCCTCCAACTTCTATAATTGTTCCACCCTGTATAGGATTGAATCTTCAGGAGATAACTTATTCTGAGCTGCTACTCTGAGGCTTTGGACTACATATTCCATAGGAACTACTGCTTCCAGTCCATATACCAATCTGAATGGTGTCATGCCTATAGATACTTTAAATGATGTTCTGAATGACCATAATTCTAAATCTAGTTTGAGATCTCAATCAGACTTATGCTTTGAAATTATCTTTTTCAGAATCCTTAGCAAAATTTTGTTAGAGCTTTCAGCCTGGCCATTTGAGGGTGATATGTGGTGGACTTCTTATGCAAAATCATATGGGTTCTGGTCATTTTTCCAATGACATCATTAAGAAAGTGAACTCCCTGATCACTGACTAGTTCTAATGGACACCCCAATCTGCTCAAAATGTGACTATACACGAATTTTGCTACACGGTTTGTTGTATTATCCCAAAGTTCCTTAGCTTCAACCCACTTGGTGCAATAATCAGTTTGCAACCAAAATGTATCTTGATCCAGATAGTTTTGCTTTAGGCTTGATAGGTCCAATGAAATCCATACCTCTTTTTTGGAATCCATACCTCTTTTTTGGAATGATTCTAAGGGTAGAACAAGTGTGTCCGGCATTCTGTCCTAAGGAAGTGTTATCCTTCCTTTTGATAAAGACAAGCATTCTTTGGTAAACTAATGAGCATCTTTCAGAACTGTAGGTCACCATAGACCTACTTGCATGATCTTCTTCCCTGTGATATCTCTTGAAAAATGTCCTCCTGACATTTTTCAAGATATACCTCTTGAAAAATGTCCTCCTAACATACCTGAATGGGCTTCTTGTAGGATTCCATTTTGTTCATAGTTAGGAACACATCTTCTTGATTATTTGGTCTATACCTCTTTTGTACAAAGATCCAGCTATAACCAAAAAGGATTTGCTTCTCAATGCCATCTCCCTTCTTTGATTTGCAGTCAAACTGTCAGGCATCATTCCACCAGTCAGAAAATTCAAAATTTGATCATAGTATGAATCTGAGTTTACAGGTTGACTTGTGAATAGTTCTACATCAGGTAAACTATTTGAAATGCCATCTGTAGGTTCTCCTGATTCTAATCTGCTAAAAAAAATAGCAATGGTATTATTTCTTCTAGGTGTATGCACAATGGAAAAGTTGAACTCCTGTAACAATAACATCCATCTTGCCAGCCTGCATGTAAGTTGTGGCTTCTTAATCAAGTATAACAATGCTTGATAATCCACATGAAACAGAATCTGATTCCCAAGAAGATAATGTCTGAACTTCTTCAATGCATATACCATCCCTAATGCTTCTCTTTCAGTCTCACAGCATAGTTTCTTTCTGCAGATGTAAGCATTTTGTTGGCATAGTATATAGGTCTGAACCATCCTTTTACTTTCTCTTGCATCAGTGATGCTCCCACTGCTATATTTGATGCATCAACAAATATGTGAAAGGGTAGGTTCTAATTAGGAGGTTAAATTATAGGTGTAACCATGAGAAATTTCTTCAGAATCTGAAATGCTTTGACTTGTGCCTAATAAGAACTCAATATATTTCTTTGTAAGGTGGGTAAGAGGTGCAGAAATGTCAGACAGATACCTCAAGAATCTGTTGTGCCACTTTACCTATCCTACAAATCTCATTAACTCTTTGAGGTTGGTTGGCTCTCGGGCATTCAAGCATAGCCTCAACCTTCTTTCTGTCTATTGAAATTCCCTCAGCTAAAACCACATGTCCTAGTAATACACCTCTTTTGATAGTAATTTCACACTTGTATGGGTTTAGGGACATTCTGGAACTGCCTACACCTTTCAAGGCATAACCTGAGTGCTTGATCTTCTTCCCAAACATGCTGAAATCATCCATGAAAATTCTCATGAATTCAGTTAGAAAAGGTTCAAATAGTTTTTAAGCTATTTTGCTGAATGAGGGTGGACCATTTTTTAACCCAAAACTCATCTACAGTGTTTATGAATGCACCGGCCCATTCAGTGAGATGAAAGCTGTCTTATCCCTATCTTAGGAGCCATACTAATCTGATTGTATCCAGTGAATCCATCTAGAAAGGAATACATTTCATGTCCATCTACATCATCCAATAAAGTGTCACAGAATGGTAGTGGAAATGGATGAGATGTGGTTGCTACATTCAGCTTTCTATAATCCACACAGATTCTGATCTTCCCATTCTTCTTTGGTACAACTACTATTGGTGATAACCAGGTGACTTCATCCACAAGATGAATAAAACCAACTCTCAATAGCTTGTCTATTTTCTCTTTAACCTATTTTGCATAATTGGGGTTCATTTTGTATCTCTGTTGAATAACAGGTTGGGCATCTTGCTTCAGGTTAATCCTATGTTGATGCACTACAGGATCTATTCCTTTCATATTTGAGTAATCCCATGCAAATACATCTTTGAACTCTGTCAACAATTCCTTCAGATCTTGTCTGAACTGATTATCCAAGTATTTGCTAACCTTGACCATCTTTGGGTTTTGCTCTGATCCCAAATTTAGATCTTGTAGCTCATCCTCTATTACTCTCTAAGAATTATGCATGTCTCTTTCAAATATTTGCTCTACATTATTAATAGCTTCTTACATGGTCTGTTGTGTTACATTTTGCTCCACCTCTTCAGACTTCAGAGTAGAAGGATTTTCAATTTTTAGAGTGATGTCAGCTCTGCTATACTGGTTCAGGTCTGTCTGTGGTTGATTGTATGCCTGATCTTTTTCATTCTGAGTTTGATTTGTTAACAAGGCATATACATTTGCATTATAATATTGAGCATAGATTCTGTATATATATACTTCAAAGAGTGGGATTATGGATGGGTTTGCCTGTAGGAATTGTTCCTCCTCATCATCATCTGCTACTTCTGCAGAGCTAGGTTTATTGTCTGTGCCTACAAAGGCTTTTCCTATTTATCCAATTGAACTTTTGGGATTATTGGGAGTTGTAGTTTTTTCTTTCCCTATATGAGTTCTACTATATCACTTCCCCAATCTTGCTTTACTTTTGTAGTTTTGAACCAAGGTCTCTGCATTCTGAGTACCACAAAGTTGAGATTGAACTTCATTCCTAATATCATCACTTGTTGGTTCCTGAGCATTCCTAAAGGTTGCTGCCTGCCCTGATCAACCTTTCTGACTTGAAATGGTGCAGCTTCAAGCTTTGACAATTTCATACTCAAGTAGATTGATTCAGGTAGTATGTTTACTCTAGAACCTCCATCTAGTAAGACTTTCTCAAAACATTTGCAATTTCATACTCAAGTAGATTGATTCAGGAGTATGTTTACTCCAGAACCTACATCTAATAAGACTTTCTCAAAACATTTGGCTTGATAGTGAACTATTATGGTTGGGACATAGAGAAATCAATGTCATCTTTATGGTCATGGCAAACCTGACTGATATCAACAGTCTTTGGTGACTCTTATTTTGTTATTGTTAACTTTTGGATAAGAATGTCCTTGAACAAAGGTACCTGATCCAACAATTGCTGCAAGGTAATTTGTATTGGAGCTTGCATAAGTGCATCAAAGAATAATGAATTCTGGTCTAGAGATGGAAACTGAGTTTGTGGTGGATTCTACAGTGGTGTTGAGACCTTTATTGGTTTAGGTGGAATATACAGTGGGGTTCTATCAGGATATTCTTGTGGTTGCTTCTTCTGAGCCTTTTGAATCTTCTTGGTGGAGTCATCCGTGAGCTCCTTCTGTTCTTCCCAATCCATTACTCTACCTTTGCCTTTTGCTCTTGTAATTACATTCACATTCATTTCAGCTTGCCTTTTGCCTTTTGCTCTTGCCTTTTGCTCTTGTAATTACATTCACATTCATTTCAGCTTCTATGCCACAACAACTGAACTATTCTTGCAGGCTGTGGTAACACTGGTTCAGAGCTAACAATGCCTAATTTTGTTGGTTGTTGAATAAGTGGTGCTTTGATTTTAGTTTTTGATGTGGTTGATGTTGGTTGAACTGTTTGAATCTCTACCACAATGGCATTGGCTATTGTATCTTGTTGTTAGGATTATTTTACTGTTGTTGTTGTTGTTATGTGGTCTATTACCACTGGTCTTCCTCTTTCTCATATGTGCCTAACCGAGAGGTTGCATCTTGGGCCCACTGTGTGTCCATCTTGTCCACAGTAATCACAAAATAAGTGAGGCTATTGATTACTCATCTAATTCCTATTCCATTGGTGCTTAGGTTGATTCTCTCTTGGTACATTCTGATATCCACCTCTAGGTGCTTGTGGTTGAATTTGGTTTACTACAAGTATTGGTTGATTATTCAACCTTTATTGTATCCTTGGTGGTGCTCTTTCCCTATTTGTGGGATTGTACTAGCAGTTGTCTGGTGAATGACCTTCTTTCTTACAGATAATACAAAAGAGTTTAAGAGGTTCAGGTGCTTTTGCATAACCCATTTGCTTCAACTTTTTTGCAATATTCTTGCCCAAGCTTTTGCTATCTGATGTATTCTTCTTCTTCCCTTTTCTCTTCTTCTCCTATTTCTTATCATCTTTGTTCTTCTTTCTTTTCTTCTTGGTTTTGGATTCAGTGTCAGATTCCTCCTCTGAATTGGAGTCTGAGTCTAAATCTTCTGAATATAAATCCTTTGATTCTGAATCAGAGTCTGAGTCTGTGTAAGCTTCATGCTTCATGTTCTTCTTCCTATCCTTGGAGGTCATTGCATACCTCCTCTCCACACCTTGATTGTTGCAATTATTAAGGGATTCAAATCATTTTCATAGTCTACATTTGCAACTGCATTTCTGATTTTGGACTTTAGGCCTCTGAGGAAATTACTGTGCTCTTGAACTTTTGTGCATAGTCTTCAACTAGAAACTTATCTTGCTTGATTGTATCAAGCTTCCTGATGATATCTTTAGGAGCTTTATCCTTTCTAAACCTGCCCAAAAATGCTGCTTTGAGTGCATTGTAATTCTCAAAGTGCTCCAGCCTGTACTGGCTAAACCATTGTATATCTAGTCTTCAACTAGCAACTAAAGCTTGATTGTATCAAGCTTCCTGATGATGTCTATAGGAGTTTTATCCTTTCTAAACCTACCCAAAAATGCTGCTTTGAGTGCATTGTAATTCTCAAAGTGCTCCAGCCTATACTAGCTAAACTATTGCATAGCTCTCTTCTCCAAAGTAGCTGCAAAATGTTGCATTTTGATATCCTCCCCAAATAACCTGTTATGTCCATTTGCATCCCATCTTGTTTCAAAATATGCTACATGGCAGTTAGGGTCTTTCTTGCACCACTGAACATTGCCTATTTGATTTGGGGATTGTTTGGGACATTTAATGGTTGTGGGTTTCATATATCCATGGCTTCTTGGTGATCTTGAACTATGTGTGGAGGTTCTTGCTGTAGTGGGTCAAGATGCTATTATAGTATTGGAGCTATTAGATTAGGTTGGGCATTCCTCAATACAGAACTACCTGCCAGAGCTGAAGTTCCTGCTGTGTGCAGTTCTTTAGTCTATTGTATGTCAGGTTGATATTCCTCCTGACTATTTGAATCGGGTGTCTGATGATGGTGCTCTCCATGTTGTTATTGTGCCTTCCCAGAATTAGCTTGCCGCCGATGGGGGCTGGTACAATTTTTTGCAATCAGTTCCTTAGGTACATCTTCTGGTGGATGGCTTCTTGATCTAGTAAAGTAAGGTGTGACTCTATCATATTCTCTCCTACCACTCATACATCTGACATAGTGGGTTTGATAGAGAAAATCATGATTGTTTGATAGAGAAACTCAATCACTTATTTAGTCAAGTCCATATATTAATCTATTAAGGTTGTTTGCAAACATCCATTTTTACATTTGTTGAGACTATATTACTTGATATCACTTCATGCAAGTATTCACTCATCTTTTGAGACTATATTGCTTGATATCACTTCATGCAAGCACTTGATATCACTTCATACAAGTACTCACTCATCTTCTAGTTTCTATCTTCAATTTCTTTGCTAAGTTTTGTGCTATTATATACGTATGTCTATTGGATTAGCTACATCGATAGGATTGTTCATGTCTCCCTAGTAATGTTTAAAATTTGGTCGATTGTTTTCCCAAAACTATCCAAAGCATCACTTTTTACTTTTTAGTAATTATTCAAAATTGTTATAACCACCACGATAGCATTTAGAGTACTTACCAAGATAAGGGTTCCCATGTCAAATCCAATGTCATTCATTCTTTGGTATTGTTGCTCCAACTCTTCTCTTGCCTCTCGCTTGGCAAATGTTAATCTTTGCACCTCTTATATGTAGGTTAACTTAGGGAGGTTCTAAATCTTGGGGGTATCTACAAAGCTTGTTTTTTCTAGTAATGGTACTCCCCATGGGTCACAAAATGTAAGTGGTATGATGCACTACCTAATGTACACTATTTAATTGAATTCCAATGATAATTTTTATACTAGGGGTTTTGAAGAATCGTGCAAGATGTCATCTTAGTTTTTACTTTTCCAATGCTAATTTTAAAGCGTTATCTTACTTTTTACTTTCCCAATGCTAATTTTATACTATCATATTTCTTTTCAAACATACTTTTCTTTTCTTCAAAAGTATCTTTTATAAATTTAGAAGAAGGTTTTTTACTTTTATTTTCTTCAAAAGTACCTTTTATAAATTTAGAAGATTTTTTTTTATTTTTTAAAAAATAGTTTATTTTGAGACCAAGATACTATGATTGTTTTTTTATAATTATACAAAAATAGTATTAGATTCAAAGGTTTTGATTATGATTAAGCTTTTTGGGATTAGAACAAAGAAATGTAGACATTCAAAAAAGACTTTAACTCTTATTAATCTTTTGGCAATTATATCAGCCCATAATCTCTAAGATATGGGGGACAATACATTGACTGCAAGTGAAGGAGCTCTCATATCTATTCCTCACGTTTCGACCATCTAACCTAAAATAAAAATTAGATGGAGGATTGCTCAACATCAAGGAAATCTCTTCTCTAAAAAAAGCTAATGGCCAGTGGCTTTCCACATTGACTGTTATTCATGCCCTCCCCAAATAATGTGTACTTCCACCAGTATAGAATCACCTCTTGTATCTTGGTCCATGCTTAGCCATTCACCTTTGACAAGCCTCCACCTCCTGTACGCAACGTAAAGAGCATATATAAGGTTTGTCAAGGAATAAAGTACTTGTTTATTAAAATAAATTAAAAATTAAAAATAATAATTACTCAAAGAATAGAGGCTACAATCACACTATCCAAGTTAATACCGGAATGTAACATTATTTATTAAAAATAATAATTACTCAAAGAATAGAGGCTACAATCACACTTTCACATTTATTACCAGAATGCAACATTATTTTTTGAGACTCGACAAAATCAATTATGTCCTCCTGATGGGTTCTCTTTGTATCCCATTGCTCACCCAACATATGATTCATCCAGTCTACTTGGACTCTTGCAACCATATGTGATCTTAGTTCTCTTCAATTATTTACATGTTGCAAACAAATGAGCAAAATAACCAAAGGGAATAAACCAACTCAAGGGAACATATTTTGATCCTATTTTTGGTTTCATTGAAGCTTGCACATCATTTTTAAGTTTTAGCCTACAACTTGTAACCACATCCATATTAGGTTGTAGCCATTCTAGACTTGATAGTAGTGAGGGGAGTGACATGGGCTGCAATGTACCAAATTTAGTATTCCTTGATGGCACAAGATACAAAGATTCATAAAAGAATATACATTATGATACCAAGAAGCTAGCATTCTTCCCCTCATACAACAAAGCTCCAATGTTGGCATCATTAACAACATTTAGCTTTCCACTTAAGCACTCTACATATTGCCATTCTTTGAAAGTTGATGGATATAATGCTGAAAGACATACCCTTTTTTAATATATTTAAGAACTAAAAATATAAAAATAACATGCAAACTAATTAAATGTCATAATCTTATCATTAGGTTGTTCTTAGCGATTTGATTGTTGGGATGCAAGGATATCTCCTTGTGCATATACACAAACACTCATTCAAACTTTCTATATAGGTCCTTAATCCATCTTCCCCTCGTCATCTTTTCTATTAAAAACCTCAACGCTATGTATAGAACTTATGGTCTTCTGTCTTTCTGACATCTATACTTATAAACCAAAAAAATATAGTTTAATTTAAATATTATTTTCAATCAAGAAAATAATATCCAAAATATCAAATGTGTTACCTTTTCAAGGAAATCAAGCCCTCTGACATGTAACAATAACCACACAAAAATAAACATCATAGAAGATCCAAATCCAAACTTGAACTTTATAAACCAAAATAAAGTAGACAAAAAAAATATGCAATTACCTTTTAGCTCTTTAAAGCAATCAATGGCAAATGAGAACAAAGCATCTCACCTATAATAACAACCACGTAAAGACAAACATCATAGAAGATCCAAATCTAAATCTAAACTTAATAAATGCTATAGAAGATAGATAATAATATGCAGAATTTAAAATGTGTTACCTTTTGGCTCTTTAAAGTAGTTAATGGCAAAGAAAAAAAAGCATCTCGCCTGTGTAACAACATCGCAAAGACAAATATCATAGAAGATTAGAATCAAAATCCAAACTTGAACTTCAAAAAATATAAACTTTTTAAGCTAAGTGCAGTCGAGCATAAGCTATGGCGGTACCAATTACCCAAATAAAGATGCAAATGAGAAGAAGCTAGCCGCACCAATTACCCAACAAAGGATGTTGAATTACCCAACAAAAGATGCAAATGAGAAGAAGCTAGCCGCACCAATTACCCAACAAAGGATGTCGAATTACCCAACAAAAGATGCAAATGAGAAGAAGCTAGTAGCCGCACCAATTACCTAATGAGCAGAAGCTATGGTGGAGTTTGTGGAAAGAGGAAAGAGGAAATGTGGAAAGAGGGAAGCCAAAGAGAAAATGTGGAAAGAGGGAAGTAAAAGTTTTTGTATTTTGGTCAAATCATGTTGAATAGTTTATTGTCAGGACTACAAGTACATCTGACACATCTCAATTATTAAATATTAAATTTTGACATGACTAATTGGTATATGTGACGCGTGTCAATTTTTTAATATAAACCTTAAAATATTTTATTTGAGCAATTTGGCCTTGTCAGATTTGGTGGCACATGTTGGCATGAAACTTCATATGCCTGCCGAAGTGCCAACGAGAGAGCAAAGTGAATGCACAAAGTGCATAGAAGTGTTCCGGATAAGCGCCATTATGGGGCTACACAGAGGGGCTAGACAAGGGCAAAGAAGGGCCAAAGTGATGCCAATTCATGTGTGAAACGACTGACCAAACATGGTCCCAGGGGCGGGCACCCACTTACTCTTGGGTGGCCATATTTGAATGCTTATAATTGAGTATATAAGCGAAAGTTAGTGTATTTTCCATATCCTTGTCCATTTTCGCACAACTCAAGCTCAAGGCTATGGTGGAGAAGAGCTTAAGAGAGCAACATGTATACATGGATGCCCACGGGGCTTAGTTTTTGGTCAATATTGATGCCCACGGGGCTTTGGAAGTGTCTTCTATTCTCTTTTCTTGCATATTTATGTTAGCATATGTGATTAGGGTTTGATCTATGCATTGGTGATTATTCTTGGGAGCTTTTTGGTGTTTGAGTGTGATTGTTTAGACTATGGGACGTCACCAAAAAGTGACCAAACATTTGGTGAGTTTGCCGGGAAAGTGCTAGACACTCTAGGGCCCGTGTTTGGAGCTTGAAAATTTTTGTTTTTTAAATTGTGCGTGCTTGATGGGAAGGTGATTTTTGTCTTGCCTTGTGTGCTTAATCCGGGAATGGTTATGGCACGCTTGTTCTTATGATTATGGAGGTCAATGGCGTCTTGCAAATGGTGTGGGAGAGCTGAAGGAAGCTCTGTTTTTTTTTTCTTTATTTTTGTGATTACCTCAAGGAGGTGAGAAGGAGAGAGGAGGGTTGAGAGTGAGAAAGGGAGCCCCTGTTTTTGTCTTACTCAAGAGAGGGAAAGATGGCACCCTCTTAACTTTGCTGAAACAGCACAAAGAGAGGAGGAGAGAGAGCCTGCTCCTTTTTATGCATGAGAAAGAGGCGCCCAATGTGGCTTACAGCACAGGGGAGTGTGGAGAAGCAGGGGAAGCACCTTAGGTTCCAACAGAGCATGAAGGAGATGGAATTGTTGGTGGGCAGTGCATGCAATAAAGAAGGAGAAGGAGTCAAGCTGGAAAGCTAGGTGGCAGCGGGGTAATGGCGTGAGGAACAGCAGGACCAAGCGGCACCAAGGAGGGAGACTCTGACAGCAAGACGTCTGGCACCTTCGGTGTGGAAGGGGGGGGACGCCCACCTTCATATGCGTAAGGTACTATCAATAATTGGTAGTAATGGCATCAATCATCAAAGCCATGTGTCTCTTCAGCATGTCGTGCGTGTTAAGGTGGCCAAAGAAAGAGCGTACGTGTTCACAGAGGCCATCGCAAGTCCACTAACCCTCACGTGTTCAGTAGGTCGAGGTGCATGATTGAGAGTAGCAGCCACATCACGTGTCCAGCAGCCTTGGAAGCACGTGTTTAGCAAGCATATGTGTTCAGCAAGTAGGGAGGAAGCACGTGTTCATAGAGGATATTGCCATACGTGTTGAGCAAAGCCCTCCAGGGCGTGTTCAGACCCAAGGGAAGTCTGCATGTGGAGACGAGCATAGCAGATGGGAGACCCATGTGTTGATCAGACTACAAATAGGTTTTGTGAAAGCCAGCAGGTGGGCTATGGTGAGCACCACAATTCAACAGGGCATGTCGACATCGTGTTGAGTGCAACCAGCTCCTATCAGTGTGACCAAGAGGTCAGCGTGATGAGCATTGAAGCAACCGTCAAGGCCCGTGTCAACCCAACCATGTAGACATCGTGTCAAGCAATAAGCGACAGAGTCGTGTCGACCTGACCCTTTTTTTAAACAAAATATATGTGTAATAGAAAAAAATGGTCTCTCTCTCTCTCTCCCCCCCCCCCCCCCCCCCCGCTCCCCTTTTTGGTTATAGATAGTATTGTGGCCCTTGCCATTTATGTAAACATCTTTTGTCGAGTTCCCCTGTAATTTTACCTTACCTCGTGTAAAACTTTGGCTTTATTTATATATTACTTATATTACTTATATTCTACAAAAAGAAAAAAGAAAAACATGGTAATGTAAAACTTTGGCTTTATTTATATATTTATTATATTCTACAAAAAGAAAAAAGGAAAAAATGGTAATGTAAATGAAAAAAAATAAGGAAAAAGGGGATGGGAGAATCAAAGAAGAGGAAAAAGAGGGTAGGGATAATCAAAGAAGAGGAAGGTAGAAGGAGAAGGACGTAGAAAGAAAAGAAATAGAAGGAGAAGAACATAAGGGACAAGGAGAGGGAAAGAAGAGAATTGAAGAAGGGGGTGAAAGAAAGAAAGAGAAGCAAGAAAGAAAAGAAAAAAGGAAGGAAAGAGAGAAGAAAAGGGAGGAGTGAAAGTAAATAAAGAAAAAAGAGAGAAAGAAGGAAAATAAATAAAAAGAGGAAGATAGAGAAGAAAGGGATAAGGGAGAGAGAAGTAAATAAAAAGAAGAAAGGGAAAGAGAGAGGAATGAAAAGAAAGAAGTGAAAA
Organism: Cibotium barometz; assembly: GCF_041138505.1. NCBI lineage: Eukaryota > Viridiplantae > Streptophyta > Polypodiopsida > Cyatheales > Cibotiaceae > Cibotium > Cibotium barometz. Next base: position 49,589,678 of record NC_141066.1, on the reverse strand, counting down.
GAAAAGAGAGAGGAATGAAAAGAAAGGGAAAGAGAGAGGAATGAAAAGAAAGAAGTGAAAAGAAAAGAGAGAAAGAAGTAGAGATGGGGGGGAGGATATTTTACACTAACAAAGAGAAGGAGAAAAGGTGGGGCCCATTGTTTTAAAGAGAAGCCAGCAAGACGAGGGCCACAAGAAGAGTGGGCTTTTAAAGAGAGTTCAAAGGCAGGTTCAAAGAGGCCAAAGGAGCCAAAGGATTCACTTGCACAAGGTAACGAGAGTCCAGCAAAAGGAGCTCATGGAGTAGCACAAGAATAGGTTTCCATGGGGAAAGAAGGAGCTCAAGGAGCTAGGTGCACACTAGGAAGTTGCTAAGGCAGAATGCAGGGGCCAATGGAGGCCAGAGGCTCTTCGAGGCGGGCTGTGAAAGTTCCCCAAGGAGTGCAGGTGCCTGGGATGCGCATCACACTGCCCACGTTCAATGGTGGCGAACTGCATGAGGATGCACAGAGGCACATCAAGGAGAATGCATATGTGTGTACCATCTAGGGTATGGCAGCATGGAGATAAAGATGGCTTTGTTTCCCACCAAATTGCATGGTAAGGCTAAGGCATGGATGTGGTAGTAGCTCAGAGGGTCCATATGCAGATGGGATCAAATGGTCAGCACCTTCATAGAGTAGTACAAGCCTCCAAGGACCATTGGGTCACTATCTTGGGAGCTCTGAGAGCTAAGGCAAGAGGCCAAGGAGCCACTTCAAGATTACATGTACAGGTTTTGGAGAGTGGTAGAGCAATTGGAGCAGCAAAGGGTCATCATCATGCCCGGGAAGCTACTGGTTGAACACTTTGTGAATGGACTCGTAGAGCTAGCACTCATGAGGCAGCTCAAGCTGATGAAGCCTGCCACATTTGAAGAGGCTGTGGGAAATGCCCTAGAGCATGATAGGTATGCTCAACTCAACAGGGAAGCACTTGCAAGGCACAGGTGGCCTGACAAAGAGCACAAGAGAGGTGCCAAGTAGCCACCAAGGAAGTTTTCTTGGCAGAGGTGCATGAGTAAGAGGGAGCAGTCCTGGTGGGAATGAGGGAGTATTCATGGGAATGAGGGAGCAATCATGGGAATGAGGGAGCAGTCATGGGAATGCCAATGGAGCAAGAGCCCCAACCGATGCAAACAGCGGTGGTGACCGCCAGTGGTGGTGACTGGTAGGACAGAGGCAATAGTACAGGTCACATGAGATCATCAATGAAGATGCCGGCTCTCTCTCGGCCTCTTGGCTCTCTCTCGGCAAAGAGGCCGAGAGAGAGATAGGAGACGGCGGTAGTGTGGATGCCAGCCACCAATGAAGGTTGCAGAGCTCAAAAATCCGGAGGCAAAGAGGGCAGGAATGTATAATGCATGGAGGCTAGGTGCCTTCTAGTATGTGCATTTGTGCAAAGAGCCAATGGGGCCAAGCATGGGCCAAGAGAAGGTGCTCATGGAGCCACCAAGTGCAATGGAGGGCAAGCCCAAAGAGGTGAAGCCCATGGAGGCTAGGTGCCTTCTAGTATGTGCATGTGTGCAAAGAGCCAATGGGGCCAAGCATGGGCCAAGAGAAGGTGCTCATGGAGCCACCAACAAGTGCAATGGAGGGCAAGCCCAAAGAGGTGAAGCCCATGGAGCCAGTAGAGGGCAGCAAGCAAGCAGCCAAGGGGCACACGATGCCACCGTCTCAAAGCCAGCGGCCCACAGGCCTAAGGGGACAGATGCATGCCCAAGAGAGTGGGGGAATGTTCAAAGGGGCCAGGTGCCCACATATGTGAAAGGATGCCTAGAGCAAAAAGAGGGTCAAAGGCACACAGTGCACATGCATGCAGGGGCAATGGCTCACCAAGATCAACTCGTTAGTCACACGAAGAAGTGTGCAAAGCAAAGTGCCAAGGGCTAGACTCTTGGCAAGGACCCATGCACAAACAAAGAAGGGGTAGGAAGAAGAAGAAGCCAAATAGGGTGGCAAGCAAAGGAGCCACGTCAAAACCAGTGTGAGCACAAAGAGAGCAACCATGTGCAAACAAAGGAAGAGTGTGATGTAGGGATTCGGGAAGGTAGAAGTCTAGGAGCCCAAGGCCAACAAGGACGAGGATCCACCCACCATGAACGCATCACCCACCATGTATGACAACCCTCTCTAGGAAGGTTACAAGAAAACAGTGCCATAGGTGTTTGACAACCCACTTTCGGAAGAGTATGCCCAACAAGAAGTGCAGTGGTTAGCCAAGGAAGATGAGCCACAAGCTAGGGTAGAAGGGGCAAGAGAATAGGGCCTAGAGGAGCCTACTGCCATGAAGGTATAGGACAACCCACTCTAGGAGTGCGGCAAGAAGCAAGAATGGTCGCAATGCAACAACCCTTTGTATGATGTGGTGGAAGAGGAGGCCAAAGAAGAGGAGGAAGAAGAGGAGACAGTCACATGGTTTGACTACTAAGAGGAGTGGAAAGAGGACAAGGAAGAGGGGCCCATGGTTAGTGCACAAGAAGAATTTGGAAATAGGACATGGGTAGCCTCACAGCTCACAAGCAAGAATGCCGACACCCAAGAGGTGGTCACATGCAAAGAGGAGTTGAGAACCACAAAGATGCTAGCACATGCATTGAATATGTGGCACAAGTGGGTGTAGAAGCAAGCAAGCCAATGGATTACACACGTGGACAAATGCCTGCAGAGCTACAAAGAGTATGCCTTGCCTGCACAATGGGGTGCAAAGAGGTCTATCTAGCCAAATTGGGCCACACACAACCAAGTGCACACATGCAAAGAGCCCAAGAGGAGTGCCAAACAAAGCAAATGCAATGCAAAAGACTCCTGCGGGGAATGCATAAAAAGATGCGGCCAATGGCCAGGAAGCACAAGGCCAGAAGGATGGACAACCGGAGCCATCAAAGGAAGCACATGCGTTATCAGCGCAAAGGATTGCCCATGATAGTGTGAATCAAGAAAGCCAGGCGTGTACATAAGTATGTATGCATAGCAGCAAGTATGTATGGTCAACATTGGACACACAAAGGCGTGGTGTTCATCCACACTGGAGACCAGCTATCCCCTCGTGGGGATGCCAGATGTTGGCAAAACATTTCGTATGCCCAAAGTGCCAAATGAGAGAGCAAAGTGAATGCATGAAATGCATAGAAATGTGGTGGACAAGTGCTATTACGGGGCTACATGAAGGGGCTCGACAAGGGCAAAGAAAGGCCAAAGTGATGCCAAATCATGTGTGAAACGGCCAATCAAACCATGCAGGCCACCGACTTACTCTTGGGCCTTTACTCTTGGGCGGCCATGTGAATGCTTATAAGTGAGTATATAAGCAAAAGCTAGTGTATTTTCCATCTCCTTCTCCATTTTTGCACAACTCAAGCTCGTGGCTATGGTGGAGAAGGTGCTCAAGAGAGCAACATGTATACATGGATGCCCGTGGGGCTTAGTTTTTGGTCAATATTGATGCCCACGGGGTTTTGGGTGTGTTTTGTATTCTCTTTTCTTGCATATTATGTTTGCATATGTGATTAGGGTTTGATCTATGCATTGGTGATTATGCTTGGGAGCTTTTTGGTATTTGAGTGTGATTGTTGGACTATGGGACGCCGCCAAAAGCAACCAAATAGCAGAAGATTCAAAAATATACATGTTACATGGATCTTGAATCCTACATTGGCTAGACCATTCTTTTTTTAATACTTTCTTATAGGGCCCTTTTTGGGTCCAAATTTTTCCTAATAAATCAAGTTAAGCTCTATGTTATGTAAAGTTTTCATGTTCAAAGTGAGAGTTTTATTTGAGCTAAGATGCAAAAGCTATAACCATTTTAAGTACCTAATATAGTGTCTATCCTAAGTCTGAAACACGTTGATGAACACTACACAATCCATGCAACAAAAAATGCACAAAATATTATTAGATTTTTGATCAGGCTATACCATTAGGTGGCCCACTTTATGTATAATGCACTAATATATTGTCTGTCCTAAGTCCAAAACACATTGAACACTAGACAATCCATGCAACAAAAAAATGCACAAAATATTATTATATTGTTGGTCAGTATATACCATTAGGTGCCCCACTTTATGTATGATGTTCCATTGGAAGTTCCATTGTAAGATTTCAAATCAAAAATCCTATCCTAACTAGGAGAGATTGGCCCTTCAAGATGTAAAAATGTAGATTTTTCAAGATTTTTTAAGGTGCCCAACTACCAAAAGTGGTCCCCCTAATCTTGCAACCACCCCCAAATCCTACCCAACCATACCCCACCAGATTGTGATGATTCGATCCAGCAAACGACAGATCTAGGATGACCTTCTCCAACTATTCCCAACTCCACTTATGCCCGCTACTACTACTAGAACATTGATCTCAAGAAAGTAAACTGCCTTCCAATATACTTTTCCACGATGACTTTTGCAAGCGTCAATGCCCCACATAGCATTCGCACCCTCCCATTTTACAAAGGCCACCACTATTGTGAACCAATGTTGTCGCCCTACCTCCTTATATTTTCACGCCTTGTATTGAGTATACCAATTCATCATTGTGTGTGACTTGGCAGAATCGATAGTAATTTGTCCTATCACATGCCTTCCACTCTGCTCATTGCCAAGGTCTCTGCACACCATGTCCTCTAATGTCCCCCATATCACATATTAAACCTTGGTGTTTACTTTGCTTTCTCATAGGAAAAACACAAAAAGGCCTCTCATGTGTACAAGGTGGCTCCATGGTGTGTAGCAACATGGGTGGAACCTCAAGAGCTTCTTCTTTATCAACAATCAACATCCCCAAAAAATAAAAGCCTCTCCACTTTGCTACTAAGTGGCTAGGTTCTCTCCCCTACCATGCTGATGGGGCTATATCGCATAAACTCTCTGCATTAATGCCTATGCTATCTCCAATCAACCAATGGTCATTGCTAAAAATAATAGCAACATTTATTTTAAAAAAATTACCATTGACATGGTTCACTAAGCATACCCCTACTTAGGTACATTTAACCCTTTCTTAGAAGCAAAGCAACCTTGTGAAAGCATGAAGAAGATCAATCCTTTCCATAAAGTTCATGTTTGAAGAAGGTGTTTGTGGCTTGTAGGGGATTATAATCCTTGGGTGGCCTCCCTTGGCTCGGTAATGTCATCAACACTCTTTGATATTTTTTCCCAACCAACCAAAGTTTTGGATTTTATTTTGATCTTATCTTATGTGCTCATGGAATGCTTTACACAATCAAGTGGAGGAGCAAATTAAAAACCAATAATGTGGCACATGAAAACCTCATTTGACGGTAATCCATTATCTTGACAACATGATTTCATCAAATATCATACAACTTACATAATGGAGGCATAACAAATTAACAAATTACTCGGCCACACACAAACACCCTTGGTCATGATAGATGTCATAAAAATTTGACTTTTAATAAGGTCTAAAGACCTTAGCCTTGAAAATTTTATTGATTTATAACTTAATAAAAAGATGTGAATGGGTGTGGGGGAGTGGCAAGTTATGGTTATGACCTTGAAAAAAATCTATAACTTAAAAAAAGATGTGAATGGGTGTAGGGGAGTGGAAGATTATGGTTATGACCTCGAATAACATCTATACTATATGGTTATGACCTCGAATAACATCTATACTTTAGTAAGGCTTCATTTCTGCCAAGCAAAGAAATTATTTTATTAATCACAATAACAAATAATCATCATCTTGATCATCATCTTTTGAGTCAACCTCCATTGGAACACACAAGTTTTTTGGCAACAAGAGATGAGAGAGAAGGAGAGAGACAGAGGGAAAGAGACCAAAAGAGGGAGGACACGGCAGTTTGGGCAGGTAGTTAGTGTTTTCTTTTCGTTTTGTTTTTTCTTCTTCTTCTTTTCCTCTTTTGTCTCTCTTTTGGTTTTGTGTGTGTTGGTATTTTGGTTTGTTTTTTATATTTTAAAAAAATAAATAAATGGGTTGTTTTTTGAGTTTTGCTTTCAAAAATGAAGAAAAACAACAAGAATAAAGGGGGTCTTTTTTTGGAAAGAAAGATTTAAAAATGAAATTAAAAAACATTAATTGATATATTTATTTTTTTCAAAAAGGGAGAAAAATAAAAATAAGGAATAATTCTTAAAAAAATAATTGATAGATTTATTTTTTCAAAAAGGGAGAAAAATAAAAAATAAGGAAGGATTTTTTTTTAATAACAAGGGGGGGGGAAGAGGGGGGTTTTTTGGTGTGTGTGTGTGTGTGTGTGTGTGTGTGTGTGTGTGTGTGTGTGTTTGTTTGTTTTTATTTTTTTATTTTTTTAATACAATAAATGGAGGGGTAATTTTCAACAAAAGAGAAAGACAGAGTGTAGGGGGGATATTTTTTTCAAACTCGGATGAACGGGTTGTATGGTCAATGTAGCTGACCATGTTTGGGTAAGGGACCATGATTGCATGCACATGAAAGAGCTAATGGAAACCTAGCATGCACAAATGAGGTCCATTGAGGGTCAAACAAATGGTCACATATTCAAACGAGGTCAAAACAAACTCCATTATGGAGCAAAATGAATAGGCATAGGGAATAACACCTAGGGAATGTGAAAAACCAATATCAAAGAAATTTGACCATCATCATACGGAGGTACATGCATCCTAAAAGTGTAAAAAGTAACATTCTTGAACCCTTGTGGTGGGTATTCGGAAGAGGGGTAAGTGGGACTGGATTGTAGGGAAGAAGGGGGGAAGTGTGTTACGTCCTGACTGGCTAGGGTTAGGTTAACCCGAGGTCAGGAGGGCGTGGACTAACCCGAGGTTAGGGTTAGGGTTTAGCATAGTGCGTGCCGGTACAGCCACACGCAAGCTAGGCTTAGCATGGTGTGGGAACTTGAAGGGTTCACACGTGGGCTAAAGGGCTAGCAAGGATGAGGTCTGAATTGGCCGTGGACTTATAAGTAAAAGCTAAGTGCTAATAAAGCTGGAAAGCTTATAAATAAAGCAAGGGTCAATTAAAGCAGGGTTATTGTTATATAAATGACCTTGGGTCACTTATTAGATATAACAGAGTCAAGTAGCCGCGCGGTAGTCAGGGACTGCCAAGGAAGCGTGCAGGACCTCTTGGCCAAGGAGCTGCAAGCTGGTGGTTCGGCTTGGTGGTATGGGACGCTAGGCTGGGGAAATGGAGTTCTGTAGGCTTGAGGTAGTCAAACCTTAGGCTCGGGGGTGGTTCGAGGCACTGAACCTATGGCTGGGTGGTGAGTCGCTAGGCACACCTCATCGCGGTCATGCGATGCATACGACATCGGGTCTATGAAACCCCAGTTAGGGTTTCTCAGGTATGCGGTCTAACTGTTACGTCCCGAGCAGCCTAGGGTTAGGCTAACCCATGGTTAAGGGACAAGGACTAATCCAAGATAGGATCTGGGTTAAACCCAGGATTAGGGTTTAGCAGGGTGCAGACGCGTACAACACGCATGGACTTAGCCCAGGGCGTGGGGACTCGTAGGGTTCACATGTGGGCTAAGGGGCTAGCAAGGATGAGGTCTGAATTGGCCAAGGGCTAATAATAATAGCCAACGAGCTAATTATGGCTAAAGGCTTTAAAGCAAGAGTCAATAATAGCGGGATTATTGCTATATAAGTGACCTTGGGTCACTTATTAGACACAACAACAAGAGGTCAGGTAGCACGCGGTAGTCTGGGACTGCCAAGGGAGCGTGTAGGACCTAAAGGTCATGGAGCTGCAAGCGGGTGACTCTACCCGGTGGTATGGGATGCCATGTGAGGGGGCATCGGTGCGTTGCAGGCTCGCAGCAATCAGATCTCAGGCTCGGGGGTGGTTCGAGACACTGAACGTATGGTTGGGTGGTGAGTAGCTAGCCACAACCTATCGTTGTTTTCTACTATGCATAACCTTAGGGTTACAAGGTATGTTATCTAATCTTGGTCTTAGCGGTTATGGTTTTAAGTCAGATGATCCTTGGGCTCGGGTCTTCGGGACTTTACATTGGTATCAGAGCATGAGGATTGAACCCAAAGCATGGAGGTTGTACGCGACAGTATCCTCATGTGGTTTAGTTTCTCCACATGGATGTGTGAGAGAGACAAGGAAAAAGATTCCCTCGCGTGGAAGCGCATGAAACATGGAAGAGAAAAGGATGCATGGCTGAGTTTTTGTCGCGAGAAAACCTAGAGAGGGCACCTCTTGCTCCTCGCTTTTGCCTACGCGGGTAGACGAGGTGGGTAGGAGGATGTCGATGGGGTTGGTGTGCGAAAAGCAGTGGATGCGGAGGGGGAAGCAGGTCGCTTTTGAGGCCAAAGGACAACCATGGCCAAGCCATGGACCATGTATGGCCTGATATGGCTGGCGCGGCCAGCCCACAGGCCGGGCTGGCCGCACCGGGCAGGCCGGGTGCGGCCAGCCCATGGGCTGGGCAGATCTGCGCGCAGGGAGGCCAGGCCACGGGCATGGGCAGAGTGCACAGGGCATGGCGAGCAGGCAGAGGTGGCAGCGCATGAGGCGGGCAGAGGCAGCCGGATGAGAGAGAGAGAGAGAAAAACAGCGTAAGCCGATTTTTATCAAAAACGTTTTTAGCCTCTTCTTTTTTTAGGAAAAGTGTAATTAAAAGCGAGTTATTCTTTTTTTATGTGTAAAAAACTAGAGGGCTTTATTTTTAGCCCATGCTTTTAAGAAAAACACATAACTAAAAGCGAAGCTGCTTTTTTTAAAAATAGTTTTTGTTATAAAAGAGGCATAGTATCTCTCTTTTTGCCTCACCTTGCAGATTTTGGGTGCCATCTTCGCGTGGAGTAGGCCTCTTCATACCCCTCTCATCTACCCTACAAGCTTTTCTTTGAACCTTTCAATTCCTAAACCATGTCGGCAACTCCGAATATCTCCAACGACCACCTTTCTATGCAAAATAGCGGGAAAGCGGTGTTCACGGGAGCTTTTTATGACGAATCTATACAACATGGAGTCCGTCAACGATTCTCTTGTGGAGTCGGTTGCCAATAATGACTTGGGGCGTGTTAAGCCGCCAGGTTGGCATGGACTTTACCCTCCGCCAGTGGTAATGCTGAAAAATGATCACGAAAGCGCAGTTTGGATTCCCGTCGGGGGGGACGACGTTGGATCAAGGGTTCATGAGAGCTCCAAATCAACACCTAGTGATGATCATCGGCGGATTGTCGAGTGGTGTCAGGAGGCTCATGAGGTGTGGGACTCGCATCAGCATCCGCACACATATTGGTGGGTCTAGGAGTGGCTTTCCGAACTTCATTAAACAGGGACCATGTAATGATTACTTATGACAATTTTGTATAAACCCCCTGATTAATAAAATATTTGTTTTTAATGGTTTTGATTGCCAATCGTGGTGAAATCTACATGCTCTTCTTTCCCGTCAGTGGGATGTTATGTAAGCATACTGATTTGTATCCAAGTGTCGCAGAACAGCTCCTAGATAGCGAGAAGGTACTAGACAGCAGGCCGTTCAGCAGGCAGTCTGTAGTGCATGACGTCAGTCATCCAAGGGTGTGGTTGTCACAAACCAGGATGCTATGGTTCTGGACTAGGGATGTTGGTATCTTTTACACGGATTGGGCCAATCTTCAGGTTGATCTAAGGTTTGACCTTGGTATCCAGAAAGAGGGGATGTTGACCATTCCACTTATGATTGTATGCATAGGATGATTGTATACATAGGATGGCATTGTTGGCACTTCTACCTATAATCATGTTCTTTGGGTTGGTTAATAATGTAATACCTTCCGAAGCTTCTGGGATTTCTTGTCTGGGATACTGTATGCTTTTGCATAGTTAACCTAAGGTAGCTGCGAGGGGAGGTGCTAATTGCATGGACAACAAGATAAGGCACTTTCTTGGTTGTCTGAGCATGGACAATCACTAGACAGGTGACAAGTGAGGATCATCACACACTCTTGCATGCTGGCCCAAGTGAAATTTTGTATTTTTTATACAAAGAGGCAGCCATGCTCGGCATAAGAGGCAGCTGTGCTATATTTGTCTTAAATGCCGTACTCGGCATAAGTTGTAAGTCAACCACTTAACGGCAGGCCAGCACTCTTTTAAATCGTCTTCCGTGTAGACTTTATCGCCCTTCTCTTTCACGTAGCTGGTCAACGGCTCGACGAAAAACGAGGTTTCTTTAAATGCCTGTAGATCCGCAAAGGTCACATCTAGCATACATGTGAGAGAGGGAAGTGCTACGGACTTCTCAGTTTTATGCTATCACGAATCCAAACTTAAGGATCCTTTGTACCCTGGATGTCATTCCATCGTACAGTGGATGTAACTCCACATGGATTTAGTCGATTCCAAGATATCGGAATCACACGACTTGTTCAAGTTTCCTAATGTTTGGAAGTACGCCTTTGCTTGAGGCATTGAACTGTTATGCTTCCTAGTTAATGGAAGTAACCCTCTGTCCAAAGAGATGTTCATACCCAATTTGGTGGGGTGAAAAGTAGCACGATAGCTACGCGTTCAGTGAGCGATTAGTATCCTGAGGAACTCGTTGTTTCTCCAAAGTATAGCTCAAGGAATGCACGTTGACTCAAGGAGTTTGGCTTTTTAACTAGTGTAGTCTCCGTTCAGTCCAGGTTAGTGATTTATTAGGGGAGAGTGTGCTAGTATGGTCTTCATTCAGTCCAGGTTAAGGATTGGAAAGGGGAGATCTTGTGATTGATATGCTCTACCATGAGTATAAGGCACAGAAGTGGGACTTGTGTGCAGTGAGCGGACTAGTGTTTGCCAATAATCAGTGCATGATGCCATTTGGTACGACGGTTTAGTTGGCTATGGATCAATACTAGGGTTGTTCTGGTAGAACTGTTGCACCCTGTGGTTTAATGTCCTAACTAGAGTGCAATGAATCTCATTGGATAGGATTTGGATCAAGCTTAGTGAGCAAGATGGATCTTTTTAGCAGGTTCTGCAATAGGAGTCTTGCAATGGTTAAGTATGAACCAACAGACTTGAGTAGATGCTATGGACGGATGTCTAAGATCCGAGGTTTCGCTTACAGTGACTTGTTTCCCTATGCATTCACGAGGATGCGAATTAAGCTAAGGGGGGAAGTATGTTACGTCCCGAGCAGCCTAGGGTTAGGCGAGAACAAGGACTAATCCAGGATAGGATTTGGGTTAAACCCAAGATTAGGGTTTAGCAAGGTGCGGACGCGTACAGCACGCACGGGCTTAGCCTAGGACGTGGGGACTTGTAGGGTTCACACGTGGGCTTAGGGGCTAGCAAGGATGAGGTCTGAATTGGCCAAGGGCTAATAATAATAGCTAACGAGCTAATTATGGCTAAAAGCTTATAAATAAATCAAGAGCCAATAATAGTGGGATTATTGCTATATAAGTGACCTTGGGTCACTTATTAGACACAATAACAAGAGGTCAGGTAGCACGCGGTAGTCTGGGACTGCCAAGGGAGCGTGTAGGACCTTAGGGCCATGGAGCTGCAAGCGGGTGACTCTACCTGGTGGTATGGGACGCTAGGTTAGGGGGCAGACAGTCAATCGCCTTGTTGACGATTGGCGGTGGTTGTCCCTTGACTTTCTTCGACTGTAGACATGGGGAATGAAGTCATAGACGGGGAGAAACCTTCTAACTTCAAACAGCCCCAAAAAACGCAGCCGTATAACCTCCTCAAAAAAACTTTGTAGATGTCGGAAACGTAGCCAATCAACGGGTATTTACCTTGGCTCTGATACCATGTCAGAAGTGGCAGCGGAAGTTTTGCGGGGGTCTGACAACACCGACACGAACAAACCAAACAGAGAGGAAGGAGAAGAAACAACAGTGATGAGAAAAGAGAGTAGAAACGACACCACAGAATGAGTTGAGGGCGTGGAGCCCACTACTTGTATTCTTCACTACTTGGTGATGATACACTGCTCTTCTAGATCAATCTCGTGAGCAAACCGCTCAGATTGATCCTTCTCAGCACACAGCAAAAACCACACTATGAGAAGTGTGCGATACTTTGCTTACACAACCACTCTACCGCATTTGCATGCATACCCAGGCCCAAAGGTGTTACCTTCCCTTTATACTACCCTGGATGATTTACCGACTGACCACTTTAGTGGTCGGATGCTTAGTGGTCGGATACTGAAGAATACGGCCGGGCACAGCCACAAAACAGCCCTCACTCACTTCCTAGACCCGTCGGAAGATACTGGTCTCACTTCCTAATCCCGTCGGAAGATACTGGAGATGACCTGCGGATACACCATCTGGATCCGGAACATGAGGGCAACATCCGGATCCGGATCTGGAAACTTCATCCGCTAACAGCTATAACCCTACAACTCGTGAGATGCGAGTGAGATGCGAGATGTTGTATTTGATGAGATAAGTAGCTGGTATGCACCAACACAGGTAGCCGAAGATGCAGATGTGAGATATGCAGATGCTGTCCCACGTGTACAGCAGCAATCATAGGAGTTGAGTGGACCGAGAGAGTCCTCAAGTAGTGGATCCATTGATAGCCCATGGTCGGGCAGGCTGAGAGCTGATGCATCAGCCCGTGATACTACAAGTGCAGGTACACATGTGTCACAGAAAGAGAAAGAAAAGGTAGATCAGCCTTTTGTGCCTGATGTGTCAGCGGGTCACTTATTTGTGGATGGTGACTCTAGTGGCTCCGAGCAGAGCCTTGATGTGCAGTTGGGAATTCCAGCAGTTGTTACTCCAGGTGTATGGAGAAACATGACTACACAAAGAGCACCTAGCAGTGATCCAGGTGTACGCAGGTCTACTAGGGTGAGATACCCTGTTGATAGACTGAGGTATGATGGGTATACAGCTCATCATTATGCTTACATGGTGAAAGCTGTACAGGAGGTAGAGCCCATTTCTTTTGAACAGGCACTTGGAAATCAGAAATGGGAGCATGCCATGTATGAGAAGATGGCAGCATTGGACGCCAATGAGACATGGAAGCTTGTGCCTTTGCCTAAGGAAAAGAAGGCAATTGGATGTAAGTGAGTGTATAAAGTAAAGCATAACTCAGAAGCAGGTACAAGGCAAGATTGGTTGCCAAGGGTTATGCACAAACATATGGGATTGATTATGATGAGACATTTAGTCCAGTTGCTAGGATGGCAACCGTGAGAGCAGTCATTGCTATGGCTGTAGCTAAGGGATGGTCTTTACATCAAATGGATGTATAAAGAACGCCTTCTTGCATGGTGCTTTGCAAGAAGAGTTTTACATGATGCAGCCACCAGGTTATGAGAGTGATGCACATCCAGATTTTGTGTGCAAGTTACGAAAAGCCTTGTATGGCTTGAAACAGGCACCTAGAGCATGGTCAAACAAGATCGTGGAGTATCTTGTTACTATTGGGTTTCTAAAATCCAATGCAGATTTTTCACTTTATGTGAAAAGGATAGAAAAAGGAATCATATTGTTGGTCATCTATGTGGATGATCTCATTATCACTGGTGATAGTGATGCAGAAATACATGATGTGCAGCTACTTTCGAAGCAGAAGTTTGAGATGAAGGATTTGGGTGAGCTGCAATATTTTCTGGGCATAGAGGTGGTGAGATCACCTCATGGCATATTTTTGGTGCAGAGGCAGCATGGCTTGGACATGCTGTCCAAGTATGGTATGGCAGGTTGTAAGCCTATCATAGTGCCATTAGAGCAGAACATGAAATTGTCTACAGATACAGGTGATGTCTTGGAAGACCCTACTATGTACAGGCGCATAGTAGGCAGCTTGATTTACATGACTATCACGAGGCTAGATTTGAGCTATGCTGTTGGATTGGTGAGTTAGTTTATGCAGACCCCGAGGAAGCCACACTTGGATGCGGCTAGACGGATTTTGAGGTACATAAAGTCCACTCTTGATTATGGACTTTTCTATGAGCCTCACAAAGATACAGGTGACAGGATATACAGATGCTGATTGGGCTGGTAGTATCTCACATAGGAGATCTACTAGCAGTTTTGTATTCTCTTTTGGTAGTGCTGCTGTGAGTTGAAGCAGCGAGAAACAGCCTACAGTTGCCTTGTCGAGCACAGAGGCAGAGTATAGGGGTGCTGCTATGGCAGCATGTGAGGTAGCTTGGATGCAAAAGCTACTTGCAGATATGGGTGAGCCCTTGGATAGGGCTGTTGTCATTTTTTGTGACAACATGAGCAGCATACAGTTGGCCAGTAACCCAATGTATCATGCTAGGGCCGAGCACATTGAGGTGCATTATCACTTTGTGAGGGAGAAGGTTCTAGCAGGTGATGTTGATTTGGCTTATGTCAGCACAGAGGATCAAGTAGTTGACATCTTTACAAAGCCATTGGGTACAAAGAAGCTCCACACGTTTAGGAGCTTACTTGGAGTGCAGAGTATGGAGTTGAGCTCGAGGGGGAGTGTTGAGATATCGAGCTCATCTACTGTCGACATTACGGGGGTGCCAAGGTGACCGCCCCGCACTTACTCCATTGGCATGGTTGGTGAGATATGGTTGATATGTAGCCAGTGGGGTTGACAGGCTGTGTGAGTCACTTTGCAGTATGCGAGTTATGGCATAGTTATAGCGCTAGCTCATTATAGTTGGGTTCACACTATGGACCGACCTTTGTATGTTTACTAGAGTACTATCACATATAGTGTACTCTTATCTTTTTAGGTATTATGCATTGTTGAAGAGTGAAGAAGAAGATAGAAGAAAATTCAGCCATCCATATCTCTCTCTTGTGTGCTTGTCTAGTCTATTATGTGTGTGTGTTGTTGCTTGCAAGAATCAAGACTCTCTCCCTCTCCCCCCCACATTCTTGTTACAGGGTGGCTAGATCCATGGTGTTGATCGGTGTTGAGAATTAAGGTTGAATTAAGGTTGTACACAAAGGGGCAATGGATGAGGTGTGTGTGTGTGTGTAAACAAGCCTCTACATCCGATCATCAAGCTCTTGTGCACACCGTCACCAAAATTAAGTGTACCCATTGCAAGAAGCTTGGTCATCTTGCAAGTAATTGTTGGGTTAAATACCCCAACAAAATGAAATGCAATAAATGTAAGCAACAAGGGCACATTACCTCGAAGTGTCCTACAACGCCTACATCGTCAGCAACAAAGGAAGCCGAAGCAAACCTTGTAACTGAGAAATTCTTCTAGATCATTCCAGAAACACACAACCATAACCACCTTTTGTATGCCTATGTTATAAAGGCAACTACCCAACTAGTCATTAAGGGAGGGATTTTCAACCTATGTCCAATGCCACCCATTTCAAGTCCAGACTCTACATGGCTTGCATTGAGGGAGGGTGTTGAGAATTAAGATTGAATTAAGGTTGTACACAAAGGGGCAATGGATGAGGTGTGTGTGTGTAAACAAGCCTCTAGCTTTAGGGCTTGTGGTGTCCTATTTAAAGGCCCATTAGGGGAGAGGGAAGCTCACTTGGTGCATTAGCAAGTGAGAGCCCATCCATGTTGTATTCCTAAGCAGCATAATAAACAAGTTATTTACTTGTACAATTTCCTGCCTCTATGCATTGCGAGCATCTTGTCATTCATCAATTCACTTAAGCTAATCATGTAATTAGGCCAATGCATCATTAATGGACCTTTAAATAGGACACCACAAGCCCTAAAGCTAGAGGCTTGTTTACACACACACACACACACCTCATCCATTGCCCCTTTGTGTACAACCTTAATTCTCAACAACAAAGGCATAAGAGAATAGGTCATGTGAATATTCAAAGGTTGAAGGGCACGTGAAAGGCATTGTTGGTGGCTTACCCAGGCTCAAATATGATGGGAACTATCACGTATATGAAGCATGTCAATTTGGGAAACAAGCAAGGTTTTTGTTTCCCAAGGAAGGTAGCATAATCCACAGGCCTTTGGAGATTGTTCATAGTGATATTTTGGGGCCAGCACAAACCCCAACTATTAATGGAAATAGGTACTATATCACATTTATTGATGACTACACTAGGTTCATTTGGATATACTTTCTCAAAGAGAAGAGTGAAGCTCTTGAGAAGTTCATTGCTTTCAAAGCATATGTAGAAAAGTGATATGGGAACTAGATCAAATGCTTAAGGTTAGATGGTGGTGAAGAATACACCTCGCATGCATTCGATGATTTTCTTAGAAAGCATGGGATAAGAGGGTAGCTCACTTGCAAGTATACTCCTTAGAAAAATGGAGTTGCATAGAGGAAGAATAGAGTGATATGTGAAGTGGTTAGAGCTATGCTCAATGTGAGAAGAACATGCCGAATCATTATTGGACCGAGGCATGTGCCACTACGGTGTATGTATTGAACAAGACACCAATAGAGGTGCCATACATGAGAGTACGCCAAAGATGAAGCTTACAGGTTATAGGCCAGACATTGGCCATATCAAAGTTTTTAGGAGCATTGCATATGTACATGAGAGAGAAAATATTCTAGAGAGATAATATTCAGATATTAAATATTGGATAGAAAAAATTCTCATCTTATTAAAATAAGTTCCCCTGAAACAGAAGTTCAAAAAGATTTTCAGAAGGTGCATTAGAAATTAAGTATAATCTGTTCAAGAGGCATTACCCTGGGGGTGAAGATTTTTTTTTCATTTTAAATTTAGGTTCCTATGGACCAATAAGATTCATCCAAATGTAGGGAGGAGATAAATAGAAGAATAAAAGAAAACCCCCCCAAAAATGAGTAAATACTCACATAAGATGAAGAGTTAACTAAGGACAAGGGTAATAGTTAAAAAAGAGAGATATTTAGGTGAAATGATGCATTTTTGACACCTCTGCATGGGAGAATTTCCCTCATGAAGGAGGCGCCTATTTCACATTCTTGAAAGAGTTTTAAACTCCTAAATAATGAGATATTTTTATCTCTCCTCTCTCCTGTTTCAGTTAGATCCAAAATGTGACCAAAATTGATCCAAAAATGGTCAAAATTTGACCAAATTGATCTGGAAAATTCTAGAATCAGTTGGCTTGGTTAGAGGCTCACTTTTTCCTATAAATAGAAGCCCTCCCCTTTGTTGAAACTCAATAGTGTTTTGCACTGTTACCCTGCCTCTCCCAAGTGCCAAAAACATTGAATTTTACTCATAATTCATTAGTTTTTGACCTTCCCTCTTCCAAAAGATTAGTGGCCACTCTTGTCTCAAACAAGAGTTGAACCCTTAAACCATCAAGCCAAAGGAAATCTCTCAGATTCAATTGTAAGTGGAGATTCTTCTCTTTTTATTCAATAAATGGTATTTATGAATTATTTTTATGATTTTTGTCTTCCCTATATTGCAAATGATGTGATGCCTCATTATAAAAGGCATTCCTCTATCTTCTCTAGTAAATCAACCATTCTTTATCCTAGATGAATGATTAATGAATAAAATCAAGTTTTTCATAATGTTACTTTAGAATGATTTAAATACTCTTGGTGCATTTCTAATTAATGTAGAGACTTAAAAATTGAAAAATGGTCAGTCATACAAAGGAGGTTATGGTAAAATTTTTTAAAAATTTGGAAATAAGTATTATCTTTTATTATTCTTAAAGAGTAATCCTTATGGTTTCTATATTCTAAAGTATCAAATTCATGCATAGAAGATGTATTTTGATTATTTATATAAAAGAAATTTAGTTTTATTATAAAAGTATTACTTTCATTATAATTGATTTTTATGCATAAGAGTATGCATAAAGGATTATTTTTTATATAAAAGTATTACTTTTATCATAATTGATTTTCATGCATAGAGGTATGCATAAAAGATTATTTTTTTATTATACAAGTGTTACTTTTATCATATTTGATTTTATGCATAAATTAGATGCATAAAAGAAATTCTTTTATAT
Organism: Cibotium barometz; assembly: GCF_041138505.1. Classification (NCBI taxonomy): domain Eukaryota; kingdom Viridiplantae; phylum Streptophyta; class Polypodiopsida; order Cyatheales; family Cibotiaceae; genus Cibotium; species Cibotium barometz. The sequence continues at coordinate 49,571,829 of NC_141066.1, read as the reverse complement.
TAAAAGAGTGATTTTCATCCTAAATGATTTTATGCATTAAGTAGATGCATAAAAGAAAATTTTTTATATTAAAAGAGTGATTTTCATCATAAATGATTTATATGCATAAACATATGCATAAGAGATATTTTTTTATATTAAAAGTGTGATTTTCATCATAAATGATATTTATGCATAAATGGTAAAAGATATTTTTATATTAAAAGTGTGATTTTCATCATAAATGATTTTTATGCATAAATGGTTGCATAAAAGATATTTTATATTAAAAGTGTGATTTTCATCATAAATGATTTTTATGCATAAATAGTTGCATAAAAGATAATTTTTATATTAAAAGTGTGATTTTCATCATAAATGATTTTTATGCATTAATGGTTGCATAAAAGATAATTTTTATATTAAAAGTGTGATTCTCATTATAAATGATTTTTATGCATAAATGGTTGCATAAAAGATATTTTTATATTAAAAGTGTGATTTTTATCATAAATGATTTTTATACATAAATGGATGCATAAAAGATATTTTTTTATTAAAAGAGTGGTTTTCATCATAAATGATTTTTATGATGATAAAAGTGTGACTTTCATCAGAATCGGTTTTTATACATAATTAGATGCATATAGAATCTTATAATTAAATAAGATTCTCCTTAAATCCTCTATTTAATCTTTGCAAAAAATTTAAAAAAATGAATAAGCAGATAAATTGTGAGAAGAAATGTTACAGTTTCATATTCACTAAGATGGTAATGAGAAAATTCAATTAACTATCGAAGTCCGAGATTGAAATAAATGATTATTTTATTCCTCATAAGAAATTCATGTTTTAGAAATCTGTAAGCAAATATTCATCGAACGAAATTTAGAAAAAGAGAAATTGAAATTAGTACCTTTCGAGAAAGATAGTTTAGGAAGAACCTTTCCCGACCCAAAATTTGATTCAGATTATTGACCAAGACCTAATTCCTTCATTTCAATCAAGGACGGTGTGTTCAGTTCAGTTCAGGAAAAATGCACTCAAAACACCTAATTGATCAAGACCTAATTCCTTCGTTTCAATCGAGGACGATGTGTTCAGTTCAGGAAAAATGCACTCAAAACACCTACCGAATCTGAAACTAAGTTCAGACTTTTGATTTTGATTTGAGGATCAAGTTATCAAAATTTGAGGAATTCTGTTTGGAATTCAGACCTGGACCTAGAAGTATTGGGATACGAATTTAAGATTTATTCAAGGTATTCAAACAAAAACCAAAACTGAAAACTTGCATAGAAATCATGTTTTCTTAAAGGACTGTCTTACGCCAGAATGCTGGAGGGAGCATTTGGCATTTATGTTTATCTAAGGGAAGTTTGGTTGTAACTGCTGGCAGGGAGTGTTCGAGGGATAGCTCACGCGCGGCAAAGCCTGTCGAGGTCTTGACCAGCCTCGGTATGGTTAAAATGGTGCGCTTCCGATACGATGGACGAGGGCCGACGAAGCGATCCCTGAGTGAAGTGCCAGGACACCTAAGGAGGATCCTGGAGGGTTCTGACCAGGCGATGCATGGGCTCGCAGTGCCGAGGACACCCATGCGTATGTCGAGGAAGATATTGTATGACAGACCAATATTATTGTAATCTATCACTGGATCTCGTTTGTTGACTCGTTGGTCTCAACGGAGAGTCTAGAGCATGACATATGTCGTTGCTCCATCCATACATGTTATGCCCACACATGTGATGTCTCGGACATTTACCTTGACCCTGCCCACATCTATTGCATACATGCCCCGGCTGTTAGAAAAAGTGATCTATGTCATATCATAGACAAGGTCAAAGGGATGAATGTGGTGAAGGCTAGGAGTTATCCCACATGCAAAGGCAAAGCCCATATGGTACTTGGACCTATATAAAGAGTCATTTCAATGTAATGTAACACAACAACTCATTCTCAAGTACACAATCTCTTGGTCAAGTAAGTGCATCTTGTGTTGCTTTGTATTGTTTTTGTCATTTGTTTATAATCATGTTTAGCATTATGTTTGAGCTTCCATAGGCTAGCCTAGCCATAGCTCCATGATTTCCTACATGGTATCAGAGCTAGGTTAAGCTAGGCTATGATGAGTAGTATTTTTAATGCAATCTTACTTAGCCTTGGGAGTGGCCCGAAAATGGAAGCTGCTAACCTTGACCATGTAAGTATGCATTAAAATTGAGATTAAATTCCTCTCATTGCATTAGTCTCTTCATTAGGAGTTAGCATTGCATTAGGGTTTCTCTCCTCCTTTACATGTTTTATTAGGATCTCATTTTAGGAGCTATAGATTTGGTCTAGGAGATCCTTAGCATTTGATTATGATATAGAAGCTTCATTGGTAAGCTTCATCAATTCTGTCAACAATCCAAAGACTTCATTGGTGGTAAGCTTCATCAATTCTATCAACAATCCAAAGACTTCATTGGTATTAATTTGATTATGATATAGAAGCTTCATTGGTAAGCTTCATCAATTCTGTCAACAATCCAAAGACTTCATTGGTATTCATTTCAAAGAAGCATTCATTGGTAAGCTTCATCAAAGCTCTTAGCTATAGCACAATATCCTCTGCACAAGAAACTCACAGCAAAGAGAGAAGAAGAGTGATAGCAGTGCAGAGCTTACACAAAGAGACGGCTCAATCAACAACCAGCTCTTGGGCAAGAGCAGCTCGGCGGGCATCCACTCGTCAATCAAAGCAACTACTAGCATCAAACGCAGCGATAGCGTAGCAAGCTTGCAGAAGCGGCAGCAGGCAGAAAACGAAGAAGCAGCTCAACCTGAAGGCCAACCCACATGCAGCAGTAGCAGCTACTATAGCCAAAGCAAAGAAAAGAAGCAGCAGCTTCACACCGGCAGCAGCAGGCGGCTCCTTCAAGCAGTCAACGAAACGGCGTACAGCAATGTCGTCAGCAGGCAAAAACATCAAAAGCACGAAGCAGCGCGATGCATCAAAGTAGCAGCAGCACTCAGAGAAGAAGCTCAACCATCTCCACGCACAGCTCGACTCAGTTGGCAGCAGTTGGCAGCAACAACCAACACGAGCTCTTCAGCTCCTCAGCACAAGAAATCAGAAACGGCGAGACAAAGAAGAAGACGTTGACCACCACAGATCCAGAATCGGCGGGGGGGGCAATCCGCACGGTGCACTGTCAGCGTAATTAAAAAATAAATAAAAACCAAAAAAAAGGGAGGCCCACATTTCTTGTTTTTTTGGTTAAGGTTAAATACCTTAAACCTTGGTAAAACAGCCCTCTCTAAAAGGCTATTCACATGGTATGCCTTCATACTATGTTCTGTCATATTGCCATGTCTATGATGGTGATGCTGTTTCAATACTATGGTGACCCATGGGATATCTATGTCACTTGCCATGGTCATATAAGTTTCAACACTATGTGGATGCCACAATGGAATGCCCACATTCATTATGAAGATGCCTCAAGGATGGGAATGCACGTACGTCCAGTCTATGTGCAATGTCAGGACGAAGAAGATGCAGATGAAGATGCAGATAAAGATGCAGAAATGGATGAGAATAAAGACGAAGATGCCAATGGTTATTATGTCATGGCTCACATGTCATAATGATAAATGTGTATGGACACCTCTAACCACCGATGATGTAGGTTATGTTTTATTTTTATGATGCCCACAATATCTCTTAGTAGGCCATGTAGCCCTCAAGGGGGGATTGATGGGGAGTTGGGTCTCCATGCCCATGGAAATGATGATGATGTTATGATGATGATGGGGTTTGGGAGAGGAATGTTTTCTTTTCATGCAAAGTAGAGCTATGCTCCCTATGAGCGATGCTAATCTCTTTCATGTACTGTAGAGCTATACTCCTTATGAGTTAAGCTTTTCTTTTATGTAATGTTAGAAGCAAGGAAGGGCATTATGATATGCCAAGATCAAGGAAGGGTGTTAGAAAAAGTGATCTATGTCATATCATAGACAAGGTCAAAGGGATGAATGTGGTGAAGGCTAGGAGTTATCCCACATGCAAAGGCAAAGCCCATATGGTACTTGGACCTATATAAAGGGTCATTTCAATGTAATGTAACACAACAACTCATTCTCAAGTACACAATCTCTTGGTCAAGTAAGTGCATCTTGTGTTGCTTTGTATTGTTTTTGTCATTTGTTTATAATCATGTTTAGCATTATGTTTGAGCCTCCATAGGCTAGCCTAGCCATAGCTCCATGATTTCCTACACCGGCTAGATGAACTATTCTTTGGCCGCCCAGGTGAGACCATCCACGTCCACTAGTGGTGCTTCATCCTACATGCACATGCAAGAGGGTGCACATTTAGACCATGCACACATGCATAGACCTCTCTCCCGTGAACCATCCGCGTTTGCACCACCTACATCACCTCCTCTTCACCCCCCACCTTCAATCTTCCACCTGGCTGAAGCTATAGGAAGGGGAGCGGCCCACGAGATATGCCTTATAGCACCAAAGGCCATACACAAAGCTCGTTCCCATTCAAATCTCTAAGCTAATGACTAAATTCACTAGATCGGAAGACCCCTTCCATCACATTGAGCTATTTGAGCAAATTTGTGAAGCTTTTGAAGATTTGAACAATGACATATACATCCAGGCCTTCGAATTGAACCTCCAAGACATGGCAACCCAATGGTTTCACACCATCCCTGTGAAACATAGAGCAACATACACGAGACTCAAACATGCATTTACTATTGGCTTTGCACTCCAAGGTTCCAAATGGAGTCCTGCCCTCCAACTCTACCATATTTGGAGATTTGAATAATGACATATGCATCCAGGCCTTCGGATTTACCCTCCAAGGCATGGCAAGCGAATGGTTTCACACCATCCCTGTGGAACATAGAGCAACATACACGAGCCTCAAACAGGCATTTACTATTGGCTTCACACCCCAAGGTTCCAAATGGAGTCCTGCCCTCCAACTCTACCATATTCGGTAGTACCCCAAACGAGTTCGTGCGCGACTACATTGTCTGCACCCAATGTCTAGATTCACGCTGCAAAGCGGATGAGAATCTAAGGGATCATCAACTCCTAGGACGATTCCTAGAAGGACTCCATAGCACGAGGCTCCATGATTATTTATTGGTCAAAGACCCAGCCTTATTTGAATAGTGTTGTAAATGGGCTATCTTCTTGGAAGATAATTTGTGATAACTAAAGTCTTGCCATGAGCCTGAGCACGTGCCCCTTGCAACATGGCCTGAACCAATGGTGTTCACACCTATCCCCAGGCCACACATGGCTCAACCACAACCATTCTCCATGCCCCTATTGGCGAGCCCTCATCAAACTCACTTACTTCCGCCAACAATAACCCCACCCCAGGCACAAACCATGGAGGTATGCACCACACATCCAACCATTGCTCTCATCCAGAGCAATTTACCATTGCCAATGCCTCCCATTGAACTTACACCGCTTGTACACACTATTGGTGCACCAGGAGGAAAGCCTCCCTTACAGTGCTTCTACTGCCATGGCCCTCATCGAGTGGCCGAAATGTCCAAAGAAACCTAACTCGAATGCAGCATCGACACCGTTGTGTCATGCTTGTGGAGTAGACCACTTCTACAAAGATTGCCCATTGCGTGCAATGAGATTGTCCACAATCGTTGTCTTGCCAGAAGCATCCATAAATGTGCTCAGTGTCCAACATGGAGCAATAACCATAGTCCCATTGCCTATGCTCACACGATTGCAGAACAAGCAACGAAAGGCTACAACCAACTATGCCTCCAAAGCTTCTACGTCCAAGGCTGCTAAAGGCAAGCAAGAACCCGCTACAAGTGGCAAAAAGAAACAACGATCCAAACACAAAAACAAAGGTGACACCAATGTCTTCTTACCGAGTAGCTCCGCAAAGAGCATAGACTCCATGCCATCCTCTTCCAAGAGTGATGCACATAAAGAAACCCCCTCAAAACCTGTGATAGTTGACAAGGGAAAGGCTCCAATGAGTCTTGCACCCTTACCAAAGCTAGTCGTTGAGAAAAACGAGATTGAAACTAAACCTAAACCTAAACTCAAACCGGAGCCTAAACACAAGGAATCTTACGATGGATTTGCACAAGTTCTAATTGAAGGGGAGAATCCCTTTGTAGAATACCCTATGGTGGATGCAATCCAAAATACGCCCCCTCTTGTACAAACTGCAAAGCCCACCTCGCCAGAAACCAAACCATCTACAAAAGAACATGGGCATCATGTTGCAAAAGATGACACACATCCTGTCTTGCCCATTGTGTACAATGGTCACGACACTAAAGCCATCTTAGATGGCAGTGCTGGAACAAACATCCTAACAAAACAATGTTGGACAAAATGGGGACAACCACCCCTAAACAGAACCACATTGATTGTCGAATTGGTTGACGGCACAACCACAACGCCCTTAGGTCTAGCCCAACCACTCAACATCAAGACTACAGAGCTAGAATTTAAGCAAACCTTCATGGTCATGGACTTTACCAAGCAACCGAGTGCATACGATGTCATCCTCCATTGTCCCTACCTGCACGAAACGAAATTAATCCATGACTGGGGTACCGATCGTGTCTACATCCTCAAGGATGAAGAGACCAAAGAAGTTTATCTCCACACAGGCGAAATATGCCCCATGGAAGAATCGTGCTCCCCAGCCAAGTCTGCCCCTATCAATATTTACCAGGCTTGCCATAATCTCATCGAAAGTGAGAGTGAGAGTGAAGGTGACCCAAAGATAGAGCACTTCGATTGGCTGTTGTCAACCCTTAAAACTCCGAAGTGACTAGTTGAACAAAGAACACTATGCACCTCTCTACGCTTTGAACGTAGGAGAAGGTCCCTCCTCTGACTCTCCTGTTAACCACATTTGGTTAACGCCTGGACTTCACCGACATTCCCGCACTTTAATTCAACAAGCGACTTTAGTTTTAACGTAATTCACGTCACACGATAAGGCCGCACGTCCACCTTTTTCCATCAATCCTGAGGACGCAATCGCCAATTGGAAGGGGAGAAGTGTGTTTGCACGTCAGTGTTCGCACGCCAAGTGGCCTAATACCAAAAAGGTGCCAAAGACGGACACATCAACCAAACCAACTTCACAGTCGTGTTCACACACATCAAGGGACCTTTTTTGACCCTCGCCAAGGGTGCCCACTCTTCATTAGAGTGTGTTCACGCGCAGACCAATCCAAGAACATTCGTGCACATTGGGCGCATAAGCACCGAAGTAGTCCGAACCACTTCACGCCCCGCACCATGGACACTCTCCAGACATGGTGGACCATCCTCGAGATGCCTGTTTCACTCCAAAGTCCCTCGGCCATCATACATACACATTTGGTCATCCAATCGAGCACGACTCATGTCGTTGCTCCATCCATACATGTTATGCCTACACGTGCGACGTCTAGGACAATTCCCTTGACTCCGCCCACATCTAATGCATACATGCCCTGGCCAGGTGAACCGTTCCTTGGCCGCATGGGTGAGACCATCCACGTCAAGTGGTGCTTCACCCTACACGCACATGTGAGAGGATGCACTTTTTGATCATGCACGCACATGTAGCTCTCTCACGTGAACTGTCCGCGTTTGCACCACCCACATCACCTCCTCTTCACCCCCCACCTTCAATCTTCCACTTGGCTGAAGCTATAGGAAGGGGAGCGGTCCAAGGGATACGCCCTATAGCACCAAAGCCATACACAAAGCCCGTTCCCATTCAAATCTCTAAGCTAATGACCAAATTCAGCGGTTCGGAAGACCCCTTCCATCACGTTGAGCTATTTGAACGAATTTGTGAAGCTTTTGGAGATTTGAATGATGATATATGCATCCAAGCCTTCGGATTGACCCTCCAAGGCACATCAAGCCATTGTTTTCACACCATCCCTGTGGAACATAGAGCAACATACACGAGCCTCAAACAGGCTTTTACTATTGGCTTTGCACCCCAAGGTTCCAAATGGAGTCATTCCCTCCAACTCTATCACATTCAATAGTACCCCAATGAGTCAGTGCGCGATTACATTGTCCGCACCAAGTGCTTAGACCCACGCTGCAAAGCGAATGAGAAGTTGAGTGATCAGCAACTCCTAGGACGATTCCTAGAAGGACTCCATAGCACGAGGCTTCATGATTATCTATTGGTCATAGACCCAGCCTCATTTCGAACAATGTTACATATTGGTCATAGACCCAGCCTCATTTCGAACAATGTTACAAATGGACTATCTTCTCGGAAGATAATTTGCAGGAATTAGAGTCCTTCCATGAGCCCGAGCAGATGCCCCTTGCAACATGTCCTAAACCAAGAGTGTTCACAGCTAATCCTAGGCCACACATGGCTCAAACAACACAGCCATTCTCCATGCCCCTGTTGGCGAGCTCTCATCAACCTCACTTGCTTCCGCCAACATTGACCCCGCCCCAGGCACAAATCATGGAGGTACATGCCACACATCCAAGCATTGCTCCCATCCAGAGCAATCTACCATTGCCAATGCCTCCCATTGAACCTACACCGCTCGTGCACAACATTGGTACACCTGGAGGAAAGCCTCCCTTGCAGTGCTTCTACTGCCATGGCCTTCATCACGAGTGGCCGAATGTCCAAGCAAACCTAACCCGGATGCAGCATCAACACCATCGTGTCATGCTTATGGGGTAGACCACTTCTACAAAGATTGCTCATTGCGTGCAACGAGGTTGTCCACAATCATTAGCTTGCCACCACCCATAAGCATCCATAAATGTGCTCAGTGTCCAGCGCGGAGCAATAACTACGGTCCCATTGCCTGTGCTCACACGATTGCAGAACAAACAACAAAAGGCTACAGCCAACGAAGCCTCCAAAGCTTCTACGTCCAAGCCTACTAAAGGTAAGCAAGAGCCCGCCACAAGGCTTGGACGTAGAAGCCTCCAAAGCTTCTACGTCCAAGCCTACTAAAGGTAAGCAAGAGCCCGCCACAAGTGGCAAAAAGAAACAACGATCCAAACACAAAAGCAAAGGTGACCCCAATGTCATCTTACCGAGTAGCTCCGCAAAGAGCACAGACTCCATGCCATCCTCTTCTAAGAGCGATGTACGCAAAGAAACCCCCTCCAAACCCGTAATAGTCGACAAGGGAAAGACTCCAATGAGTCATGCACCCTTACCCAAGCCGGTCATTGAGAAAAATGGGATTGAAACTAAAACTAAACCAAAACCCACACTGGAGCCTAAACATAAGGAATCCTACCCTGGATTTGCAAAGGTTCTACTTGTAGAGGAGAACCCCTTTGCAGAATATCCTATGGTGGATGCAATCCAAACTACAGCCCCCCCTGTGCAAACTGCAAAGCCCACCTTGCCAAAAACCAAAGCACCTACAAAAGAACATGGGCATCATGTTGAAAAAGATGACTCACATCGTGTCTTGCCCATTGAGTACAAAGGTTGACAGACCAAAGCCATCTTGGATGGCGGTGCTGGAGCAAACATCCTAACAAAATAGTGTTTGACAAAATGGGGACAACCACCCCTACACAGAACCACATTGATTGCCGAATTGGCTGATGGCACGGCCACAACGCCCTTAGGTCTAACTCAACCACTCAACATCAAGATTGCAAGGCTTGAATTTAAGCAAACCTTCATGGTCATGGACTTTACCAAGTAGTCGGGTGCATATGATGTCATCCTTGGTCATCCCTACCTGCGCGAAATGAAATTAATCCATGATTGGGATACCGATCATGTCTATATCCGCAAGGATGAAGAGACCATAGAAGTTGATCTCCACACGGGTGAAATATGCCCCAGGGAAGAACCCTGCTCCCCAGCCAAGCCTGCCCTTGTCAATATTTGCCAGGCTTGCCATAATCTCATTAAAAGCAAGAGTGAGAGTGATGGAGACCCAGATGTAGAGCACTTTAACTGGCTGTTAACTCTTAAAACTGTATATGTCCCAAGCCTCTGAAAGCGGCAAATGGCAGAACGAACAATATGCAACTCTCTATGCTTTGAACGTAGGAGAAGGCCCCTCCTCTGACTCTCCAACCATAAGAATTTGGCTAGACTTCAATTCCGGCAAGAACATACAACAAAGGCGAGCATTGCTCAGCCCACAAACAAGCCAAACATTGTGCCACATGACACTTGGGTATCCATGGGCCAACCCTCTTTAAGAGCAACCACGATCCATGTCCAACTGGAGGATAATCACAAAGTCCAAAGCTTGGGATCTTTTAACCAAACTGTCCATACATTGACTAACCCATTGCTTTGTGAGTTTCCCCAAGGGTAACCAATGAAGAAATCATCCTTGGAGGGACTTTGATAAACAACAAAACATGTAAGATCAACATGACCAACCAAACGACAACACTAAAGCTTCCCCGAGGGTGAAGCAATAATGATGCTATGGGAAGGGGAGAGCGCAACATCACCAACACCAGCAGTACATGAAGCCTCAAAGACAGCAGTAGCTGGTAAGCCCCCTAACACATGCACAGCTCCAAGACATGAAGAGCCAAAGTTCATATACCCAAGATTGTGGCTTGGATTTCCAATCCATGACACTCTTCTTAGGTGGCAAGCTCTAATACAACCAACTGCAAAGCTGAACATTATGTTCTTGGAAGCTTGGAAATTGCTTGGCCAACCCACACTTACTCCTGCAAATTATTATATTAATATGTCTTGTGAAATGCGGATGAAAAGTGTTGGATTCTTTAATCATAAGATCTATATTGGCAATAACCTTGTGGAGTGTAGATTTGAAGTGATTGATGCAGGTGCACTCCAAGATCTGGTCATACTCGGGAAGGAGTGGATTAACTCCACTCAATGCCAACTCAACTGGCAAGAACGCACGGCTGCTTTACACCTAGGTACAAAGGAGGTCACCATTCTCCTTTACACGGCTGCTTTACACCTAGGTACAAAGGAGGTCACCATTCTTCTTTGTGATGAAGAAGAGCCTGCATTTACACCCTCTCCTCCAACTGCCATTCACACTGAAATCCCATCATCTCCACCGGCAGTTCCAATCTATAAACCTCAACCCACCTTGCCAAAGATAGGCAACACCTTACCGTCAACACCTCCTCCCCACTCAAAAGCTGCTACATCTACTACCACCACCACCTCATCATCCAAAAAGCAGCCCACTACCCACAAGCCTAATCAAACAGGTGCCCCCACTTCTCACCACTACCATGCAAACCATTGGTGGGTGCCTAGCAACATACTAGCCGCCCAAGGCTACTATGATGGTTGCACAGAACTCTGGATCCCCCGAAGGCCATCATTGAAGAAAAGGAAGCGGTCCAAGCAAAGCAAGGTCAACAACAAGCCAATCTTGCAAAGATGGCTAGTGCCAGATCGACTGCTTCAAGCCCAAGCTTTCTATGACGGTAACACTCACATCTGGCTCCCAAAGCATGCCACATGCCTGTTGAGATATCGAGCTCATCCACTACCGACATTTTGGGGGCGCCAGGGTGACTGCCCCGCACTTACTCCACTGGCATGGTTGGTGAGATATGGTTGATATGTAGCCAGTGGTTGATATGTAGCCATTGTTTGACAGGCTGTGTGATAGCCACTTTGCAGTATGCGAGTTATGATGGCATAGTTATAGCGCCAGCTCATTATAGTCGGGTTCACACTATGGACCGACCTTTGTATGTTTACTAGAGTACTATTACATATAGTGTACTCTTATCTTTTTGGTATTATGTATTGTTGGAGAGTGAAGAAGAAGATAAAAGAAAATTCAGCCATCCATATCTCTCTCTCTCTTGTGCTTGTCAAGTCTATTGTGTGTGTGTGTGTTTTTTCTTGCAAGAATCGTGACTCTCTCCCTCTCCCCCACATTCTTGTTATGGTATCAGAGCCTGGTTCGTGTGGTGAAGAGAACTCAAGAGGCAAGCAAGAGACAAGCAAAGAAGCGGTACACGGGTAAGGGTAAATCCATCTCTTCCCCTTTTGATTCCGAAGCAAATCATTGTAGGTACAGATCCAGATTGGGTTGTCCGTCTAGGAGAAGGAAGCATACCCTATACTGCGGTTGACAGCATTTCTGCGGCCAGATTTCAGTTTCAGGCGCGTTTCGGGCCCCGTTTTGGCCCCGTAAGTTTTCTGGACAGTCTGCAGAATAGTCGAAATTGACTGTTTTTGGTTGCGCAGTGTTTCTGTGCACAGTCTGCACTCAATGAATAGTGCAGTGGTGTATGTGAAGTGCATACAGAGATTTGGGAACTGCATATGTGCTGCAGGTTTATGTATTGGTGAAAATACAGAAGCTGTTTGGTACCGCTCAGAAAAGCTCATTTCAGGTTGAGCTATTATTTGCTGTTTGCAGAACATTCATTCCTTGGTGCAGAATACTCAAGGTTGCAGGTCAAGATGTCTGACACTCTTTCTTCCATTGTAAATGAGAAGTTGGACAAGGATAACTTCCAGGCATGGAAGTTCAGGATGACAAACTTCCTTAATGGTAAAGGATATTGGGAGTTTATTATTACAGGTGATGAAGAGGAGCCGGTACTTCCGGAACAAAATCCCACTCCACAACAGGTGCAGGCCTTTAAGGCATGGCATGGCATGAAAGAGTCAACAAGGTGATGTACTGGCTGTCTATTAGTGTGTGTGATGCAATGATAGGGCACATACAGGATGCAGTGACACCTAAGGAGGCATGGGACACTTTGGTGAAGCTTTACAACACAAACACCAAAGCAAGGAAAATGCAGTTAAAGCAAGAGCTGCATATGGTGCAGAAAAGCAAGCTCACTATCAATGAATATTCATTGAAGGTAAAGGGGATTGTTGATGCTTTAGCATCTATTGGTTCACCTGTTGAAGATGACGACTTGGAGCCAGTCACGCTCAATGGTCTAGGCAAAGAGTACGACCAGTTTTGGACGTCTATCCGAACTAGGGAAAACTTTCCTAATTTCCAGGATCTCATAGCTCTTCTATAATCAGTGAAGAGATGAATGTTGGGAGTAAGTCTACTTCCAATAATGCACAGGAGCAAGCCTTCTACTCATCGACGGATGCAGGTAGAGGCAGAGGAAGATCATCGTCTAGAGGTGGACGATGATGGTCGATTTGGAAATCGTAACCAACAACAGAATTCTGAAAATCAGAATAATGCAGGTGGAAGAAACCAGTCTCGAGGCAGGGGGAGCCAAAGAGGTCATGGTGGATGGCAAAGGAACCAGCAAATAGATAGTAGCATGGAATGCTATTATTGTGGAAAACCATGGCATATGGCAAGAAGCTGCTATAAGAAACAGAATGATATAAAGAGTGGAAAGTTGCAACAGGGCAACTATGCATCTTCAAGCAAGCAGAGGCTGAAGATAGAAGTGAGCAGCTATTTGTGATGCAGTACATGCTTAGCTCCACAATAGGAGATGTATCACAATACAATGATGTTTGGTATGTAGACTCTGGGGCATCTAACCACATGACCAGTCATGGTGAGTGGTTTGGAGAAATGCAGAAATTGCAGAAACCAGGGTATGTGGAAATAGGAGATGATAGTGCGCACCCTATTGCGCATGTTGGGAAAGTGCCATTATCTATGCAGGATGGCAAAATGAAGTACCTTACAGATGTACTTCATATTCCAAACATAACAAAGAACCTGGTTTCAGTAGGACAGATGGTTGAGCAGGGTCTGCAAGTGAGGTTTAATCCTCAAGGCTATTTTGTTGAAGACTTCAAGGATAAATGCCGCTTGGTTGCAAAGGGCAACAGAAATGGAAGGATGTTTACCTTGGATGTGAGCATGCCTCAAGTGAAGGCAGCAATGTTTGCACATGGGACAGGTGTCATTGCAGATATTGACATCTGGCACAAGCGTATTGGGCATGTGAATGTGCAGCGGTTGAAGTCTATGCAGACTAAGAATATAGTGGACGGATTACCCAAGTTCAAAGTGGATGGTATGCATAAGGTATGTGAAGCATGCCAACTTGGCAAGCAGGCCAAACATGCTTTTCCGCATGATATGCATGTGAGTGCAAGGCCTTTAGATGTTATACATTTTGATGTATGGAGACCAGCCAAGACTGCAACAATAGCAGGTTGCAGGTATTATGTTACGTTCATCGATGACCACACTAGGAAAGTGTGGGTCTATTTCATGAAAGAAAAAGGTGAAGTGTTTGGTCACTTCCAAAAGTTTAAAGCTATGGTGGAGAAGGAAAAAGGCATGCAGATCAAATGCCTAAGATCTGATGGTGGGGGAGAATATTTCTCCAATGAATTTTCAGATTTCTTGAGAGACCAGGGAATCAAGAGGCAGTTTACATGCAGGTACACTCCACAACAAAATGGTGTTGCTGATGAAAGGAAGAACAGGCACATTGCAGAGGTTGCACATGCTTTGATGAATGAGAAGTGTATGCCTCACTATTTTTGGGCTGAAGCAGTATCAACTGCTGCTGTGTACATTATGAACAGGACCCCCACTGCAGCTGTTCATGGCATGACACCTGAACATAAGTTTACAGGTACAAAACCGAATGTGGCACACTTCAAAGTGTTTTGCTGTACTGCATATGTGCATGTACCTGATGAAGTGAGAACAAAGTTGGATCCAAAGGTAGAAAAATGTATCTTCATTGGCTATTCCTTGGAACATAAAGGTTATAGATGCTATAATCCTACAACTCGTGAGATGCGAGTGAGCAGAGATGTTGTATTTGATGAGATAAGTAGCTGGTATGCACCAGCACACATAGCCGAAGATGCAGATGCTATCCCACGTGTACAGCAGCAATCACAGGAGTTGAGTGGACCGAGAGAGTCCTCGAGTAGTGGATCCATTGGTAGCCCATGGTCGGGCAGGCTGAGAGCTGATGCGTCAGCCCGTGATACTACAGGTGCAGGTACACATGTGTCACGGAAAGGGAAAGAAAAGGTAGATCAACCTTTTGTGCCTGATGTGTCAGCATGTCACTCATTTGTGGATGGTGACTCTAGTGGCTCCGAGCAGAGCCTTGATGAGGAGCTGGGTATTCCAGCAATTGTTACTCCAGGTGTACGGAGAAACATGACTACACAAAGGGCACCTGGCAGTGATCCAGGTGTACGCAGATCTACTAGGGTGAGATACCCTGTTGGTATGATGGGTATACAGCTCATCATTATGCCTATATGGTGAAAGCTATACAGGAGGTAGAGCCCACTTCTTTTGAACAGGCACTTGGAAATCAGAAATGGGAGCATGCCATGTATGAGGAGATGGCAGCGTTGGATGCCAATGATACATGGGAGCTTGTGCCTTTGCCTACTACTAAGGAAAAGAAGGCAATTGGATGTAAGTGGGTGTACAAAGTAAAGCATAACTCAGATGGTTGAGTGAGCAGGTACAAGGCAAGATTGGTTGCCAAGGGTTATGCACAAACATATGGGATTGATTATGATGAGACATTCAGTCTAGTTGCTAGGATGGCAACCGTGAGAGCAGTCATTGCTATGGCTGCAGCTAAGGGATGGTCTTTACATCAAATGGATGTAAAGAATGCCTTCTTGCATGGTGATTTGCAAGAAGAAGTTTACATGATGCAGCCACCAGGTTTTGAGAGTGATGCACACCCAAATTTTGTGTGCAGATTACGAAAAGCCTTGTATGGCTTGAAACAGGCACCTAGAGCATGGTCTAACAAGATCGGGGAGTATCTTGTTACTATTGGATTTCTAAAATCCAATGCAGATTTTTCACTATTTGTGAAAAGGACACAAAATGGGATCATCTTGTCGGTCATCTATGTGGATGATCTCATTATCACTGGTGACAGTGATGCAGAAATACAGGAGGTGCAGCTACTTCTGAAGCAGAAGTTTGAGATGAAGGATTTGGGTGAGCTGCGATATTTTGTGGGCATAGAGGTGGTGAGATCACCTCATGGCATATTTTTGGTGCAGAGGCAATATGGCTTGGACATGCTGTCCAAGTATGGTATGACAGGCTACAAGCCTATCAGAGTGCCGTTGGAGCAGAACATTAAATTGTCTGCAAATACAGGTGATATCTTGGAGGACCCTACTATGTACAGGCGCATAGTAGGCAGCTTGATTTACATGACTATCACGAGGCCAGATTTGAGCTATGCTGTTGGCTTGGTTAGTCAGTTCGTGCAGACCCCGAGGAAGCCACACTTGGATGCGGCTAGACGGATTTTGAGATACATAAAGTCCACTCTTGATTATGGACTTTTCTATGAGGCTGCTATACAGAGATATAGGTGACATGATATACAGATGCTGATTGGGCTGGTAGTATCTCAAACAGGAGATCTACTAGCGATTTTGTATTCTCTTTTGGTAGTGCTGCTGTGAGTTGGAGCAGCAAGAAACAGCCTACAGTTGCCTTGTCGAGCACAGAGGTAGAGTACAGGGGGGCTGCTATGGCAGCATGTGAGGTAGCTTGGATGCAAAAGCTACTTGCAGATATGGATGAGCCCTTGGATAGGACTGTTGTCATTTTTTGTGACAACATGAGTAGCATACAGCTAGCCAGTAACCCAGTGTTTCATGCTAGGACCAAGCACATTGAAGTGCATTATCATTTTGTGAGGGAGAAGGTTCTAATAGGTGATATTGATTTGACTTATGTCAGCACAGAGGATCAGGTAGCTGACATCTTTACGAAGCCATTGGGCACAGAGAAGCTCCACAGGTTTAGGAGCTTACTTGGAGTGCAGAGTATGGAGTTGAGCTCGAGGGGGAGTGTTGAGATATTGAGCTCATCCCTACCGACATTACGGGGGCGCCAGGGTGACCGCCCCGTACTTACTCCATTGGCATGGTTGGTGAGATATGGTTGATATATGGTTGCCAGTGGGTGGTTGATAGGCTATGTGACAGCCACTTTGCAGTATGCAAGTTATGGCATAGTTATAGCGCCAGCTCATTATAGTCGGGTTCACACTATGGACCGACCTTTGTATGTTTACTAGAGTACTATTACATATAGTGTACTCTTATCTTTTTGGTATTATTTGTTGGAGAGTGAAGAAGAAGATAGAAGAAAATTCAGCCATCCATATCTCTCTCTCTCTTGTGCTTGTCAAGTCTATTGTGTGTGTGTGTGTTGTTGCTTGCAAGAATTGTGACTCTCTCCCTCTCCCCCACATTCTTGTTAATGCCCTCTTTAACCAATCCCTAAAGAGCCTCATCAAAGGTTGGCTCGGCCACCACCAATACGACAGCCTCAAGCTCAGCAAAGTCAACGATGTTGGGTACCAAAACGACTACTCATAGCCCAACAATTACATAAAGGCAACACAGAACCATGGCCTCCTAAGCCCCCCACTCAACCTCATCACCAACAGACTACCAACGAGAAGCCAAGGAGGACCACCCAAACAACAAAGAAACCTTGCCAAGAAAGGATCCACAACACACGCCAATGTTGTTTGCCAAAGAATCTCTTAGAAGCTCAAGTCTTCTATGATGGAAACTCAATCATTTGGGTCCCCAAGAAGACATCCCCAAAACCATCACGAACATCTCAAAATATGGTATGGCGGCCCAAGAAGATATAAGAAGACTCCATGAGCCTTCCCTCAAAGTCAGAGCCACAAGAACCTTCCTCCCCAAGGGTACAAATTAAAGATGAACCCATAGCACCGCAGGAACCTCCCCCTCAACAAGCCATTCCAAAGAAGGCAGGAATACCACAAATGGTAGCATGGCATGCAGCTTGGAAGAATTCTTCTCCCTACTTCACCCCAAGAAATGGTGGACTCCCACGACAGTCTCTTCAATGACCACTTAGCTCGAGAGATAGCTGCATCAACATCAAAGGCCTCAACGAAGTCAACCAAAAGGCCTATCACAAACAACAAAAATTTCAAGGAAAGCAGAATAAGAGTCGAAGAAAGCAGAAAGTGTTGGAGCATGAAGAAAGCAGCTAATAGAAGAAAGCAAGAATGTGTTGGAGATTCAAAACTTAAAGCTGTGTGGGTAATCTTGTCCCAACAACCACTGGAGCAAACCAACTCCCTGCCCTACAAACCCAAATGCCCAGCCTCACATCGACAACCTCGCCATCGACAACCTCAAAAGGGGACCAAGCATACATTGCGGCTTCTATCAAAGCCATCATCATCATCGACATCTAGTCCACAAAGAGATAACATCACCACCGGCTAACATGTCCTCACACAGGCGATATCCATCCATGTCAGCCATACCAACAACGGAGCTTCACGCCTCATCATGGGTATTTAGACCCACATTACACTCTTCTTCAACTACCAACACATAATAAATACCAAAGGTTTTTTGCAATGATATCATTGCAAGCATCTACCACAATCTGAAGAAAGGGAAGTCAACATGTGCACACCATGTGTACACCAAAAAATAAAAAAGAGAGAGAGAATACCAACAAGCAGAAAGACCACCAACAGGAGCAGAAGATACAGTTTTGTATCTTCGATGACAACAAAGGTGCCAACCAATGAATCATCTTCGGCATACAATGGGAGCTTGCAATCATGCTAACACACTAGTGTCCTTGTTCCTCCACCACCACCCTCGCCTCATGCATTCTAACATCATTTCACTAACTCATATCATCATCCCCAACAGGATGGGATGCTTGTAATTATATGTCTCAGTCTAGTCCACTGTACTCAAACTCCTTGAAAAGAGGATAAAACATCCAAAAGGATGCAAAAGAAAAAGAAAAGAAAAGAGTACATTAAAGGCCCCAATACTAAGCAAAATCACTAGGCCTACATAACAAGAATGTGGGGGAGAGGGAGAGAGTCACGATTCTTGCAAGCAACAACACACACACACACAATAGACTTGACAAGCACAAGAGAGAGAGAGATATGGATGGCTGAATTTTCTTATATCTTCTTCTTCACTCTCCAACAATACATAATACCAAAAAGATAAGAGTACACTATATGTAATAGTACTCTAGTAAACATACAAAGGTCGGCGGTCCATAGTGTGAACCTGACTATAATGAGCTGGCGCTATAACTATGCCATAACTCGCATACTGCAAAGTGGCTGTCACACAGCCTGTCAACCCCACTGGCTACATATCAACCATATCTCACCAACCATGCCAGTGGAGTAAGTGCGGGGCGGTCACCCTGGCGCCCCCGTAATGTCACTCCATACTCTGCACTCCAAGTAAGCTCCTAAACCTGTGGAGCTTCTCTGTGCCCAATGGCTTTGTAAATATGTCAGCTACCTGATCCTCTGTGCTGACATAAGCCAAATCAATATCACCTGCTAGAACCTTCTCCCTCACAAAATGATAATGCACCTCAATGTGCTTGGTCCTAGCATGGAACACTGGGTTACTAGCTAGCTGTATGCTGCTCATGTTGTCACAAAAAATGACAACAGCCCTATCCAAGGGCTCACCCATATCCGCAAGTAGCTTTTGCATCCAAGCTACCTCACATGCTGCCATAGCAGCACCCCTGTACTCTGCCTCTGTGCTCGACAAGGCAATTGTAGGTTGTTTCTTGCTGCTCCAACTCACAGCAGCACTACCAAAAGAGAATACAAAACCGCTAGTAGATCTCCTGTCTCAGATACTACCAGCCCAATCAGCATCTGTATAACCTGTCACCTGTATCTCAGTAGCAGCCTCATAGAAAAGTCCATAATCAAGAGTGGACTTTATGTACCTCAAGATCCGTCTAGCTGCATCCAAGTGTGGCTTCCTCGGGATCTGCATGAACTGACTAACCAAGCCAACAGCATAGCTCAAATCTGGCCTCGTGATAGTCATGTAAATCAAGCTGCCTACTATGCGCCTGTACATAGTAGGGTCCTCCACCAAGATATCACCTGTATCTGCAGACAATTTAATGTTCTGCTCCAATGGCACTATGATAGGCTTGCAGCCTGTCATACCATACTTGGACAGCATGTCCAAGCCATATTGCCTCTGCACCAAAAATATGCCATGAGGTGATCTCACCACCTCTATGCCCAGAAAATATTGCAGCTCACCCAAATCTTTCATCTCAAACTTCTGCTTCAGAAGTATCCGCACCTCCTGTATTTCTTTATCACTATCACCAGTGATAATGAGATCATCTACATAGATGACCAACAAGATGATTACATTCTCTATTCTTTTCACAAACAGTGAAAAATCTGCATTGGATTTTAGAAATCCAATAGTAACAAGATACTCCCCGATCTTGTTAGACCATGCTCTAGGTGCCTGTTTCAAGCCATACAAGGCTTTTTGTAATCTGCACACAAAATCTGGGTGTGCATCACTCTCAAAATTTGGTGGCTACATCATGTAAACTTCTTCTTGCAAATCACCATGCAAGAAGGCATTCTTTACATCCATTTGATGTAAAGACCATCCCTTAGCTGCAGCCATAGCAATGACTGCTCTCACGGTTGCCATCCTAGCAACTGGACTGAATGTCTCATCATAGTCAATCCCATATGTTTGTGCATAACCCTTGGCAACCAATCTTGCCTTGTACCTGCTCACTGAACCATCTGAGTTATGCTTTACTTTGTACACCCACTTACATCCAATTGCCTTCTTTTCCTTAGGCAAAGGCACAAGCTCCCATGTATCATTGGCATCCAATGCTGCCATCTCCTCATACATGGCATGCTCCCATTTCTGATTTCCAAGTGCCTATTCAAAAGAAGTGGACTCTACCTCCTGTATTAGCTTTCACCATATAAGCATAATGATGAGCTGTATACCCATCATACCTCAGCCTATCAACAGGGTATCTCACCCTAGTAGACCTACGTACACCTGGATCACTGCCGGGTGCCCTTTGTGTAGTCATGTTTCTCCGTACACCTGGAGTAACAACTGCTGGAATACCCAGCTCCTCATCAAGGCTCTGCTCAGAGCCACTAGAGTCACCATCCACAAATGAGTGACCTGCTGACACATCAGGCACAAAAGGCTGATCTACCTTTTCTTTCCCTTTCCGTGACACATGTGTACCTGCACCTGTAGTATCACGGGCCGACGCATCAGCTCTCAGCTTGCCCGACCATGGGCTACCAATGGATCCACTACTCGAGGACTCTCTCGGTCCACTCAACTCCTGTGATTGCTGCTGTACACGTGGGATAGCATCTGCATATCTCACATCTGCATCTTCGGCTATGTGTGCTGGTGCATACCAGCTACTTATCTCATCAAATACAACATCTCTGCTCACTCGCATCTCACGAGTTGTAGGGTTATAGCATCTATAACCTTTCTGTTCCAAAGAATAGCCAATGAAGATACATTTTTCTGCCTTTGGATCCAACTTTGTTCTCACTTCATCAAGTACATGCACATATGCAATGCAGCCAAACACTTTCAAGTGTGCCACATTCGGTTTTGTACCTGTAAACTTATGTTCAGGCGTCATGCCATGAACAGCTGTAGTGGGGGTCCTGTTCATAAATACCAAATGCTTCCTCCAGCATATGTTTTTGCTTCCTGTTGGCGGCTTCGTTGGCTGTAGCCTTTCATTGCTTGTTCTGCAATCGTGTGAGCACAGGCAATGGGACTGTGGTTATTGCTCCACGCTGAACATTGAGCACATTTATGGATGCATCTGGCAAGCCAGTGATTGTGGACAACCTCATTGCACACAATGGGCAATCTTTGTAGAAGTGGTCTACTCCACAAGCATGACACGATGGTGTCAATGCTGCATCCGAGTTAGGTTTGTTTGGACATTCAGCCACTCGATGAGGGCCATGGTAGTAAAAGCACTGCAAGGGAGGCTTTCCTCCAGGTGCACCAATGGTGTGCACGAGCGGTGTAGGTTCAATGGAAGGCATTAGCAATGGTAGATTGCTCTGGATGGGAGCAATGCTTGGATGCGTGGCGCACTGCCTCCATGTTTTGTGCATGGGGTGGGGTCAGTGTTGGTGGAAGCAAGTGAGTTTGATGAGGGAGTTATGTACAAACAAGGCCTAATAAAATATACCATCAAATATACCACATCCCTGCTCGTTCTCAACTCACATGTAGCAGGGTTATAACACCTGTATCCCTTTTGCTCAAGGGAGTATCCAATAAACACACACTTTTTTGTGCTAAGTTCATCAACACAACCAATCCAACTTAGCACAAAAATATAATGTATATTTTTGTTTTTGGTTGTTGTTTTGTTTGTTATTTTATTTTTTGTTTTGTTTACTAGTAGATAGGAAATCAATCAAAAATATACACAATATATATATACACATACATCAGGACTGGGTGTCCCCGGAATAAAATCATCTTCAGGATCATTCATGTACACGGGGTCATCTCGTGTTCCTATGTTAGTCTTTGAACTAGGCTTAGAGCTCGTGGTATTATGCGATCTCTTCCGCCGCGTCTTCTTTTTCTTTGCTTGAGCAATTGATGCAGTATCCCTCTGTTCAAGAATGTAGTTTTGATTTTGAAGCATTGACCGTGTAACTACATTCGCGGGTACAACAGGGGTGGTTCCTCGTACCTCGTTGGTGACCTCAACCAAATTCAATGGCGTAATCTTGGGTGCACTAGGATTATGTGGACATTGAGCAATCAAATGATCTATGCACAACGATTACATGTAAGTACCGGCATTCCCGATGTGCTCCCTTGATTTGGTTGCATTTGAGTAGCGATCTTCTGTAGCCTATTAGGGCATTCCACTACACGATGCGGTCCGCCACAATCATAGCATTGAAGAGGTGGCCTCCTCGCCAAGGTATTAAGGTTTTGCCCTCTTGCGGCGGCGAGAGAAACAGTTTGGTATATAGGCTTGATTTGCCCAAAATGATCCTCCATGTAGTATTGGGGAGTCATTTCAAATGTATCAATCCCATATTGAAGAGTGGGGTCTGTCTCCTCTTCATAATCCCCACACGCACTATGCGACTCGCAACCCATCTGGTTTATTGGGGTAATCCTTGGATGTGGAGGTTGTGGTCCTAGCACTGGCGGTGGTAATGGCAAAGACTGGCCTACATTCGGGTTCCTTGGAACCATGTGCTGTGGGCGGTTGCTCAACAGGTGGTGCAGGCATCAGTGCGGGTACTTGAGGTGTGTTTGACCAGGCTTGGGGTGCCTGATTTGCTAACATACGCTTAAGTACTAGGCATTCCTTAGATTGATGGCCATACTTACCACATGCATTGCAATTCCCATTGAATCTGACTCTGTGAATGTGGGACATTCACTCGTGCTATGTGGTCCTAAGCAAACCTAACACCATTGTTGCTCTCTCCTTGGATACATATGGCTATTTTGAGGAGCCCGATTACCCCTAAAGTATTCTTGGAGGGCCTTAGTAAGGTCGGTCACAGACATTTCGGATATCTTGGGCTCCTTGGCAATAGGTTTTACCATCATTGGCTCGTGCCCAGATACTTGCGAATTAACGGATTTTGTCTCCGAAGACACCTTTTTTCCTGCAATCATCAAGTTGTCTTCTAACTGGATTGCATTGGTAGTGACTGCTTCCCACGTTGCAAGACCTCTAATGACTAGGCCGTTGTATATGTTTTCATGGCGCAATCCTCGGATGAATCTATCGAGCAGTTGGTTATCATTGAAGCGCTCATGGGGAGTGCAGCGATAATTTAGATGCTTCAATCGACTAATAAAGTCTCTTACTGACTCCCCTTCCTCGCGTTCAGCTTTTTGGAGTTGAGATGCTACTCCCCAAAGCACACTCTCACGTATGTATTCTTTCAAGAACAATCTCTTGAGAGTGGGGTAGTGAGTGCGCTCTTCCACCCTTAAGGTTCGATACCAATCTTCGGCCTTCCCACTCAAGGTTAAGCCTAAGGCCTTACACTTATGCAGCTCATTGTGCTCTTCCAAGGAATCACACACGTGTTCAAAGACTTCAATGTGCTTCCTAACATCCTCGTTACCACTGAAGTTTTGAGTGAGCTTAGCCACTTGTACCGCCTCGCTTTTGGGTTCTCTCTCAGGCATGCCCCGCATGTTTTCCACAATAGATCGTCTAATCGTCTGAGCAAACGCTGCGAGATCACCTAGGTGAGCAGGCATAGCTGGTGGAGGCACTTCTGGGATAGCCTGGTTGATAGGAGTTGGCATTGGTCTTGGTATGTAGGCAGCTGATGTAGGATGTGATATGTGATTAGGCCTAGCTCCTCTTGGATAAGGGTTGTGATAAGGCGGTCGTGGAGCATACGCCATTTGCACACCAAGAGGCGTAGGAGCTACATGAGCATGAGTAGCGATAGGTACATATGGTTGATAGGCACTAGCACGCACTGTTGTAGGTACTCTTCCACTGGGTAGCGGAGTCGTACTAACTACAGTGGTAACAGGTGCGTTCTCCGTCATGCTCATCATCGGAGTAGGCATTGTGGATTCCCTAATGGAAAGTTGGGCCAAGGTTGGAAAGCTAAAGTTACTGCTCATTGGCTCAACCTGCATCGAGACTCCAGGTGAAACAACATACGAAGGGTCCATGGGACTCATCGACAGAGTTGGTTGTTTGGCGTTGCCCGTATCCAAAAATTTCATAGGGCCAGTGGAAACTAGGTTCACTCCCCTATTTTGCCTCTCAAATTGGATAATTCTATGAATAGCATCACATATCTTTTGTTGTTGCTCCTCTAGGTTAGTGGCGCTAGATGTAGATCGTATGAGTTCTAACCAACCTACATGGTATGTGTAACCCGTGTATAGGTCAGTCAGAGTCTCCGTGTGTAGATCATATTCCCAATTTTCATTGAGAAATATCCCATCTAGACTTGGAGTGCCAATTGGTTCTCTTGAGGTGGACGCAATGTCACTTCTTGTGGACTGACTCCTAAGGACCTCTACTTTAGGGAGAGCGTCAGAAGGTGGTAGCTCAGTCGCGGGCCTTCATTGAATGAAGTGGGTAGAATGTCCACATGGACACTCTTTGGGGAGGGTAGGGTCTACATAAGATGTGAATGGCGAATCCACCACCCCTCCTTCCTCGCTTACTTCACTTGTCACATGTTCGGAGCGTGTAGCTCTACTAAAGGTCTCTATTAGACGACTAAACATGCTAGATCCCGGTTGTGGGGCCCAAACTGGCATGTTTTGGCTTGTCTCCTCAGGGTTCTTGGTAGGGTGCCCTTCCATGGCTTCTGAGTCGTTAGAGGACGAGTCACTATTCGCTATTCGTGGATCTTGGGTTGCACTTCTTTGGGTTCCAACCGAAGTCCAAGATGCCAACGTGGAGGGATGATGTGAGTCTGCGTAAACTGAAACGCTTTCTAGTGGCTCAGACTCTAGCACCCGACCAGAGCGTAGATGCATGTGATGTGGGTACTCTATGGGCGTTGGTGACTACTCTTGAAGCCCACACAAGTGGTTTCTTAAGTGTTTTGCACCCGTTTTTACTTGTTTTTATATTATTTTTAACTCGTTTTTTACCCCTTACTTTTGATCGATCTTGGACTAGGGCATGCGATAGCTCGAAACGAGCGTATCGTTTAAAGGGTCCTAGCGTGCTTTACAGCACGGTGTTCGCCTATCCAGAGCTTCTGTGGCCCTCAAAACAGTCGATTTGCTAGTGGGGGAAGGGGTGAAGGCCTATTTGCTTGTGGGGGAAAGGGGTGAAGGCCTTATCCCACATGCTCACCTCACTCCCAAGGGGGTGGGCTATATATAAAGTTCCACTCCCCTTAGGCTATTACTTGAAAGAAAGCTATGAAGGCTCACTCCCCTATATATATATATCAAAAGACCGAGACCGAGATCGGGGTCAATTGGGGGTTTTTTCTTTTCAAAATTTTTCTTCCAAATAAAATCTTCCCTCTTAGCTCTTTCTTGAATCAAATTAAATTTTTTTAATTGATAATTTTTTTTATTTATTTTTTTATTTTTTTGGGGGTCGGGTCTCTACGGCTCTGTTTTTTGCTGTGGCGCGTTTTGGGCACGTTTTCTCAAACCCTCCCACACGCAGTGAATCAAATTGCAGGATAACAACAACTTAAACGAAACCAGAACAGTCTGTTGTAACTACTCTGTTGAAATTACAAGACAAATAGGAAAAACAATAACTGAACCAGTGCTGTAATAGAAAGGTGCGAAATCTGATTACAGAGTATCACAAAACCTCAACAAAAAACACACATTCTTTCCTACAGTGCAATTTTCGCTTCGCACAACGACTCGAGTTGTAACCTGGAGCTTGGTGCAGGGCAATTCCCCGGCAGCGGCGCCAAAAATGTGCGCTGTACCACACGAATCAAACTGGGGACTTGCCAAGCACCGTAGGCGAGCCACAAATGGCTGCAAGCCCGCAACCAATACTGGAAAGCTCCACAGAAAACAAAGGGCGTGTCACTCACCGCTCGGTTCACCGTACTGAAGGATCCTCGTGTTGCTGTAGCAGTGAGGAAGGAGCCGTCGGTCGTCGCTCTACCGCCTCGCCGCCACGCCGTGCTCAATTGCTTGCTCTCTCTCTCTCGCTCTCTCTCTCTCTCACTC
The DNA here is from genome assembly GCF_041138505.1 of Cibotium barometz. NCBI lineage: Eukaryota > Viridiplantae > Streptophyta > Polypodiopsida > Cyatheales > Cibotiaceae > Cibotium > Cibotium barometz. Next base: position 49,545,344 of record NC_141066.1, on the reverse strand, counting down.
ATACGCAGGAGAAGGTAACAAATAGGGGATAAGGCAAGAGCACATTCTTCTTCCACACATTGAGAATGACAATTTTAGGGTTACATTTGAGCTTTATGAGTGAATTGGCCGTTCACACCTGGGCGCCCATACATGGCCGGCCGATCCTCCTAACCCTTATCCTAATGGTGCGCCTCTCATCGATCACCCAATAGTACTCAGAATGAAATTAATTACATGACGACGACGACATAAAACATAGTACGTGGCAATGTCCATCTCATAGGTTAACACCTTGCACCTCTGAGAGATATTGAATAAGAATAGCTGGGGTAGAGGAGTTTCTGGAGGAATTGCAAGTATTTCTCGTGCTAGGTCTTTTTTGGTTAAGCTTTAGAAAGCTGCTAGAATAGCCAAACATGAGATAGTACAAAGCAAGGCCCCGAGTGTAGGACCGCCTACCTTGGTTCTAGAGATGTCATCGTGTAATCTAGTCTAGACAAGATAGGTGGGACCTCACACCTGGTATCAGAGCGTGGTTATGCTAGGTTTGATTGGTTAGCCGCCCGGATTAGGCCAACCTTAAGAATTATGCCCGAATGTATTTGCCATTGTGATTTAGAAAAATTGTGACCTTAAACCAGATAGCGAAGCGGTTAGAGCTATCATCCAAACTACCAGTACTTACATTGTTATAAGATATAATTAACTTCTCGTTTAGCCATTTCATGACCCAGGTCTCCTTGGAAAAAGAGTTTGATGGTTATAATGTTTTACGAATGTAATACCCTTTTGTTCCTCACTTGAAGAGATGATTGATAAATGTATAAAGTCTTGTTTTCTTGGTATGAAATAAATCACAAAGTACTAGTCAAATATATCAATCCAGGGAAATTAAGTATAGTTGTGTTACCCAAACCTTATTTCCAAAGAGCATGGACCAAATCTTAGGTCATATCTTTATCCAAGCATAGGATTATAGTTCCCATACTTATTTCTAGAAACCAATACACCAAAGGTTCTATATATGTCTATTGTTGCCTTAGGGCAAGGATATAAGCTAAAGTACTAATGCTCTTAGAAAAAGGGTCAAATTAGTCATGCCTACACCTAGGAATTGTATAAATTAGAAGAGATTCATGCATTGTGTGGATAGTTTGAAGGTACTCAAATCCTATCAGTAGAGAGGAAAATCTAAATTGAATTCTAGTTATCATGACTAATTGTAGAAATCTTGTCAACATTTTAGACCCCAAGGGTCCCACTTGGGAAATTTAAAAGAGTAAGCTTGGGTAATTATAGATAGTCAACTCTAGTTTAAATAACCTTATTAGAAATTCATCCATTTTGCTAAAAGAGAAGGAAGAAATCATACCTTAGGTTACCTAAGTAGCATGTCCTTATAAAATATGGTTTAGGAATACTAAATCCAACCATGACTATATGGTATCTTGACTTAGGGCCTCAAATGCAATTGAGGCTAGGATAAAAGAGATATTTTAAAGCAGGATTGTTAATTCTACCATGACTTCATAACATAACAAAATTACTCTGAAATAAGAAGTTGTGAATTAAGGTTCCCTTTATGAGTCTATAATACATGGTTTTTTTTTACTAAGAGACTTTCAGTCCTGGTACCCGTTGAGAAAAAGGTAGAAAAAGGTTCCAGTATCCAAGGATGAGTCAAAGGATAGGAGTATACTGAGAATGGATGCCAAGGTGTCAAATTAAACTTATCAAGGGTTATCTATCATATGGAGACGTATCGGTCATCTCTATTGGCCATAGAGGTGATCTGAGTATCTCGTATTGACACGATAGTCATACTCAAGGGTTGTAGTAGTATCTTGTGGGTGCACAAATAAGATATTTCATACAACGGAAGCTGGAAGAGACAAAATTAAAAGAGTATCCTCTAAGAGAATAAGGAGACAAGAGGAAATTTTAGGATTGATTGAGAAAAGCTATTATGTTTTTTAAAGTCATGACTATAAAATAAAAATGCACCCTGAGTGAGTTGAGCCTCAGGAGGTCTATGGACTAAAAACTATACCTCGGGTGGAATTTAAACTAGACATTGGATGAATTAACCTATGGGAGGACTAAGGGGTTAAAAATTATATCTTTATATGAGAAAAGATGCTCAAGTGTTGGTTGTCTTAGTATCGATGATGTATTATAGAGTAAGTTTAAAATTGTCTTGTTAATTAAATGATAAATCTCTACTTGAGTTTTGTGTAGCACTCATGGACCTGAGTTTTGTGAATTAAATGATAAATATCTACTTTTGTGTAGCACTCATGGACCTGGCCCACTAGTTAAATTAATTGGTTAAGATTTAGGGGATTCATGTTAAGTACTTCAGGTCACGAGTGTTACTCGGAGCTAGGGTTAAGTTATTCTATCGTTAGACAAATGTAGATTAAAAATAATGTTTTTCTCTGAGTATAGCAAAGGGAAAGTAAAGCTAATACCTTTAAACCATGATAGGGTTATCAAACTAAATAGATAGGGAAGGTCTTGGTTAAATTAGAAAAGGACTATACTCATGATAGGGTTATCAAACTAAATAGATAGGGAAGGTCTTGGTTAAATTAGAAAAGGACTATACTCACTAAGTTGTCTGAACTCCTCCTATATATAAGTTAACCAAGTGAGTTAACACTTCTTTTTACAAGAGTATGAGTTAAGAGGAAATTCTCATTAAAATAAGAAAAGTATATTTTTACAAGCAAGAGGAAATACCTCAACATGAGATCTTGATGTCATGGAGGCTCTTCATGGAGCCCAACCAGGTTCATTCAATGGAGAAGGGACAGAATTAGCTGAAGTGTTAGAAGCCTGGATAGAATCCATAGACAAGTATTTCGAAGTGGTTGGACATAACGAGAAAAGCAAGTTTTCCCTCAGCCTTCCCATCTAAAATCGCAGGTAATGCTCGAGTCAGTTAGAGAAATTATTGTCAAATCATTCATGTGGATTTGAATCAATTATCATGGGGGAAATCATGAAGGGATACCTTCGCCAAATGTTTTGTCCCCCAGGATTTCAAGAGGACAAAATTTTTCATCCCCCAGGATTTCAGGAGGATAGAATGAATGAATTTTTAGAATTCTCCTAGAATTATCATCAAGCCTTTATTAATCTTCTCCAATTTGCTCCTGGAGGGGATGGATGACATAACTCTTCTCCGTTGATTTTTTTGAAATCTTGATCCACCCTTGGATAGCCTAGTCAAAAATGCAAAACCACATTTTTTTATTGAAGCTATGACCATGACAGGAGATCATGCAAAGATCCTTCCAATAGAAAAAGCTCAAGTGAATACAAATATTTATAACAAGAAGATAACCCTTGTTTCAGGAAAAGAACATTGGTTAAATCATCAAGTTTAACCTTGACTCTAAGAGGAACCATGAGAAATCAAGGCAAAGTCAAGATCAAAGATCCCAGGATCAAGGAGGAAGAAATTTTCTCAAAGAGACCAAGATAGTGATTCCTTGATGTCACCAATGTTAAGATGTCAAGCTCAACTAGAGCTGACACTCATGACGTGCCTGGGTGTGACCGTTCTACATTCACATCGACTGGCGCATTTGGTAGCCAACATGACAGATCCTCGCCAGTGATTCTACAATTGGACTACACTATCTACTCCACCCGCCTAGTTATGGCATACTTATCATGCTAGCTCACCTATCTAGTGTGTTCACATTATGGACCACATGTTCATAGTACTCTTGCACTTATATTTGGTTTTTACTTATCTTTTGTAGACCTCTTTTGAGTAGAGAAGAAGAAGAATTTCAGCCTTCCATCACTGTGTGTTCTCTTCTAGGGTTTGTGTATGTGTGTGTGCTTGCAAGAGCTCAAGCTCTCTTCCCTCCCCTCAATCTTTTCATGGTATCAGAGCTTGGTTCAAGCTAAGGGGATGAGTAGCAAGAATGGAAGAAGAGGAAGTAGCACGAGGGTAAGAGCTTCACAATCTCTTCCCCCTTTGTCTTTGGTACTACACCCTTGTTGAGAGCTCTTCAGGAGGCACCGGCAAAATGATCTCCAATTGAGGAGCTGTCTTCACCGGCCAGGGGCGGTTGGGGAGTTACGCAATCCTTTAGATTGCAATTTTGCAGAATCGCGTTTCGGGTGCATTTTGACCTCCGTTTCTGAGAAATAAGCGTTCGCAAGCAGGTAAGTTTCGCTTTTCTGCATATCACTATTTTTGGTATTGCAGAAATTGGGATTGTGCAGACATTGTATGTACTGCACATAAGTGTTACAGAGGCCTTTGGGTGTATATATGCAAAGTGAAGTCACTGGGTGCAATCTAGCACCACTACAGGAAAACAGTAGTTGTGCAGGTGACACAGTAAAGTGTTGTTTATGTAGTCTGTGTTAATATTGCAAACAAGATGTCAGATGACATCAACCAAATTGTCAGTGAGAGAAGCTTGACAAGAATAACTTCCATGCTTGGAAGTTCAGAATGACCAATTTCCTGGTGGGTAAAGGATTTTGGAAATTTGTGGAAGGCGAGAATGAAGAACCTCCAGAGTTACCTGAGGAGAATGCCATCGCAGCAAAGATAAAGGCATTCAAGGACTGGAACAACCAGAGTGCCAGAAAGGTTATGTATTGGTTATCAATGTTATAGACACTATGATTGGGCACATACAGGATGCTCATACGCCAGCAATTGCATGGCAGAATTTGGTGCAGATGTTCCAAACCAACACAAAGGCAAGAAAGCTACAACTAAAGCAAGAGTTGCACACTATGGAGAAGAAGAACATGTCTATCAATGAGTATTCATTAAAGATCAAGGGTATTGTTGAATCCCTTGGATCTATAAATGTATTTGTAGAAGAACATGTCTATCAATGAGTATTCATTAAAGATCAAGGGTATTGTTGAATCCCTTGGATCTATAAATGTATTTGTAGAAGAATATGTATATCAATGAGTATTCATTAAAGATCAAGGGTATTGTTGAATCCCTTGGATCTATAAATGTATTTGTGGAGGATGACGACTTGGTAAGCGTTTGTTTGAATGGGCTTGGAAAGAAATACAAGCCATTCAAGACATATATTGCTGTCAGGGAGAATGTTCCCAACTTTCGGGATCTTGTGTCTATGCTGATCATAGAAGAGAAGACTCTGAGTGAAGACTCTTCTACACAGAATAAGAACACATCAGAAGAGGCCTTCTACTCCAATTCAGGTAGAGGTCAAGGAAGAGGTCGTGGTCGAGGCCAAGGTGGTGGCCGATTTTTGGAAATCAAAATTATGGACAACAACAGTCCAAAAACTCGCAGCAACAACAATCATACACAGGTGGTGGAAGAGGCCAGCAGTCTCAAGGCAGGGGGGCCAAAGAGGACGTGGCAATTGGAACAGACAACAGTCAGTAGCAGACTCTAGAGACTGTCATTACTGTGGCAAACCAGGTCATTGGGCTAGAGAGTGCAAGAAAAAGCAAAGTGACATGAAGAATGGGAAATTGCAGCAAAATAATTATGCATCCACAAGTAAGCAGGCCGAAGAAAGATATGAGCATTTATTTGTTATGCAGCACATGTTGAATTCAGTGACTGCAGATGTATCCACAGGTGCTAATGATGTATGGTATGTGGATTCGGGAGCCTCTAACCACATGACCTGTCATGGTGAGTGGTTTAGAGATGTGAAAAACTTGGACAGACTAGGTTATGTAGAGACTGGAGATAACACAGCTCCTCCCCATTGCTCATATTGGGAATGTGCCATTAGCTATGCAAAATGGCAAGATGAAGTACCTGTCCGACTTCATGTGCCCAACATCACAAAGAACTTGGTTTCTGTTGGGCAGATGATTGAGCAGGGTTTACAGGTTCGATTTAACCCTAATGGCTGCTATGTTGAAGACTTCAAGGACAAATGTCAATTGGTTGCCAAGGGCAAAAGAGTGGGCAGAATGTTTACCTTGGATGTAAGCATGCCTGAAGTTAAAGCTACTATGTATGCACAAGGTGCAGGTGTTGTGGCTGATATGGACATATGGCATAAACGTATTGGTCATGTGAATGAGTAGCGATTGAAGTCTATGCAGAATTCTGAAATTGTTACAGGTTTGCCAAAGTTTAAGGTGGATGGAATGCATAAGGTATGTGAAGCATGCCAATTTGGAAAGCAAACAAAAAATGTGTTTCCGCATGATAGAAATGTGGTGCACTCAGATGTATGGGGGCCGACCAAGACGACGTCAATGGGAGGATGTCGCTATTATGTATCATTCATTGATGACCACACTAGGAAAGTGTGGGTGTACTTCATGAAGGAGAAAAGTGAAGTGTTTACTCACTTTCAGAATTTCAGAATGTTGGCTGAAAAGCAAACAGGTTTGCAGGTTAAGTGCCTAAGGTTAGATGGAGGGGGAGAATACTTCTCTAATGAGTTCTCCATGTATCTGAAAAAGCATGGAATTCAGAGGCAATTTACATGCAAGTACACTCCGCAGCAAAATGGTGTTGCTGAGAGAAAGAACAGGCACATTGCAGAGGTAGCCCATGCATTGATGGTGGCTGAGAAGAGCATGCCTCATCATTATTAGGCTGAAGCAATTTCGACTTCAGTTTATATCATGAACAGGATCCCCACAGCAGCAGTGCATGGTGTGACTCCAGAGGAGTACACTGGTAGGAAACCAGATTTGTCACACTTGAAAGTGTTTGGATGCATTGCATACGTACATGTCCCTAATGAGCTACGTACAAAGTTGGATCCGAAGGCTGAAAAGTGTATTTTCATTGGGTACTCACTTGAGCAGAAAGGGTATATATGTTATAACCCTGTCACACATGAGATGAGGGTGAGCAGGGATGTTGTGTTGTTTGATGAGATGAGCAGCTGGTATACTAATGTAAAAGACTCTATTGGGGCTGATGCACATGAGCATGTGGTTGCAAACAATGCAGGTCAGCAATCACAGACATTGAGTGGACTAGGAGAGTCCTCTAGTAGTGGGTCTACTTATAGACCATGGAGTGGTGGGCTGCGTCAAAATACCAGTCTTGCAAATACAAGTGATGCATCATTGAAAGGAAAAGCAAAGGTTGTTGAGCCCCTTGGTATGCCTGATGTTTCAGCAGGGCATTCTTATGTGGATGGAGAGTCTAGTGGCTCTCAGAGCAGAGCCTTGATGAGGAGTTTGGGATTCCAGCTATTAGGACACCTGGTGTGATAAAAGCTAATGCAGCAAATAGGGCACCACGGATAGATCCAGGACCACACAGGTCCAACAAAGAAAGAAGATCAGTTCAAAGATTGATGTATGATGGTTATGTAGCTCGCCATTATGCATATATGGCGAAGGTTGTGCAGGAGGTTGAACCCACATATTTTGAGGATGCCATTGGCAAGACACTTTGGGATAAAGCCATGGATGAAGAAATGGCTGCGTTGGATGCAAACAAGACATGGGAATTGGTGCCTTTGCTTGAGGGAAAAAAAGGCTATTGGATGTAAGTGGGTGGTGAAGCACAACTTAGATGGAAGCATAAGCAGGTACAAGGCTAGATTGGTAGCCAAAGGATATGCATAAACACATGGGATTGATTATGAGGAGACATTTGCACCTGTTGCAAAGATGGCAACAGTGCAAGCAGTGATTGCCGTGGCTGCATCAAAAGGTTGGATCTTACATCAAATGGATGTAAAGAATGTGTTCTTGCATGGAGAGTTGCAAGAAGAGGTGTATTTGGATCAGCCACCTGGCTATGAGGATTTGAGTCACCCAGATTATGTATGTAGACTGCATAAAGCCTTGTATGACTTGAAGTAGGCACCGAGAGCTTGACATGACAAAATCGCTGAGTATCTTGTCACCATTGGCTTTTGTATCTTGTCACCATTGGCTTTTGTATGTCAGATGCAGATCATTCACTCTATGTGCGTAAGAGTGATAAGGGCATTGTGGTCATCACCATTTATGTGGATGACTTGATTGTTGGGGGTGACAGTGAAGAGGAAGTTGAGCATGTGAAACGTCTCCTTAAGTAGAAATTTGACATGAAGGATTTGGGTGAGCTGAGATACTTTCTTGGCATTGAGGTAATCAAGACACCTGAGGGCATATGGTTGTCACAACGACAGTACGCATTGGACATGTTGTCCAAATATGGTATGGCTGGCTGTAAGCCCATTTCTGTACCACTGGATCACAATGGCAAGCTAAGTGCAGATGTGGGTGAGATTTTAGAGGATGCCACTATGTACAGGAAGATAGTGGGCAGTCTTATCTATATGACAATCACCAGGCTAGACATGAACTACACAATTGGGTTGGAGAGCCAATTTATGCAGGTTCCTCAAAAGCCACATTTGGATGGTGTGAGGCATACATTACGCTATGTGAGGTCTACATTTGGATGGTGTGAGGCATACATTACGCTATGTGAGGTCCACAGCTGATTATGGTCTCTTTTATGAGGCTGGTGCAGAGTTGTGGATACACTGATGCAGATTGGGTTGGTAGCATCTCAGACAAGAGATCTACTAGCGGGTTTCTGTTTTATTTTGGGAGCACTGCTGTTGCATAAAGCAATAAGAAGCAGCCGACAATTGCCTTGTCCAGCACTATCAGAATTGGCAGCGGAAGTTTTACAGGAGTCTGATAGTACCAACATGAACAAAACAAACAGAGAGGAGGGAAACAAAACGCAGTGATAAGAGAAAGAGAGCAGAAACGACACCGAAGATAGAATTGAGGGCGAGGAGCCCTCTACTGTATTCTTCACTACTTGGTGGTAATACACTGCTCTTCTGGATCAATCTCGTGAGTAATACGCTCAGATTGATCCTTCTTAGCACAAGAACACTACACCGCATCACACAGCGTTGTATTGCTTTACAGGGCGCAACACATAGCACTCGACACACCACTCTGCTTTGCTCTACTTCATGTGTTTTCCACACACCAAGAGCAAAGGCGCTACCTTCCCTTTATACTACCCTGGATGATTGACCGACTCACCCACTTGGTCGGATACTGAAGAATACGGCCGGGCACAGCCACAAAACAGCCCTCACTCACTCCCTAATCCCGTCGGAAGATACTGGAGATGAACCGCGGATGAACTACGTAATTCCGGAGTGGAATTACGTAAGGGCAAGGTCCGCAACGTTCCGCAACATCTGGAACAGCAACCGGAACCACATCCGGAACAGCATCCGGAAACATCTTCCGGAACAGCATCCGAAACCTCCGTGCGATGTCTGGAGAAGCAACCAGAACCGCATCCGGAAACATCATCCGGAACAGCATCCGGAACATCATCCGCTAACACCCCCTCTCAGCTCCTGGATCGGGAAGCAACCCAAGGGAGCTGGAGTGAGTCACCAGAAGCGTTTGGGGAAGAGGCTTCGTGAAAAGATCTGCAGGGTTGAGTGACGTAGGACAGTACTTCAGATGTAGAGTACCATCCAACACCTTCTCCCGAACAAAATGATACTAGATCTCGATGTGCTTGGTCCGAGCGTGAAAACGCATAACCTGTGGTAGATCGCCTGGTATCCGGATCACCTCCCCAATCGGAATCACACCAACCGTGAAGTGTGATTGAGGAGTCTGGTCCTCCTGCTGCGTTACCACAAACCAAGATCCGGAGTATGTCGCAGATACCGGAGGATCCTGAGAGCCTGCCTCCTCAAGTGAGTCTGCAGTGGCAACTGCATGAAGGAACTGAGAATGCAAACAGAAAAGCTCAGATCTGCGGGGCCGAGTGTTAAGAACCCAGATCAGAGATCCGACTAGCTGACGACGATACATCACAGCATTCGCAAGTTCGGAGGAGTCAACTGCGGAAATTTTGACATTCGCATCCATCGGAGATGAAATGGGACGAGCCGCACTCATCCGGAATTTCTCAAGCAACTCCTGAACATACCGTTACTAAGAAACAAACATTCCAACCGGGGACTGCTTGATCTCCAAGCCGAGGAAGAAATGCAACAGACCCAAGTCTGTCATTTCAAAACGTTGGCACAGAGCGAACTTAATCCGCTCAATCTTCTGGAGATTACTGCCGGTAAGAATAAGATCATCAACATAGAGGATAAGATAGCAAAGGTGATCCCCCTCTCGATGATAGTATAGATTGTAATCAGCCAAGGAACGTGTGAATCCTTCGAGCTTCAAGAATGCATCAATCTTCTCGTTCCAGGCACGCGGAGCTTGCTTCAATCCGTAGAGAGCTTTGTAAAGCCAGAAAACATGATCTTCTTTTCCTGTAACAACAAAGCCCGGAGGTTGAGAAACAAACACCTCTTCTTTCAGGTCACCATTCAGAAATGCGGATTTGACGTCCATCTGGAAAATAGGCCATTGCGCATGAGCGACAAGGGAAAGAACTGTGCGGATCGTTGTCATACGGGCGGTCGGAGCGAAGGTCTCATCGAAATCAATGCCGGCCTTCTGGGTGAATCCATGAGCAACAAGTCTGGCCTTATGTTTGTCCAGACTGCCATCCGACTTGTACTTTGTCTTGTACACCCAACGGGTTCCGATTACTTTCCGCCGAGCTGGACGAGGCACCAACTCCCAAGTAGCATTCCGCTCAATAGACCCAATCTCCGCATCCATAGCGGCCTTCCACTGGGGCTGTGAAAGAGCTTCTTCAATGGTAAATTGGTTCATGTGACTGCATAATGGTGGACATTAATGCATAGTTGGTCTGCAATAGTTCACCCGCAGACTCAGATTGCTGTGACGTTTGAGACCGGGTACGGGGTTCGGAGGAGGACGCAATCTTTGAAATACCGGAGTCCTTCAAGGTTTGAATGACCCAGCGAGGATACCGCACAAGCTGTTCTGAAAGTTCTTCTTCTTCTTGAAGATAATCCGAGCGGAAACCCGGATCAGTGATAGACAACTCATCAGGGCCGTTGTCTTCATCTGCAAGAATACTTGCCGAAGTCGGAAGAGGGACTCGTTCCCGGAGTCCCTCTTCCGGGAACCGGACGCGAAGAAGAACGCAACTGCCGGAAAGCAGGAACAAAAATGCCGTCTGAGGGACCAGCATCAGAATCCGGAGGATGACTGGACTCATCCGGAACCAAAGAATCCGGAGGAGAAGCTCCCTCTTCGAGTAGACCGGAAACTTCTTCCAAAACTGAAGACTCATCAAAGATGACATCACGACTGTGCTCAATTTTCCGCAAAGCCGGATTGTAAAGACGATAGGAAGCAGAGCCGGATTGTAAAGACGATAGGAAGCAGAAACTGAATTATATCCCACATGGATCAACTTGCGGGATTTCGCATCAAACTTGGATTTGTCTTTCTTGGGAATGTGTGCATAAGCATCACAACCAAAAATGCGGAGATGACTTATCGAGGGTTTTCGCCCAAAGTAGGCCTCATACGGAGTAGAATGGGGAACTGCGGTGGTAGGAGCGCGATTGAGGATATGAACGGAGGTTGCAACCGATTCAGCCCACAAGAAGCGGGGTAAATCCCGATGCTCCAGCAACGTCCGTCCCATCTCTGCAACCGTCCGGTTCTTCCGCTCTACTACCCCATTCTCAGACGGAGTGCCGACATTGGAGAGTTCGTGGGCGAATCCCGAAACTCGCACAATAATCCACAAACTGATGCGAAGTAAATTTCGAGCCGTGATCGGCGCGTACAGCCTTCACTTGGTATCCGGATTCTTTCTCAACATGTGCTTTCCAGCAAATGAACGTAGAAACAGCTTCGGATTTGTGAGTAAGGAAGTATACCCACAAAAATCTGCTATAATCGTCGATAATGAGCATAAAATACTTGGAACCGCCCAGTGAGCTCACGGACATGGGACCGCAAAGATCCGTATGAACCAGCTCCAACGGCTGAGTAGCTCTTTTGGAAGCCTTCTTCGGAAAAGCTTCCCTATGCTGCTTCCCCCGGATGCATGGAATGCATCGTCCTTCTGGATGTCGAACATCCGGCATGCCCTCCACTAGCTACTGAGTGAAAACACGCCGGAAAGCATCTGCATGTAGATGTCCGTAGCGGTAGTGCCACAGAACACCTGAATCACCGGTGACCACTGAGAGAGCATGTATCCTGTACAAGCCTCCCAAAGAGAAGCCCCCTCTTACTTCTTGTCTCCAGTCTCCTTATCCCGGATTGATACGGAATCTTCATCAAAGATGACCTGCTTCCCTAGCTTGCAAATCTCATAAACAGAGAGTAAGTGAAAACCAAGCTGGGGACAATAGATTACCCGAGAGGAGTGCACACCTCCCTTACCATCCGGAATTAAATTCATGATCCCCTCACCGCATATAGGGATCTGAGACTTGTCTCCCCCATACTCCCCGCTCCATCCAGAGGGGAAAACTCTGTCAAATCCAGATACGATGGAGTCATGTGACGAGCTGCTCCGCTATCAATGATCCATTCCCGATCGGAGGGAATGTGGTCGCCCACTTTTACTGCCGTCGGGACAACAAGCTCTCCGACAAAAGAGGGAGCAATAGACTATGGGTTTGCAGTAGCTGCGAGCGGAGGAGAACCGAAAGTGCGCTACTGTCGTCGCGGACACTTCCTCTAGTAGTGGCCTTTCTCGCCACAGTCGTTGCACGTTCTTTGGGCACGTAGAGCGTCTCTCTCTGGGTGAGAACGCTGCTGAGTAGGCTGAGGACGTGGGTTCCCTCGAGCCGGATTTGGAGAAACCGGAGGCCGTGGATTACTGGAGCCAGTTCGAGGAGGAGGTCTAGGAGGAGTAGGTACTACTAGAGCCTCGGTGGTAACGGAAGCTGCTCGTCCGAGTAATCCGCCTGCTTGCCCAGAAGCATTGCGGTCTTCCTGATCAAGCACTTGAGGAACGAGCTCGTCCCAAGTGAAATTCATAAGTCTTCCGGAAGTGATGAGAGACGTGTAGAACATGGAATAACTTGCCGGTAACTGAGACAGCAATGTAACCGCCATGTCCTCATTAGTGAGATTCCCTTCTGCTTGCCGAATCCTATCTCGGAGATGCTCCATCTTTGTGATGTGCTCTCACATACTTCCGGATTTGGCAGGATCCAGCAACCGTAGTTGCACATCCCACGACATCCTCTTCATGGGTGTAACTCTATCATGACTTGCAGCCAACTTGTCCCACATGTCTTTCGCATTCCTGATGGTGAGGAACAGAAGAGAGAATAACATCCTTACAATTATTAATAATGAAAGATCGTACTTTCCCGTTAACGTGAATCCAGATGTAGTGACGGACGTGGTTTTCTTCATCCGGCTCCGGAATCCGCTCAAGAACAAAATCTTGCAAGTCATAGGAATCCAACACCGAGAGCATCCTCGCCTTCCAGATGCGGTAGTTACTAGTACCGGCAAGATGTGACTCCCTCGGGATAGTCGGAAGAGTCGGAATCTTGACATCCGTCTTCTCTTCGAATGCAGACAGCCAATCGCCTTGTTGACGATTAGTGGTGGTTGTCCCTTGACTTTCTTCGACTGTAGACATAGGGAATGAAGTCGTTAGACGGGGAGAAACTACTAACTTCAAATCAGCCCCAGAAAACGCAGCCGTGTAACCTCCTCAAAAACTTTGTAAATGTCGGAAACGTAGCCAAGCAACGGGTAATCACCTTGGCTCTGATACCATGTCAAAATTGGCACAGCGGAAGTTTTACAGGAGTCTGACAGTACCAACATGAACAAAACAAACAGAGAGGAGGGAAACAAAACGCAGTGATAAGAGAAAGAGAGCAGAAACGACACCGAAGATAGAATTGAGGGCGAGGAGCCCTCTACTGTATTCTTCACTACTTGGTGGTAATACACTGCTCTTCTGGATCAATCTCGTGAGTAATACGCTCAGACTGATCCTTCTTAGCACAAGAACACTACACCGCATCACACAACGTTGTATTGCTTTACAGGGCGCAACACATAGCACTCGACACACCACTCTGCTCTGCTCTACTTCATGTGTTTTCCACACACCAAGAGCAAAGGCGCTACCTTCCCTTTATACTACCCTGGATGATTGACCGACTCACCCACTTGGTCGGATACTGAAGAATACGGCCGGGCACAGCCACAAAACAGCCCTCACTCACTCCCTAATCCCGTCGGAAGATACTGGAGATGAACCGCGGATGAACTACGTAATTCCGGAGTGGAATTACGTAAGGGCAAGGTCCGCAACGTTCCGCAACATCTGGAACAGCAACCGGAACCACATCCGAAACAGCATCCGGAAACATCTTCCGGAACAGCATCCGGAACCTCCGTGCGACGTCTAGGGAAGCAACCAGAACCGCATCCGGAAACATCATCTGGAACAGCATCCGGAACATCATCCGCTAACAAGCACAGAGGCAGAGTACAGGGGCGCTGCGATGGCAGCATGTGAGGTAGCTTGGCTTCGCAAGCTACTTGGAGATTTGGGATTGCATGTGGACAGGCAGGTTCTCATTTATTGTAACAACCTTAGTAGCATACAGTTGGCCAGGAACCCAGTGTTTCAAGCTAGGACCAAACACATTGAGGTCCATTACCAGTTCATCAGAGAGAAGGTCTTGGCAGGTGTGAGATTGATCTCGTGTACATCAGCACACAGAGGATCAGGCTGCTGACATTTTCACCAAGGCCTTGGGAGCTGAGAAGCTTCATAGATTCCGCAGTATGCTTTGAGTGATGGAGATGGAGTTGAGCTTGAGGGGGAGTGTTGAGATGTCAAGCTCAACTTGAGCTAACACTCATGACGTGCATGGGTGACCGTTCTACATTCACATCGACTGGCGCATTTGGTAGCCGACACGATAGATCTTCGCCAGTGATTCTACAGCTGGACTACACTATGTAGTCCACCCGCCTAGTTATGGCATACTTATCATGCCAGCTCACCTATCTAGTGTGTTCACATTATGGGGACCACATGTGCATAGTACTCTTGCACTTATGTTTGGTTTTTACTTATCTTTTGTAGACCTCTTTTGAGTAGAGAAGAAGAAGAATTTCAGCCTTCCATCATTGTGTGTTCTCTTCTAGGGTTTGTGTATGTGTGTGTACTTGCAAGAGCTCAAGCTCTCTTCCCTCCCCTCAATCTTTTCAACTAGGATGGCGTGGTTGGTTTTATCGAGGATTCAAATTTTTTGAATGCCAATAACCAGGCCATCAAATAAAGGATTGTCCTTACCATTTCTATACAAATTAACCTAAAATTTAGGAAGTCCCCGATAGACAAGCTCAATTGTTCCCAAGGCTAGTACTTTCGTAATAAGAAGAAGAGGAAATATTGTTAGAAATCATGGTGGATTAAACACTAAATAAAACTCCATAATGTGAGTGTGGAAAACAGTGCAATAGACTCAAGTTCAGTTAGGTTACAAGATGGAAACTTGTACTCATAAAAAGACTTGAGATGTTGTGCTTGTATTTCATTCCATTGAAGTGACCCTTTATATAGGTCTAGATACAAATCTTCCAAGTTCCCTCATGTGGGATAATTCCACCAAGTGACGTGTCTCTCTAAGAACACTCACAACTTTGTGCTCTTTGGCACCACAACTTCCAACACTTCCACAATGTCAAATACTAGATTAGAGATGGGCATTGGGACCAATCTCCAACACCCCCCCTTGGTTCCTACATGGCCATCTTTGGGCTTAGTGGAATCATCAAGGACAAACATTTAGGGGTTAACCAAATACCATTCTACCCAATGCCAATGATTTCTACTCAATGTCTAAGGCTGCTAGCACTTCTAATCAATTTGGACTTTGTCCCTAATCTTGGTGGCCATTGAGAGCCAATTCCAATACCCCCCCTTGGTTCTAACATGGCCAGCTTTTTGGCACATGTGACTAGGGAAACATAATTAGGAGTAAGGCATTCCATTCCAAATAGCATGACCTACATCATTGGTGGTCAGAGGCTACCAATACAACCAACATATTTTCTATTACCATTCCAACTACCATTACCATGATCCATAATCCATTGACCATTTCAAATACCATTACACATATTTTTGGAGCTGTGCCTCCCAATTGTTGACCAAAATCTTCAAAACCTAAAGCCAAATATTGTGCCAATGTAATTTTTGTCGATGATAATCCCATACATAATGTCGATGACGATTCTTTTACTGAAACCCATGTTGCTAAAGAAGAACCCATCACAAATATTATTGATGATGCATATGATGTGAAAGACATTTGATGACTTCCATATGTAGCCCATAACACATACACTATGAAGCAGTGCTCCCCCTTGATCCAAGAAACCCAAAACACAATCTTTGATGATGCCTGAGTTGATGTTGGTGATAATCCAAATGTTGATGAAGCCCATGTTGATGTCCATGCTAAAGAAACCCAAAGTGAAAATATCCACCACAATGGACACATCAAATAACTTTTATCATCCCCCATGTGAACAGACTCTTATGGAGGTCTCATGGCCTTTAACACCTTAATATCAAAGGATTTTGCAATATTTTAACCAAATCAGAAAAATAGTGCACCGTTTGCACGTCGCCCTTGTCTGCCAGTTCTCAGCGCACCGAACGGATCTCCACCTTCGTCGCGCCGAGCTGCTTTTCTACTCGTCTCGTCACCGAGCCATCTCGCCAAGCTTCACGATCACCCACAGTTGCCTGCTCAATTCCTACTGCTGTAGGTTGCTACTACAGACATCTTAATCGAGCTGTTTTGCTGGAGCGCGCTACAAACCATCGTTCACTGCCGCACCGACTATTGTGGTTGATCTACGCTGCTTCTGCTCATAGTCGACTGATACGCCTTAAGAGTCGCAAGCTACTGTGTGTGCCAGCTCGAGACTTCTACTGCTCTGCTGGACTTGGAGATGTTGCTGCACGGGGTCTTGATGCAATTGCTGCTTACTTTGTTTATCGCCTTTGTGCTACCATGTGTGCTGCCTATGAGCCACTGTGTTGCTACGTAGAAGAACTGCAATCGAGTTATTGCCTCTCTCTACTAGTTGATGGTACTGTGAGGCTGATAACTATCACTTAGATGGACTTGATTACAAGACGATACCTCGCACTACTACTTGCAAAATTACACCCTTTTTTTAAGCTGAAGAAGAATGCTTATGGTGGCTGGTCCACTGAGCTCAAAATGTTGCCAAGCTTGATACTGTTGCTAATGATCACAACATTTATCACACTGCCTCTCTACTCTCCTCTTTGTCTCTATGTGTTGGCGATGGAACGCTTGTAGCCTGCTGTCGTGTAAGCTATTACTTGTGGCAGTGGTTTATGCTGAGAGCTACTATGCTTGTTGTTTGCAATGGTTGTGAACAAAACTGTAGGCGACTGCTGCTGCTCTCCAGTAGATGCCCTAAGTAAGAAAAGATTGAAGAGAGCTATGTGTTGAGATGAATGCTTTGCTTTGCTAAATTCTATGATAGCTACACTAATGCTTCTCAGTTCCTTTGGCAATGGCCCAAACTTCACCTCTCTATGCTATGGCCACCCTTCTATTTCTCTCTCTCCATTTTGACAAGACTACTGATCAGAATCCTTCTTCTCTCTTTGTTTTGCTTTTGGAAGTCCTATTACCCTTGGGATGTTGGAGCATTGAGCTTGTGAATGAGAGAAAATAATCTAAGCCGCCCTTGAAAAAATCTCACAAACCCACCATTACCTAATGCCTAACTTGGCTATCTCACTAATACAAGAGGGAAAAAAATGGAAACCCTAAAAGGAGACTAATGCAATCTTGTTCTCAAGCAAACTAAAGAAGTTAAGAGATGCCCTAATCACTTGGTAAGTCTAACACTAATCACACCTCCTAATGACTAAGAACCTCCTAATCCTAGATCCACCACTAATCTAAATGCTAAACCTAAGCTCTGATACCATGTTAGAAATCATGGTGGATTAAACACTAAACAAAACTCCATAATGTGAGTGTGGAAAACAGTGCAATAGACTCAAGTTCAGTTAGGTTACAAGATGGAAACTTGTACTCATAAAAAGACTTGAGATGTTGTGCTTGTATTTCATTCCATTGAAGTGACCCTTTATATAGGTCTAGATACAAATCTTCCAAGTTCCCTCATGTGGGATAATTCCACCAAGTGACGTGTCTCTCTAAGAACACTCACAACTTTGTGCTCTTTGGCACCACAACTTCCAACACTTCCACAATGTCAAATACTAGATTAGAGATGGGCATTGGGACCAATCTCCAACAAATATGAACTATTGTAGCCAAAGCTCATCCCTTTTTTTATGAACATATGCTAGATTAAAGAAATGTGTTTTTCCCTAATGTAAGTACTATGTGTTTTTCCCTAATGTAAGTACTATGTGTTGTTCCCTAATGTAAGTACTATGGCAATTGACAAGGACATCCATGCTCCTCGATCAAATAAAAATATGCATTGGGTGAGTAATACAAGAAGCCTGAAGTATGTAAATTATCCTCGAAAGCGTACTTGGACTCTTAGATAAACCTTGACTCAATGTTAAGAAGTAAGCATTGGTTTTTTCTCTATTAGCTAAATTATGTTTGTGATGAAAAATGACACCCTAGAAATTGTTCATTTTGTTCAGAGGACGTATGCCAAGGAAGCTCTAACTATTTCTTGGGAATAAGGACCTTTATTAGAAACCCTGCCTCCCATTCTAGAATTACATATAATTATTTTATCATGACCAAGTCTTATTACACTCAGACTTCAGTTTATTGAGATTTTGGGATTATCTGCACGTAAACTTATCACCTAAATAATTTCTTGAAGATGTCTTCTCATAAGAGTAGATTTTACTTTCTTGATTCATAAATAGCATTGTCATAAACCTTGGAGAAAGGTATTAAGGCTGATTGAGAACCATACACACTGATTGCTTATTAGAAAAACACACTGATTGCTTATTAGAAAGGTATTAAGGCTGACTGAGAACCATACACACTGATTGCTTATTAGAAAAACCTCTCGTTGTAGGAATCATTTCCTAAAGGATTTAATCACCTAATTGATTGCAAGTCGAATAAGTTGACCCTACGATAATTATTACCCAAAGACATGAATATTGTGCGATTTCTTTTGGCACTTATCCAAAGAGAAATTCTCTATTGATGGAGTTATCACTAATGTATTATGTACCCTATGTAATCACAATACTAGAACGATGGGAGAAACTTCTACTTTCATCAATCCTAGAGATACACAATGTTTTCCATGTTAGTCTTCTAAAGAAGTACGTATCTAACCCAACCCATGTGCTTGGTGACAAGCAAGCCCACGGAGTGATGTGTTGGAGTTAGGGTTGCAGTAATGCACACACAGCTTAGAGAAGAAGAAGCTCAAGGCACACAACACAAAATTAGTATTATTAAGTGTGCAAGAACAAAGATAAGGTAGCCCTAGAGTGTTGGGCGTATATATAATGCACGGGGGAAAAAACCTCCTAGTGAGGGAAAAAGTGCCCCGGCGGTCCTAAGTGTGTTCACACACATCACTACCATAACATGGCAACAAATCCCCCCTGGGAGTGAAACTCTGAACATGAGCTGGCACCCAATGTATAGGGAAGTGCCAGGCCATATGGACTGTGATCAATCCACAAAGGGAAGTAAGCCCAAAGCTTTGCGAAAAGCTTCAAACTTCTCACGAGGCAATGCCTTTGTGAAAAGATCTGCAAAGTTGTCCTGTGTTGGCACATATGTCAAACTGATCTCGCCCGTATAGAGAGCCTCTCCCTGACATAATGATAGTGCACCTCAATGTGCTTAGTGCGAGCATGGAACACTGGGTTCCTCGCAATTGCCAATGCGCTCTGACTGCTGCTGTCAGTGAAGATGGTGGTGGCAAATGGCTGTCCAACACCCAAATTAGCCACAAGGCGTCTGAGCAGCCAAACACACTCAACCGTAGCTGTGAAAGCTGCCTTGTACTTAGCTTCACAACTAGAAGTGGCCACAGTAGGTTGCTTCTTGCTCAACCATGATATGCATGAGTTACCAAGCATGAAGCAAAAACCACTTGTGGACACACGAGTGTCATAGCAACCAACCCAGTCAGAATCCGAAAAAGCATGTAAATCTGGCGACAATGATCCCCCCTTGGGATAAAACAACCCAAGGTGCCTGGTACCACTCAAGTAGCAAAAGAGTCACTTAACTATCTGCCAATGCTTAGTGCCTGGGCTATGCATAAACCTGCTCATCTGTGAGACTGCAAACTGAATATCAGGCCTCGAAATGCATAGATAAATGAGGCAACCAACAGCCTACTGTGATAGAGAGTGGCATCAAAGTAGTCTCCGGCAGCATGAATGCTAAGGTGTAGGCCTGTCTCCATAGGTGTAGCAATAGGCTTACAATCCTCAAGACCAAATCTACGTAGCAATGCCTCAATGTACTTTGTCTGACACAAAGCAATACCTCCATCACATTGCTTAAACTGAATGCCCAAGTAATGATGCAATAGGCCCAAATCTGACATCTCAAAAGCTGAATCTAATTCAACTTTAAAATCAGCAATATGCATCTCATTAGGACCAGGTAGCAGCATATCATCCACATATAGCACAATGATCAGAAGTACATCACCTTCACGCTTAACATACAAGGTGCTCTCAATTAGACTGTTACAGAAACCATGTGCAATCAAGTATGCATGTATCTTCTCATACCAAGCACGAGGTGCTTGCTTTAAGCCATACAAGGCTTTCCTTAACCTGCATACCTTGGTTTCCTGCCCTTTCTAAACAAAACCACGAGGTTGTGTTACATACACCTCCTCATGCAAATCACCATTCAGAAACGCAATTTTGATGTCCAATTGATGTACATTCCAACCATGATGAGCTGCCAATGCACAAATGCTACGAATGGTCGTAATACGACAAGTGGGAGCAAAGGTCTCATCAAAATCAATGCCCTTTTGCTAAGCATAACCATTTGCTACAAGCCTGGCCTTATAGCGATCAACGCTACCATCACGCTTACGCTTTAGCTTATACACCCTTAGTGCCAATTGCCTTTTTACCAAGAGGCAAATCACATAAAGACCATGTGCCATTCTTGATAATAGCATCATATTCCACATGCATAGCAGCCATCCAATTTTCTGTATTTTGTGCCTCTTCAAACAAAACAGGCTCTTCTTCATCATACATACTTGCAACAACCAATGCAAAATAATCTGTTGCATATGATACATGCTGAGAACCAAAATGAGTACGACTAGGCAAAGGTGCATCCAATTTGCTGTCACGCAAAGTTTGTACCAGCCATTTAGGCATTGACCTAGACTCCTCAGTTTATGTTCTCTCCCCATCAAGTGCATCATGAACATTTGCATCAGAAATGGGCTGATCTGTAGACTCATTAGAAACCTGTATAGGCTGAATATTTGCCTCATTTGGTGGTACATGTGACTGACTAGCACTACCAAACAAAGGCAACAATGTTTCATACACATCTTGTGAGTGGACATTGACGTCTCTAGTACATGACAGCAAAGGTTGAACTGCATCCTTAACAAAAACAACATCTCGACTGACCAAGATATGTTTGGACTGCGGATTATACAAACGATAGCCTTTACTTTCTACACTGTATCCAACAAAAAATACATTTAACAGCCTTGTCATCCAATTTCCTACGATGTTGCTTTGGCACTAGAGCATAAGCCAGGCAACCAAATACACGCAAATGAGCCATAGATGGCTTGCGACCATGCCAAGACTCATATGGAGTGATAGACTTCAAGTGTGAGGTCCCCGGCCCGTCCCGTCCGGTCAGAGTGGCACAGCGGAAGACTTCGGGACGCGAACGGACGGGGAACTCCACTCGGGGCTCTTGCCCACACTGCCCCTCGTCGAGCTAACCCCAATGCAATTCTCCGAACTGTTGGGGGAAGGCCTTTTGAGGAAAACACGGACAAGTCCACCGGGGTTTTACTTACTTCTATCCTTCCCCATGTACTTACTCAGAGAAGCAAGACATCACGATAGCAGCTCCCCAAGGCAAGCCCGGTAGAAGTGCCAGGGCCAGACCTCTCATGGTTACTTCCCTCGAAGGGGTTAACTAAAATTACTAGGACTGGTCCTTTCAAAAATCGGAGGCTACTTACTTCTAAGTCTCTTTTCTCGGATTCCAGGAGCCTAACCCCATCCATTCCTTGGGTTAGCCAACCTCCCGACCACTCCATGGAGTCCAAGAATTCAATTTGGTTTTTGGGGGAAAGGGGGTTTGTACCCGGGTGCCGAGGTAATCCTCAAGGTCCCCTAGCCGGTACATTCACAAGCAAATACAGTCATACACGCACACCACTCACGCACTCGTGCCATTACTCACACACCCATTGCCAAA
Organism: Cibotium barometz; assembly: GCF_041138505.1. Taxonomy (NCBI): domain Eukaryota; kingdom Viridiplantae; phylum Streptophyta; class Polypodiopsida; order Cyatheales; family Cibotiaceae; genus Cibotium; species Cibotium barometz. Next base: position 49,523,043 of record NC_141066.1, on the reverse strand, counting down.
GAAAACAATCCTTATTAAGCAACACTATGTGTGTTCACAAGAAAACATGCCCTATTGCCCGGCACAGGCATTACATTGGCCGATGGTGCTGGCCCAAAAATTCCAATTCCATACTGGCCGATGAGGTTGGCCCATAGTTCAAAAATATGGCCGATGAAGTTAGCCCAAAAATCCTTGTCACAAAACCCTGTTGCCCGGCTCAGGTCGGAAAACTCATCGACCCTTTTGCCCGGCCTACAGGTCTCAAAAAGTGTCACTGGTCCTTTTGTCGGCTCAACCTAGTGAACACTGCGGTACTCTTGCACGACTCAACCCAAAGTATCAACGGCCATATACCCGGCTCACGTTAAAATATAGCCCAGCTTAACGACCATTTGTCTGGCTCAGACTCTGTCCGCCCACGATCGGGATCACTGGTTAACCGGGAGCCCATCCACCGTGAGCGACGCCCGACGTCTCTAAACTCACGGCCGCTTCGACGGCCCTCACACACCACGTGACGGAAGTACACCCCACGTTCCACCCGGAGGGGGGTCTCTACCTCGAAACGTCTTTGTGTGGGGCACCCGGCGGATGGCACCCACACGGCGGTCTCCTCTATTTTTCATTCTCTAATCGAGCTTGGGATTCTTCTTTTGCTAGTTTTCTTAATCTTTTAACTCCTTGCTTTTGTGATTTAGCTCTGTGAGAGGTTCTTTGTATCGCTTGAGATGGCTACCATTGATGAAATTTTCCATGGACTCACCATCCAATATTTCTAGTATCACTACTCCACTCGTATTCATCTCATTGACAACAAGAGAACCTATTCCTATCATTTTAAATTTATGCTTGTGCTTCTTGAGAGTGTAAATCAACACTAAGTCTCCTTTACAAAATCAGCCAATTTTAAGGTATTGGTCATGCCATTGTTTTTTTTGACATTTTTCAATGTAGATTTCTACTATTGCCAATAAGGAAGGAAGGGGGGAGAGGAAGGAAGACGTGCACATACCTTGGCAACCATATAAAATAAATCTTGAAAGAGAGAAAGTGAGGTTCTATGAAAACTTAAGAATTCAAAGCATGGCAAGTTGCATTGAAATAAGTATGGGTGTATTTGCAAAAGAGTGGAAATAAACGTTGAAAGAATAGACACATTGGAAGTTGCACGGTTAACCTCCATTAAAGCTTTTATAATGGTTAAGAAATACTTTCCAACAAGTATATTGACCATTCAATTGGACTTACTAGTTCATGTGGTTGATGAAGTTGTTGTCGCTGGGGTTGTCTATAGTGAATGGATGTTTTTCCTAAAGAGATTTAAGAATACACTAAAAAGGATTTGTTTGTCAAAGAAATCATCCTAAAGGTAGTATGGCAATGGCATGGCTTGTTTAAGAATCACTTATATACATACATCTGATCCATATATGCCACTACTATGGACAGAGAAAGAAGATGACCAACTTGTTGGGGAAGAGCCACAAGGGTGAGAACAACGGATGTAGCATTACATGAGAAGATCAATAAATTTTGCATCTTAAACTCATGTGCCATGGAGAAATGGATTGAGAGATATAACTTGGCAAATATTGAAAGAGACCAAGCTCGTTTGAGTTTTAGAAGAAGTTGAACAACCTGCACACTACCATATGCAAGTGAACTTGCACTTCTTCTAGACTTTCCTTCCAATAATGCCTTGAGCAAACCATACTGCAAGCTAAATGCAATGGCAAAGTAATAAGTGATTAGTAGAAGGAGCTTGCATCTGGTTGTGATTTTCAAGTATGTGAGTTTCAATTATCTACACATAGTCTTCTACATATAATTTTTGTGATTTTTTACTCTGGAATACTTACCTTCTGTGGTTGCACTATTGTACGTTTGGGGAAATTTGGTCACGCAGAAGTCACTTTTTAGTAGAGCAAAAAGATAATAAGAGAAAAACATTTAATTATGGTGTGAAGGCTAATTTCATGCAAGACATTGGTTCAAGTGCAAGTGATGGGAATATTGAAGTAGGCATGCTTGATTATTGTGGAACAATCCAAGACACTATCAAGTTTGGGTTCAAAAAGTTTGATATGTTCATTTTTTATGTGAAACGGTTCAAGGTGGTAACTCAAGGGGCACAAGTAACTGTATGCAAAGATAAGAGCAGATTTCTTCAAGTAGACAACACAAAGATATGGCTCGACCAAAGGGACACATTTGTGCTACCACAGCACTGTGAGCAAGTCATCTTCAACGAAGACCCAACAGATTGTAGATGGTTGTTTGTGATCCAAACCGATCCACATGGTAAATAGATATTTGAAGATGTGAGAACAGCAGTTGACGAATTACTAGTTCCTAAGGAGCTCCCCCCAAATCATGTGATTGTTGAACATACATTAGAAATAGCAGTTGAACAACAAGAAGAACAAGAAGAAAACATAATAGTTGAAGAAGTAGGTGATACTCATGATGGATTAGGGTCAGATGAAGGTATAATGATTGAGAAACTATAGCTTGAAATAGAAATAAACATTGGAGATAATCTAGATGAGCAAGGAATAGAAGTTGAGTATGATGCATTGATGGGTCTTATGCTAGAACTATAATAGGATGAGGATATGGATGAGCTCCCTTCTACTACTACTACAAGAGACTTGGTTCCACAAATTGACCAGAATGAAGAAATATTTCTAGAAATAGATTTGTTTTGGGCTATGGATCTCGGCGAGGATGAGCAAGTTAATCGTATATCTTTTTAATTACCACATGGTTACTCATTTTAAAATACTATAAATTTTTTATGAACTTATCAATTGAATGCTCAAGTGATTACTTCAAGGTTTGTAAGACTCTATTACTCTCTCTCTCTCTCTCTCTCTCTCTCTCTCTCTCTCTCTCTCTCTCTCTCTCTCTCTCTCTCTTAAGATGAAGTACTATAATATTATATATTGTACCATATTTTTGACATGGATGTGTATATGTTAGCATTTGAATAAGGTTTAATTCATGTATTATTAAGATATAGATGGTATGCATAATCTAACAATTAGTGATATATTCTAATTTATATGTGGTAGATAGATGACGTATGCATATGTGTGTGTACATATATATTATGCATATTATATATAAACAAATTAAAAGTGGTGTATCTTCATGTGATAGAGAGAGAGAGATTTTATATAATGAGAGCTAATTTACATCATAGGAACAATCCCAAGACACCTAAAAGTGACAATAAATGATAATGTAAAAAAAAATCTTTTCCACGCATATTTCGATGTTTATTTTGACGTATATCCATGCTGATTTCTACATATATTTCAACTCTTATTTCAACTATAATTTTCCATGTTTATTTCGATGCTGAGCAAGACTGTCAAAACTTGGCATCAAAAGGTGGACATCCTCTTGTAGTGACATTAATTAGTTGATTAAAATGTAAAGGCATGTATACGTTTATTGCAATCAAGTCTTAAGCTATGATCAAGCTTTCAATAATGAAATGTGTGTAAGATCACGTAAATAAAATGAGAAGTATGAGAGTAAAGTTATTGCTTTTTTTGGAAATTCTTATGAAGGTGTTTTATTGCTAATTAAGTCTTAAGTATGTAACCTCATTGATTAGTATGCATATATGGCTTCTTACTAATCCAATCTTAAGCATGAGAATGGTACATTTATATTTTGATAAGCATGCATGATTGTTCTCTTTATTGGGGAGATTATGGGTAGTTGATAACTAAATAATGAATCCTAGTTGATAAACATGCATATTATGGGTAGTTGGTAACTTAAGAATGAACCTAGGTATTTATGTGATTGATCAAGTATATGTTTTCCCTTTTGCAAGCATATAATTAGTTACTACTTAAGAAGAAAGCTTATCAAGTTGTGGTAAATAATTTTTTTAAGCATATGGAAGAAAGTCTATTGAATGTGATCTATCATCAAGTCTTTGCATGCATGAAAAGGTGCATTCTCTTTAGAAGCAAGTCAAGGGTTAAACTAGTTGCTTCTTTATTAAGAAAGAAGCTTGATAACTTCCCTCTTCTTGAACATAAGGTGAAGCTAGAATATGTATAGTTTATTTTTTGTGGTAATCAATGAAAGAGCATGAGATAGTTTCATGAGCACATACAGTAGATTTGTGTGCGTGTCTCCTAATTTAGGAAAGACTCGTGCATACGCATTTCATTTATTTTAATCATTTAAGTACTTAAGGTGTTACATTCCCGTAACGCCGCTACGGGCATTACCACAAGAGGGGACGGCCTCTGGCTCACCACCCAACCATAGAGGAAGAATGAGGATTGCCCCTCATCCCCCAGGCTATATAGTGTGTGGCCTGCCGTCCACACTAGCCTGGCCGCCCATGACTCCGCATGGGCGTCCTCTCCCACTGAACCCCGGATATAGCCATCCGGTCTGCCGTTGGTCACACAGGCATTACAGCCTACGTGACATTACCCCCCCCTTAAGAAGAGTTTTCGTCCTCGAAAACAAACTGGGGAAACCTTTTGGAAATTGCACTACGGCATTCCCAGGTAGCTACCTCCTCATCCCTATCTATCCATTTAACAAGTACCTCCTGGTACACTTTCCGCGGGTTTGTCTGTCTCGATACCCAAGAATCCTTTCCGGTTCATGTGGTATCTTTGGTGGAGTGATCAATTCTACCAAAATATCTAGAGAAACTACGTTCTCTAACCCGTGAACTGATTTCTTCAGTTTACTAACATGGAAGATAGGATGAACTTGAGAACTCTCCGGTAACTCAAGTTTATAGGCTATGTCCCCAATCTTCTTAAGGACCTTGAAAGGACCGCAATATCTAGGAGAAAGTTTATCACACTTTCCCGTTTTCATGGTTGCTGACTGCACAGGAACCTTTAAAAATACAAAGTCACCTTCTGCAAAGGTCACTTGTCTGCGTCCTTTATAGGCAAATGTATTAGCGCGATCCTGTGCGCTACGGATGCTCTTGCGTGCAGCTTTGAGCATACATTCATTTATCAAGGAACTCCTTGACAGATTGAATCTTCTCCTTTTCTAGGTCTACAACCATCGGAGATCTCGGCTGGAATCCATACATTAACATGAATGGTGTAAATCCAGTCGCGTCGCTGAGTGTTTGGAGCTGTTATAGGCAAACTCCAATAAGGGCAAGTATTCTTCCCAATTTGATTGCTTCTTACTTACATAAGAACGCAACATATCCTCGAGTATTTGGTTAACTCTTTCTGTTTGACCATCAGACTCCGGATGATCTACCGTACTCATACTGAGAGTAGTATCCAACTTTTTGAAGATTTCCCTCCAAAAATGATTGTTGAACTTTCTATTTCTATCTGACACTATATCTGCGGGCAGGCCATATAGCTTGTAGAGATGTTCAATAAAGAGTTTTGCCAACTCTGGCGTTTTTACAGTTTTCTTCGTGGTAATAAACTTTGCCAGTTTAGTTGTCCACTACTACCCACATCGAGTCATTCCCTCGACTCGTCTTGGGTAAACCGGTAATGAAATCCATGGAAATGTTTTCCCATTACCCTTGAGGAATCTCCAGCGGATGGAGTAGTCCTCCAACTTTAAGACGTTTTTTATTGACTTGGCACTTACTGCATTTCAGCACATAAGTCTAGACGTTCTTAAACAAACTAGGCCAATAAAACTGTCTTTTTACTAGTGCATAGGTCTTCTGAATCCCAGGGTGACCCGCACTTGGACTATTAAAACTATACCCCGAAGACTCGGCTAGCCTCTCCGGACTAACTCTCGCTTCGCTATTCGCCGTACCTACGGCCAGTCTCTCCCGACTAGCATTACATGCCGGCGAGGAAGGTGGGCGCGGCTGTGACAGTGCGTACGCGTACAACACGCCAGACCTCTGTAAAGACAGAATCATGCTCACACAAGCCATGATTTGGTATTTCAACCAAAACCTTAAGGCAAATTTCATGCCTTGATTTTGCATCATGTCATTAGCACAGAAGCTAATGTACTGGAGAGCATTCTAGTAGCGCAAGTTCTTAGACTATGCTACTAGAAATTTGTAGACTACGCTACCATGTTGCTTCACCAACTTGTTAAAACTTCTCCTTGGAAAGCTCTACGGCCATAAGAGAAATAAACTAGAGCCAATCTAATCATGCATCACAAGGATTAGTTCCAAAGTTGAGAGATACTTCCTCTCAGAGTAACATCTTTGCACAAGCATATGCTCTAGAATCTTGTTGAGTTTCTAACTACCATCAATCTACGGATGGTTAAACTCTACTCTAACTCAGAGTAAATGTAAGTTTTGAAGATTTCCCTTCAAATATAACAATCAAACTTCCTATCTCTTATGCCATACTATATATGCGGGTAGACCATATAGTATGTGGAGATGTTTGATAAAGATTCTTGCACCACTACGGGTGTCTGGAATTACATCCATTCATTTACAACTCTTTGTTGCTATTACCAGACATATCCCTTCTAGTATTGTCTGGACTCACACAACTATTCGAGTTTATGTGATATTTGAGGATATCCCTCCTTTCCCTCAAGAAAGGTTTTTGTCCTCAAAAACTGTACTCTCAAGCGGACTACGCGCTCGTGTCATAGGTCCAAGAATAAATCTAGACCGTGTTTAATATCATATGTTATATTCTTGAGTCCTTCCAAGAAACTTTTAAACATCTTGCAACGAAGATGTGGTATAGTGTCTACGCACATATGGTGGTACTATTTATAAATTGCTTTGCAACAGATCAGTGGTTTCACACTTGTGACAAAGTGCTTCATTGTTGCATATTATTACCCTTCATAAGCGGTTACACACTTATGAATCATTTGAGTGGGTTGTACCATCTATCAAGAAAATACAAACTACTAATAATCACATTATCAATCCACAGATAATGACTGAGCTTGCTGCAAAGCCATAGGTTGCTAGATAATTGATGGTAATTACACAAGCTCAATGTCTCATTACATCATTCATTCAATATAAATGCAAACATCACAGTACTTCGTGATGATAAACCTAGGAATTTCATCCTATCCCTGTTTGGTGTTGGTATGAAGTATAACTATGAGAACATTATTTGCTGCCTCCTCATCATAGCGGCAAAGCTACCTACCCATCACAGGTGGCAATCTCTACCAAGCTATAACCAATGACAAGCAAATAAATGAGTACTCTTGTAAGAACTTCATAACCATATCGCACACCCAACTCATAATCACTACCGATTAATTACCAGGGCTTGCAAAATTAAATGTTATCTGATAGGTAGAGGGAATCATCAAACTACGGATGACCTCGACAACTCACTAGGACTAGTGATGTGTAACTTTTAAGTTACCACTCTCCTTGCTTATTCCATACCATCGAACAAATCAGTCCCTCGATTTGAGCAACGTCAACATATTTATGAGTACCTCGATACTCATGGATTGTGGTTCAGTAATTTAAAATGTTGATCTAGAGTATCTTTCACTCGAGGATCTTAATTTTATTAGTAGCTATGTATTAGTAGTGAGTAACTACGTACCCACTATTATCACACTAGTAGTTCCATACTAGTTTGTGAGTAACTCCGTACCCAATGTCGTACCTCCCCCGAGTGGGAGTACCATATACAACCATGTATAACAAGATGATTAAGTCACTTACTGCTCAGAAGTGACTACACGAATTGACCCCTCCATTGCACATTGCAGTACAATCTCTGGTATTACAACCTGAATTTTTGGACGTCCTTATCATAGAGGTCAACTTAAAAACTAGTGCATAGGTCTTGTGGAGTCTCGGCTGACCTAACCACACCACTGGTGACTTCCTACAAAAAAATGTGGCGCCGAAGTCACCACCTATGTACTTTAACTCCGTAAAATACATGGTCTCATCTATCATCTATGGAAAGTTGTAAAACATTCCTGGATGGATTTTTATCACCCTAAAATTATTGTGCACTATTTTAGTGTGAAGAGCTTTTTTCCTGGGTACCATGGTTCACCCCAAGCTCATCTTTTGCTAAATTCTGCGATTTAACAAAGATATGTCTGCCTCCGAACACTCCGGTTCAGCCCCAGACTTTGAGTTTACTTCTTAACACTCCAGTTAAGTCAAAACTCACCAGATACAGTAGGATTTACCACTAAGCTCTCCGGCTTAGCCTCCTATCCTAACTCAGCCCGAGTTTATGTACACTTCATATGTCAGATCCGATACTAACAACAACCAGGCTCATCTGGAGTGAGATACTACTCACTATTGCCATGTAAAACCTTATTAAATCCTAGAAATGCTCCACTCATTCCTTAGGGGTCATACGACTCATAGGGTTTACACGCACATGAACTTTGTAAGCAAAATAGCCTGTCATGCAATATTACAATTGCTTATGTAGGAAAGTAATATATATTTCCCAAATTCATATGGTAGCAACTAAAATGTGCTCACACAATCGCACACTTATGTTGAACATAGGCAAGACTACACTTGCAAAATGCTAAAGGGGTCCCTAGCATGAAATTGTCCAACCAACTAGTCTTATTGCTAACCTCTATATTTAGATCACTCCGGAACTAAATCACTCTGTTAGCACTAGCACACCATCATGGTCTTGCTACCTAGAGCTTCTCCGAACTCTGTAACTGGGTTTTATCCCAACTCATGGCTATATTTGTAATTTTCAAAGTTCAAATTTTATCTTGCACACTTTATCACTACAGACAAGTGTACATACAGACCTGCCAAAGAGTCAAGTTACATGCACAAGCCTTGGCGTCCTATTCCACCAAGACTACAATCGATTCCGTGAGAATTGATGTCCCATACCATCAAATTACCACCAAACCAATTGATGTGACATATAAAAAGGCTCTTTCCCCCCTCGAAAGATCACCACAAACTCTCGAGCAGTGGGATGTCGACGCATGGCAATAAAAAGAAGAGAAAACCATGCTTAGTAAGTTTAAGAACAGTTCTCTTCGATCAACTTCTATAAGGGCATTGAGCATTACATCTCAAGATTATACCCCTTCAGATTTGTTTGTCACTACAAAACAAACACAAATTTGTCCGAACAAAACTTTAACTCTAGCAAGACGACGCTCGCAAAAGTGGAAATTGAAATTTGGCGAGGCTACGCTCCCAGAGTATAACACTAGTCATGTCTAGAGAGTACGTTGCTAATGGGGTCCTGTGATCAAGGCTACTAGCAGGTAATCGACAAACGCGACCTCAATCCCAGCTATCTTAAATGCCATTGACTAATTTTAGAAGTCATGACCATGGCAAGACTGCGCTTGCAAAAGTGTCTCTACGGACTACATTTGTTCGTCACAATGGACCACATCCAAGTAGACATTTTTCATTGGGTCTAAGCACATTGGAGCCACGAACTTCTTCTTGTGGACTTTCAACAAGAACAATGTGTCTGATCTGCTCTCATATTACTTTGTGGTAAACCACATGGTTAAACCACTAACAGAGAGAATTTATATCATGTATTTATGTATTGTCAACGAATACTTCTCGAACTACGCGAGAATATTACCATCGATTTTCCTCTTGCCATTTTAAAAAAATTCTAGTGCACTACGGCACAATGTGGGTAGGAGTGCACTCACGACGTGACACCAACATGTGCACGCCATGACATGACGTGTGTGCAAGACTGTCAGTGGTTCAGCAGACATGGGCACGCTACGGCACCCTTAGACGTACGTGCACCGCACGAGCAAGTGCGTTATGCCACAAATGGCCAGGGTGCACTACGGCACGACTGTGCCACACTTCTCCCAAAGATATAACTTCAAGTGTTGGTGGGGGGTTAGTGTGCTACGGCACATATATTCGTCTACTACACCATGAATGCAAAGCATGTGCACTACGGCACGATTGGGTTGGACTCTACCAATGCGTCCACAACTGGTACCAAACATTGGAGGATGCAGGCATTGCGCATAGGCAAGGTGTAAAGACTATTGTCGCAATCATTTTTTACATTAGAGCCAGTGGAGGAGTGTCGATCGACTCCAGCATAAACGTGGGCTATCACGATTACGATATGGGCACTAGCCTTACTCTCATGGGAAACACCCACTTTGAGAGAGCGTTTGTTTGAATTTTTCATTTTTTAATTTTTTATTAAAATTGAATAATGAAAATAAATTTAAAAAAAATAAAGAACTTTTTTTTTCTTTTTTTTTTCTGGCCGCTGGTGGCCGCCTTGGTTGTGGCCCTGGCCGCCCGCTGGGCTGGCCGCCCAAGGCTAGGCTGGCCGCCTTGGTTGTGGCCCTGGAAGCCCGCTGGGCTGGCCGCCTAAGGGCTGGCCGCCCGCTGGGCTGGCCGCCTGGGCTGGCTTGGCCGCCTGGGCTGGCCTGGGCCTGGCCCTGGCCCTGGCCCTGGCCGCTGAGGCCTTTCGCCCAGACAAACGGCGCCCACCTCAACAGCTCGGCCCTCGAATCTGGCACAGCTACAGCAGCGGCAGAGCGAGGTCGACTCTTCCACTTTAGCGTACGCAGCAACGGGGCTGGGGCTGCTCTTCGCCCCCCCCCCCTTTTCAACGTGGTCTACCCGCCTTCAGTAGCATTCGTGGGCTGGTGTCGTTTCCCCCACACCCAAGCTTCAAAGAAGCTTTCGCAGACAGGGGGGCTGCTCTTCGCCCCCCCCACCTCCCCCACACACAGATATAGGCGCTTCATTGAAACGAATTGAAACTCGAACGATTTCAACACAGAAAAGAAAAAAAAAACGGAAATTGCTTACTTGATTTTCCTTGCTGTGTGTGTGTTGGGGAGAGAGAGAGAGAGAGAGAGAGTTCTTCCCCTCCATTCTTCCATGGCTGCCTCCTTCCACACCCTCCATTCGAGATAAGGATAAGGAGACGAATGGTCGAAAACCATCGAGTGGGCTCCAGTCCCCTGGTCACGCGCGGGCTCTGACAATCCCATCGAACCACGCTCTGATACCAGTGTTACATTCCCGTAACGCCGCTACGGGCATTACCACAAGAGGGGACGGCCTCTGGCTCACCACCCAGCCATAGAGGAAGAATGAGGATTGCCCCTCATCCCCCAGGCTATATAGTGTGTGGCCTGCCGTCCACACTAGCCTGGCCGCCCATGACTCCGCATGGGCGTCCTCTCCCACTGAACCCCGGATATAGCCATCCGGTCTGCCGTCGGTCACAGGCATTACAGCCTACGTGACATAAGGTGTATGAATTAAAAGCATGTGTATGAGTAGAAAGTCTATTGTTGGTTTTTTTTATGTGAGAGTAGTCACCGAAAGCATGAGTTGGTGTATGAGTCACTTTTGGGAAGAAGATCAATTTGCATATCCTCAATGACTAGATTTCGGAACTTGTATAATTTTAAGTAAGAGTAATTCAAGTGAATGGTAAATTCTTGATACTAAATTGGCTAAAAAGAGTCTAGTTTTTCTTTTATGCAAATTCTCCCTTGCGGGGCTGGGTAAAAGAAGCCTATTGAATTTTAATTCTTGCTTTTGAAATCTCCCTCACGGCTTGTAAAAAGAAGCAAAGCTTTTTTATGGTCAAAACGTATAACTTTCAAAGTGTTCCGGGAACAGTTACAGGTGCTAGAACAGTGGCAACACTGGACATGCCTAAACAGGTAAAACTACCAAGACAGGAACTACGAGCATGCCAAAGCATGCAATTACTATTTTTCTTCAAAAATGGTACAAATGGAGTCGGATGGACATGTGGCTTTGTTCTATGTGAAGCTAGTGTTGTCTTCTCCGACTTAAGAACTTAACTTCATCAATCAGATACATGAGCGAAGAAATTATTCAATTAATGGGATATTTACTATTTTTAGCTCAGAAGGTGCATACGGAGTCAGATGAACTTGTGGGTTCATTTGTAGCAAAGATAAGATCATTATCTTCAATTTGAGCATCCAACTCCATCAAATGGATATGTGAGCTAAAGATGGGAGAATTAATAGTCCGCCGGAGCATGTTGTGCTGCGACAATGTGCTAAGTAAATGGGAATGAAACCCATGTCTAAGTGCAATGTAAATATGTGTGAAGCCGGAAGATGGGCTCATGAGAGTTCCAAGTTGTATAATTCTTAACCCATTTTTCCGTGATTTATCCATATTCATAGAAGTGTCCGCCCAAGTGTGAAAAGCCTAGTAAGTTTTGACCTAGGTATATAAGTGAACTCTTCTAAGAATTGGGGGTTTTTTGGTAATTTCTCTAAAGAGCTCTCCATTATAGCTCTCTTCTACTCTAAGCTAAGCCTCAATCTTCCATAGCTTAAGCTCCCATTGTAATAGATCTTAATTGATTAATGAAGTGGGCAATGGCTTCTCTCTATCATTTGTATTCTCTTTCAATGTAATGTGAGCTTGCTTGCTTCTTACTTATGTGTGATTAAGTAGATGAATGCTTAAGCTTTCTTGCTACTCTCTTTGGATTAATGCATGTTGTTTCTTGATTAAGGAAGTGTGTGTGTGTGTGTGAAGAGCATTGTGTATGTGATTAGGCTTTGCTAAAGAGTGAGATGCTTTAGTGGGCTTGAGTAGACAAGTATAATGCATGCTTCTTTCACCTTTCTTCTTTGATTAGAGAAAGTAGTTCTATGTGTAATTAGCATTAGTGTGTGCATTAGCTTAATCATTGATGTGTGGGCAATCTATGTGTTAATGGTTAGTTAATAGAGCATGCTCATTTGCTTATTACATTTGTGGGTTAATGAATGTGCTTAGTTTAGAGATTGAGTGTTGAAATAGAGATTAATCTAGTGATTAGGAGTGAGTGGGTTAGCTTCTCCATAGCTAAATCCATTTGATTAGTGTGTGTGAGTTAGTGGATGGGTGACCATTATGCAGCCCTATTGCTAAGCTATAGACTCCCTTGCCTTGACAAAGCAAGGTATCCTCCGTGAGCTAGCCGGGTAAAGCTCTCCGCATTGACCTCTTCTCCCTTCCATGAGATGAGTGTTGTGTGGATGCCACTATCCAATACTGACCCCATCAATGGCACCACTGCCAAGGAGCAAGTAGCCTAAGCTAGTGAGTTATTATATTAGTTAAGGGATTTAGCAAGCTCCATTGGTTGCAAAACCTTTGGACTAGGACATTGGATTGGATGTGTGGATCCCAATCCCAAGAGAGTAGGGATTAAAGCTTGTTTTTGGTTAAGTTAAACAAGAGTGTGGGCTCTTAAAACCCTCATTGTGCAAGCGATTGAGCTACTCCCGCATATTGCTTTGTTTTTGTTATGTTAGTTTTCAGCTTTTTCTTGTTTTGTGCTTGTTTCATCATCTTTTTTTGCTTGTTGCATTGCATAGATGAGCTTGTTGCATTGTGATTAGTTGCATTTAGCATATGCATTACTTTATTCATTACATCATTGTGAATATCATGCATCTAACACTAAGATTTGGTTTGCTTTGTTTTGTCTAGCTAGCCACAATCAACCGACGGGAGAAGGTAAGGGCCTTTGGAGGCCATATTTACTATTGTGACCGGGAACTTTCCCGAGGCCGGTGGGCTTATGTGTTGGGTAGCTGTGATAAGTAGTATTCTATCCTATTATTAAGTTGTCATTGTTGAGTTGCACAAATACGCTTGGGGTACTGTCGGAAAGACGTTGTAGATTTTGCTTTTGCGACCTACACCCGTCAATCTGATGATATCTTGACTTGTGAGTGTGATTTTTTAGTTATAACTTGATAGGAGGATAGTATAGGACATATATAAGACCCCTGCATAGCCAGTTGCTCTTTGGGATTTCATCCAAGAAATGGCACTTGTTTAGATTAGACCAGTTGCATGCATGCCCCCAAGTAAGTAACATGCTAGGAATGTTCTAAATAGTCATAGAATCCTGCCTAGCTACTCAAATTGTGAAAATACTAAATACAAAAAATGGCGCTTGTCTGAATGGCGCTTTTCTAGTTGGGACCAATGCATTAGATATCTTATGATTCTGACTTGTCGGGGCTGGTTAGAAGACTCCAATTCATCAGTAGAAAGCTCTGGATTCAATTTTTGAATGGCACTTCTCTAGATTGAGGTCCAGGCATTATTTTTAAAATTTGACTTGACCACAGTGTTTAGAACACTTAGACAATCCAGGCCATCAAGTTAGAATAGAGAAAAGCTTATTTTTGAAATGGCGCTTCTCTAGATTGAGGCAGCTCCAGACACCATTTTTAAATTCTAACCTTACCATTGTGTTCAAAACACTTATACAATCCTGCCTATCATGTTTAAACTAAAAAAGCCTAAAGAAAAAATGACGCTTCTCTAGAATATGCATCACAATTTGACAGGATTGATATAGTGCATTCAACCAGCATCTAACTGTACTCCTGTAAAAGGGATTCTCAAATTGAAATTTGTAGTGGCTAACATTCGATTGCAACCCATTAACATTGTAATATATATTAACAACTCCAAAAAAATCCATAAAAATAGAAAAAAAACTCAAAAATTTCTACAAAAGCTGCAGAACCTTCCCAAGAGCCATTTTGGGCTGCAGAACTCAGTTTTTAGTGATTTTTCAAGCTAATTGAGGCTATAGAAAGCTCTAGAGCTCCCTAAAGCACTTAGCCAACCTTGGTTTTGGTTTTAAAGAGAAATCTATTAAAAATTATAATATTTTCAAACTTAGTACTAAGGGGCAAGAAAGGGAGTTCGCATGTGAGCCATGAGCTAAAACCTCCAAGCTATGGCACTTGAACATGCCTCAAAGAAAACATATGCCCAATCATGTTTCTTGAGAAAACATCCTATGTGGACATTCCTAAAGACCATGTTTCTTGGGAAAATAATGGTTGATTGTGCACCAAGGTGGATACTAGGTGAACATAATGGTTGATTCTGCATCTAGGTGGATACTTAGTCTTAATAAAACTCTGACATAGTGCTTGCTACAAGATAATATTATTATGCCTGGCAATTATGCTCATGGACCTCTTTCGCTAGCGAAACAGGTTCCTCCGTGATTTTTTTGGCAATATAATGTTATGCAAGGTAATGGTAATGGACTTGTTTTGTTGGCAAAATAGGTCCTAAGTGATTTTTATGGAAAGAATATGTTATGCGAGGCAATAGTCATCGACATGTTTCGTTGGCGATACAGGTCTTGAGTGATTTTTTTGGGGGGTATAGAGAGAGAGAGAGAGCGCACATTTCATTGGTGGACATAATTGAATTTGTTCAAAAAGAAACATTTTTCATAACTGTGAAAGAAAGGAAAACACCTTCTTTTACCAGTTTTTCCTTAATAAATTTAGCATCCCAACTGGTTTATCTAACTAAATTGGTAAAATATCTATCAAATTTTTCAAGGATCTTGGCGGCTTTCTTAAAATTTCAACCATTTTTTTACACTAATCTCTCTCTCTCTCTCTCTCTCTCTCTCTCTCTCTCTCTCTCTCTCTCTCTCTCTCTCTCTCTCTCTCTCTCTCTCTCTCTCTCTACTAATGCGGCACTAGCTAAACATATATATATATATATCTCTCTCTCTCTCCTCAGAGCAGAGAGAGAGAGATATATATATATATTTTTAGCTAGTGTCGCATTAGTAGAGAGAGAGAGAGAGAGAGATCTCTGCTCAGAGCAGAGATATATATATATATATATATATATATATATTTAGCTAGTGCCGCATTAGTAGATATATATATATATATATATATAGCTAGTGCCGCATTAGTAGAGAGAGAGAGAGAGAGAGAGAGCTCTCGCAGAGAGAGATATATATGCTCTCGCAGAGATTATATATATAGCAAGTGTCGCATTCGTAGAGAGAGAGAGAGAGAGAGAGAGAGAGAGAGAGAGAGTAGCAGCAGAGCAATATATATTTTAAGCTAGTGCCACATTAGTAGAGAGAGAGAGAGAGAGAGAGCAGCAGCAGCAGCAGTAAAGATATATATATATATATATATATATTAGCTAGTGTTGCATTAGTAGAGAGAGAGAGAGAGAGAGAGAGAGACAGAGACTCTTCTAAACACACACACACACACATAGAGAAGAGAGAGACTCTCTTACACATGCCCAAAAAAATCAATGAGGACCTGTTTCGCCAACGAAACAGATCCATGAGGGGAGAGAGAGAGAGAGAGAGAGAGAGAGAGAGAGAGAGCGACCCTATCCTATGCTGGCATCTTGAAGTATTGTAAAGGAGCCATTGATTAACAGAGACAGCGTATGCGTGCTAAAGATTTTGAGGACGGCCTTAGTAAAAACCAAGAACTTTCATTTAATATTGTTCATCTTCAATAGAAGTGCTCTGTTAGTTGGCTTAAAACAGTAGCTGAGAAGCTATTTTTTAGTTGCATATATCTCAAAATAAGAAAATGTTATCTCATATGATAGTGAGACATAGGGGAAACTAGCCTATGGTGAAGCAACTCAACCCCTTTTTGAAATGATCTTGATATACAAAGATGTACATTAGAGATGCATCATGCTATTATGCTTAACGTATGACCCATGTAAAGACATACTTTGTGTAAATATGAAATGTTTCCAAATGGTGAAGGATGATAGCAAGTAAGGCATTTTGCATGTAGTTTTCTTTTTGGTAAAGATGTTGGGAACATGCATGAAAGGCGTCATAGGTGGGTCATGTTTGTGATTGTTTGTCCTCTTTAGTACACCATGTGTGAGTGCAAAAGTGATGTTTAGAAGGAAAAAAAAGGGACCAAACCCGGTATCTTTGGACTACCCTCACTTCCCCTCCATTGATCCCACTACATCACTTGGTATACCCCCCATACTACATAGTGCAAGGTAGAAGAAAACCTGTTTTAGAACCAATGAAAATAAGGGCATGAACCGGTTTTACTAGTGATTTTAATGAAAAATGCCCTTTTTATAACTAAATTGACAAAATTATAGCCGATTTTTTTAGAGGCCAAGTAAATTTCTAGCCGGTATTTCTAAATTTCAGCCAGTTCATTTACATGTTAATGTAGTGCACTGGCACTGCTGAGGAGTGAGTATGGACCTATTTTGCCAGCGAAACAGGTCCAAGGTTGAAGAGAGAAAACAATGATGTTATTTTGATCATTAATGGAAGAGCTGAAAAATGGTAATGCATAGTAACGTTTTGATGAACATATAGTGAGGTTTTTTATAACGAGCTACCATGGATACTGAAAAAACAAGAAGATGTGAAAGGATACAGGTAAGGTGGATGGCCCAGACCAAAGAGACTGCCTTAGAGGCCAATGCACATGTCTCTACAGGTTGAGGGACATATTAATCTCTCTCTCTCTCTCTCTCTCTCTCTCTCTCTCTCTCTCTCTCTCTCTCTAGTCACATATTAATTGCTTTGCAAATGCGACAGCCATATATAGTCGGACCTCTCTTTCTCTCTGCGCGACTGAGCTTGTTATAGTTTTACTGAGAGCTTTAGGCTAGCCTAAAGCTCAAACTATAACAAGCTTATAGTTATACTAGTATAACTGAAGCTCAAACTAATACAGTGATGCAGCGAAGCATTGTTGGTTAAGCATCTGGCAAAAAAATCTAATAAGACAAAAACTTAAACCTTGTGAAAAGGGATCCTTGGATAAGGATATCCCATTTTTTTGTGATTTCTTTTAGTGAAAAATACTAAACTAAGCTCTTTTGTTATTCCCGGGTTTTGGTCGTCCCATGATTCCTCCGCACTTCCGAAGTTGTATCCTCCTTAGAGCTCCACCCTCACCCAAGCCACATTTCTAGCAACTAGCTAATGTCGGGCCAAATGTGTACGAGCGAACCTTAAAACTTGTTGCAATAACTATAAACGATCGTTTGGGCCATCTTTTTTTTAAGGGTTTATATTAAAGCACGCTCATGCAAGGCCTAGTTTTTCAATTTTCCAATCTAGCCTTGCTAAATAACCTGGCATTTAAGAAAAAACGTCTAAGCTCACACTCTTATCATAGATCGTGGTAGAACCGGCACATGCAGGTCATGAGGCAAAGAGAACCTCCATATGCAGGTCATAGAGATAGAAAATGAAGAGAGAGATAGAAAGAGAATCACTTTTTGTACTAAATACACTTTGAGACAATCGCACAACAGGTTACCTAGCCTTTTCTAGCATTACTTAACCTCAAAGAGGTAAAGTTACGCATTGGATGGCTTGGTTCTACTTGGCCTCCCTAGTTCAAGCATGGGAGCATGAGGGAGTCCAGTTATTTAATCAAATAACTGAAAGCAGGGCCGCATGGGAGCTTCATCTTAGCAAAACAAATAAGAAGAGTACATGACAAAAGGGCTTTTTAAAAGAAGCCTAACTTGAACAAAACATCTTGGACTACATCCATTTTCAGAAAAGTTTCAAAAGGAAGAGGCCTAATTAGTACATTGCTATTCTACGAGCTTCAGCCATTCCACATCCAGCTTCTCTTGCAAGTCTATTGGCCTAGGCTTCTCCATCACCTAGATCAAGATGTCAAGCTTGAACCACTTAAAAAGTATCACTTGAAAAAGTCTGCAGGCTTATGATTTGATACTAAGTCCAATGATCCCTTATGGATCTTGCCTTGCTTTGAGACTTCGCTTGCACAAAAATTGAAGCAATCCAAAATGGCAAAAGGGATAGGTTTTCCTTGGGAAAAGTTGAAGAGCTAGAGACAAGTAATAGACAATAATGACTCATTTTTTGAAAGATAAATGGAATCGATTTCAAATTTTAGATTAAGAGTAAGTATCCACCTAGGTGCACAATCAACCAACACACACATTCCCTACTTATTTTGCCAATCATCTCTCTCTCTCTCTCTCTCTCTCTCTCTCTCTCTCTCTCTCTCTCTCTCTCTCTCTCTCTCTCTCTCTCTCTCTCTCTCTCTCTCTCTCGATATATCTATCTTTCTCTCTCTCCTCTTGTTTATACTTGCTTCTATAAAATATGGCAAATTTTCAATTGTAGTAGTACTATAATGTGGTTAGGCTTTGTGGAATAATTGCTAACCATTGCTCAAGCATTGATCCATGACAGTCTACAAGATTTGTATCAATGTTTAGAGTGATGTTTCATGGGCAATAGGAATTTAGTCTTCTAATCACCAATCAATTCGTTGGGGCTTCTTTCTTGCTTAAAATTTAGGGTGTTTTTTGTATAGCATTATTAATTACGAGCTCGCGTGACCCGCCTTCGGCGGGTCCCGCTCGCTCTTATTACGGGCCGCTCCGCGGCATAATTACGGCCGCTTCGCGGCTACCGCAGTCCACAGTATTTACTCAACACCCTCGTGACAGTAAATATTATGGACCACGTCTACCACAATGCTTCTGTCATTACATGCAAGCAAAACGTTTGATAAATTATGCAGTCGAAAAGATATGTCCTTGCCATTTAAAGAGAGTGAGAGAGATAGAGAGAGAAGAGAGAGAGACACACACCAAACACATTGATATATTGATGCCTCATGTTCTGTTGAGTGATAATGAAAGACAAAAGTGTGATGGCATTCCATCCAATAGGGCATTCAAATCCTTGCCCAACTCTCTCAGTTTGAAGCTTGTCTCACTTTCTCTCTCCCTCTCTGTATATATCTCTCTCTCATTTCCTTGCCCAACTCTCTCTCTTTGACGCTTGACATAATATTTGAGTTTTAAACATGTATAAAAAGGACAAAGTTCAATTACATGTTTCAACCCAATGCTAGAAACAACATTGGCAATGAAAAAAAAAGCATAGATAAAAAGCTAGAATGTGTCAATAGAACAAATAAACATCAATCTACACATGGTCATTTGTCAACTTGGAGATGTCCTGTGAAGAGGGGGAGTGCATAGATCCTTCAAAAGTACTATGTACTTCCCCTACAGGCATTGTAGAAGTAGATCCAATAGCTTCAAAGTGTAGCTTCCTTATATATACACCACCTCGTCTAATTGTATCACAGCGATATGCTGGACTACTTGAAGATGAAAAACATAAAATTATATAAGAAATAAAAACAAATCAATGACCATAATTTAAGGTGCATATCCTACCCATGGGAGGAGGGGATGACATCCGTTGATAGAAGTCAACATGAAACTTATCGACAAAAACCCCACTTGCTCGAACAAAATTATCAGGGCAATCCATGCCTACATAAGATACTTTCATTTCTCGAGGCCCATATTTCCCAAAGGGAAAATCTTGTTCTACCAAGTAGAAGCCCCCATAGAAGGGTTCTTTGTCATCTCCTTCGGGGTTTCGCTCATATACTCGAATAACAAAAATTGGGATCATCTTGATATATCTTAAATCAACAAAAAATTAAAATAACTAAGAATTAAACATGATATATCAATCACTCTATATTTTAAAGAGAATTATAAAGCGACCTTACCCCAACCAACTGCACTCTCGTAAGAGATTCCCCAAGGATATTGAAGAAATCGGAGCTTTCCAATTAAGTGGCTCTACACATGCCAAAAAAAATGAGAATGAAACTTCTCAAAGTCAACAATAGGTGCGTTTAAATAGAGTGGACTTACCATCTGCGGGCATATCAATGTCAGTGAAAAATGTGTAGAATGCCACACTCTTATTCTTGCCCATCCTATTTAAACAAATACCAAATTAAAAGCATGCATATTATATTGTCAATCTAAAATAGATAAATAAATAGAGAGAGATAGAGAGCGAGAAAGACCTTGCATACTTGTTAAAGGCTACAAAGAGAACTTATCAAACTCTCTCTCTCTCTCTCTCTCTCTCTCAAAAATCTCTCTCTCTCTCATACATAGTCATTATAATCTTATTATTTTCATAACAAACAACATTTTTCCACAAAATCATCTTCTCTTGTGAAATCTTAATGTCCATAAGGAATGTCCACATAGCTTGAAACGTTATGGACAAACACATTACACATGAAAAAAGTGTGCATTGCAAAGGAATATATAAAAATAAGTTTTTAAACAATACATCATGGCAAGTGTGATGAATAAGATAATTTTAAACATGTTCATATGGATTGGCATAAATCCTGTTTCGTAGATTCGTTATCCTATATGTACCTACAAACAAAAGAACATAAAATACATTATTATCTAGAAAGATGTAATTATGTGACAAAACACAAAGTAATAAACTCATACCACGTGCTCCTCGTGGTGCACATATACGAAATTGAGAATTAACACAAATGTGTATCCATCGAAGAGCATTGATTGCCATATGATACCCAAAAAAACTTTGAGAGATAACATAATTATCTCCATCAAAATGAAACTTCAAAATGAAGAATCCACCAAAATTATTGGAGTTGTGATTTCCTAATTGTAGAACCAAATCGGTAGTGCCATCTCCATAGTTCCTTTACCATACCGAGACAATTTAAGTATACCTCTTCGGGGGTCTAAATTTCGAAGTAATATAACTGGGGCATTTTCTTTTAGGACCAAACGATGAGGAGGATAGCCACCACCAAGGTTCAAGCTGTTTAAGTACTCAGATGTATACAATAATGCATCATTATTTACACCCACAGCAACAGAATCGGCACTAAGATACTCTTTACAAAAGCCAGGCATATATTGCAATGCAATATCATTGATCTCTTCCACTTCTTGGTTTCGTGGTGCAAGTATGGCACGATCCTTAAAGAAGCTAGAGTATTGTTGCACATATTGTAAATTTTGATATACCCACTCAATTAGTTTTTGTAAAGAACCATTCTCTAAAACTAATTGTTGAGGTATACGCACTTTATCCTGGTTGATGCCATTTCCAATCTCAAGCACCCATTTACAAAACTCTTGCTGAACAGGATCACTGGCATTGTGCAATATACGCATGTTCTGTGCTAGCTTTAGCATAACAACATGGTTCCAAATTCGAGATCGACATATAGTTGCATCCACAATATCAGCACGGCTGCCTTTTTGCACTACAGGTAATATCTGTCAAAAATCACCACCAAATAGTATGACTTTGCCACCAAATATTGTTGTACTATGCATTACATCCTCCAAAGTTCTATCCAAGGCTTCAAAAGCATGTCGATGGGTCATAGGAGCCTCATCCCATATAATAATCAAGTCTGCTGCTTTTAAGAGCTCTGCAATAGGACTGTTAACTTTGATATTGCAAGTGCTAGCTTCATTCAATACTAATGGTATCTTAAAGCGTGAATGTGCAGTCCGTCCATTTGTGAGAAGTAAAGCAGCTATCCCTGAAGATGCACATGCCAGAGCAATTTTATTGTCTCCACGTAATCGAGAAAGTAAAGCATTATATAGGTAAGTTTTCCCAGAACCGCCGGGTCCATCAAGGAAAAACACACCTGATTTATTAGTCAGCACAGCTTCCATGATTTTATTAAATGCATTCCATTGAAGACAATTTAGGCTCCTCTCCATAGTATCAGCACATTCTCTTTGTTGCTCAGCATCAAAAAACATCTCTTCTAGTAGCAAATTATTTTGCATTCTTTGCATATCACGTCGATCAGGAATCGGCATCCCTTGAAAATCAGACAACTGTCTACCATAATGATGAAGAAGGCTCTCAATATGTAATAGCACATGGTTTTTTGCTAAGATTTGGCATACATTTACATCATGGTACCTTCCTTGTAATCTATGGCGGAAATCCTCAGAAAGTTCCAAATTGAATCTCTCCCATGTATGGCCAGGATAAATAGGTTCACAAAAAATAAGGATTACAACAAACAATTGTCTTAATTGAGATCCAGTTTTCAAAAATGCTGCATCTTGCATGCATGCAAACCACTCCTCATCACTCTCAAGAAGACCCCTAGCCAAGCAAGCAGACTTGAAGTCTTGGTATACATGGTCATCCACAGTGCGCACATCCTCAAATGATTTACATCCTTTTGTGACAATTAACAATATTCGAAGATAGTATTGCTCCCCAGCAGAGCAGGGGAAATATTATACATACGCCCAATAGTATTTTCCCTTAGACGTTTTGTCCAAACCCTCTCATTTTTTTTCCATACCCAATGGCATGGGAAATCAATATAAAGAAGGTCATTTGCTTCAGGATGTAATTGATTTACAGTGAACCATTCAGTGAGAGTTATTTTACGTAGTCTTTCTTGATTGATGAGGTTGCGTAGATCATCATCATCACGGAACATAACATCATTTTGGTTTGGCAAATGTATCTGAAGCCTTTGAATATCAGGCTTCTCTTCATGCATATCATACTCATAAATTTGCCAACATGCTTCCGATGCAGATACATACCTTGCATCCAAGTAGCTATTTATTTCATCTATGACTCCATCATTATCACTCAAATGTATGGTAGCCCTATCATAACCTTTAAACACATACTTGTATAAGTACTTGATTGCAGTAATCGTAGAGCAAGCTTCAATGTTGATATGTGCATTGTATCGCATAGACAAAAAAGGATTATATGGTACAACCCACCGACAATCCAATTTATTTCCCTTCAAAAGCACAAATCTGCCATCATCCCTTCGCATGTATGTAGGATATCCATTATCATCAACAACAGTACTGTTTGAGAAGGTCCGAGGATATCGATGCCTACATTTTCCCTCAAGAATGCAAGGTGCTCGTGTATTCAATGGTCCGCAAGGACCATGTATATTTGATTGGCTTATGATTTTATATAAATCAGGAAATATGTCATTATCAGGAAGTTCAGCACAAATCAATTTATCGTAATCACAAATATTGGATGGCTTGTGTGGACCTTCAAGTATCAATAATATGTGTGAGTGTGGGAGCCCTCTTTTTTGAAACTCAATAACATAAACGTACCCAATCATCTTACCAAACACAGCCTTTTTTAAAAGAAGTTTCATCAAGTCCTTATGTTTTTGATAGAAAACTCGTGTTATTAGATCTTGTGCACTTTGACCAGGTAACAAT
Source organism: Cibotium barometz (assembly GCF_041138505.1). Lineage (NCBI taxonomy): Eukaryota > Viridiplantae > Streptophyta > Polypodiopsida > Cyatheales > Cibotiaceae > Cibotium > Cibotium barometz. The sequence continues at coordinate 49,499,210 of NC_141066.1, read as the reverse complement.
GCATCATTTATTTCTTGCCATTTAGGATTACACGTAAAAGTAATAAAAAGATCTGGTTTTCCCTTCTTACGCACAATTACCATAGAATCTTTGTAAAGTTGATGCATAAACCTAGGTCCTCCAGTGAAAGAAGAGGGCAACACTACTTGACGCCCAATGCCACCAAGAAATGCTTGTTGTCTACCATCATGGGAGTTAAGCATGTCAGCCAATCCTTGATAGACCTCTGCTCTTAAATTTATTTGATTATTGCGCAACCACATAAGTCGTGATTCCTCCAAACTGCTATATGCATCAACAATGAATTGTTGTAACAATCTACCACCACGTAATAGACATGCAATGGTGTCCAATCTAATTTGGATACGAAACGCATAGTATTGACGTTGTGTCACAAATTGTCTATTTCTCCCATCAAGAAGAGGAATTTTTGCATCCCATCCATCTTCTCCCTTTGGAAATAAAAGCACATATAACAAAGGCATGTAACTACGATGCAAATTAGAAATTCTTTTCAATTGTCCATTACGTGTGCAAAATTGGATATCCCTATGATCGACATCTGTATCATTACCTTGGCCAGGCATTATCGCAGCTACTTCACTTCCAACAGGCACTAAATATTGTCTAGAAGTCGATCTAGCTTCAGCAATATTCATCTTTAGATCAAGACATGGTTAATCTTCGAGCCTATCTCTCATTGAACGTAATACATGGGCATATGGATTGCTCTCATGCAACATTCTTTGTAATCTTTCCATCATACTGGTAGAAAGTCCTGTGTATAACTCCATACGATTGAGTAGCTCATGTTCTGTGTCATATACATATAATTGTGCAAATTTAGGTTGAACATTGTCTTCTCCATGCGGAAGCAATGAGCCAACTCTATGGTAAACCATACCATGAATTCGAAATGTGTATACGCCACCACCTCTTGTGAATTGGTCATCTACATGTGCACCAAGGGATACAAAAGCTAATGATGCAAGTCTTTTAGAAAATACATACGTGCAAGTCGGTGTCCACAAAGCAATCAGCCGAATAGGCTTCCAAATAGAATGGGAAATCCACAGGTGGCTGCACCTCTTGCTCTTGTTGCGCATGCTCCTGCTGCTCTTCCTGCTGCTGTTCTTCTTGCTCACCAGTGGGCTTAGGTAAGTCTGTGCGGTGCGCGGTCCGTTTATCTCTCGCCATGGCACTCTTTTCAACTTTTTTCTAAGTGTATGGATTTTCTAAAAATTTTGGCAGGGCTCCGCCGGCACTTAGTGTATCCTGCTCACCGGCTACTAGCACCTTTTGGCCCTATTGGCAAGAAAACTAGGGCTTGAGTGGTTCCCATTGCTTGGTTCACGCTCTTTGCTTGGGTTGGTCATGTTGCTTGGGACTTGTGTTGCATCTTATGAGCTCTGCCTAGGATTTATACAAAAGATTGAGGCTTGACCGTTTCTAGGGTCTATGCAGGATAAGCACGGGAACCAACCCTTGGTTTCCTCGTCAGACATGTCTGGTGGAGGAATAGGCCTATAGAAATTGGAATTGATATCTTGGTACACTATGATCTTGCAAGCTCCTCAAGCATCCTCAACAATGGTCTCTCACTCACATGGTTCGGAGGATTCGGATAAAACATCTCAAATATAATACCCAACATCGTCTTAAACCATCTTGGGTTGCCATCCGAGGAAGGTATGAAAAAAAAATGGCATAATCTATTTGTTTGACCACACATGTTGAATTAGATTCAACATGTGTGGTCACATGGTTCGGAGGATTCGGATAAAACATCTCAAATATAATACCCAACATCGTCTTAAACCATCTTGGGTTGCCATCCGAGGAAGGTATGAAAAAAAAATGGCATAATCTATTTGTTTGACCACACATGTTGAATTAGATTCATTTGGCTTAGCAACATGAGCAACAAAGGTGTTTGTTCAGCAGAGTGAATGAGAGTTACTTCTTTAAGCTCATGATTCTTGACCTTGTAGTAGTGAGCATTATCTTGTCCCCAATACTTTTCTTCTTTAGGGTCACCCAACATCATCGCATTAATTTGCTCTTGGAGAGCTTACGAGTTAGGATTTGGTGCTTGCAGGTACTTGCACCTGCATCATTTATGTAAAAGTGTTTATTATCATTAGTATGATCACAATAGTGTAACACTTTTGGTGATGGTGGGCCCTCTTGTCACACTGGACTTGATTCTCAATGAAGCTTGGTGTGATGCTCTGGTCTACAGTCCTTGTGATGTATGTAGACAGCCTCATAGGGATCGGCATAAAAACCAATGCGGGTGCCAAGAGATTTCACTTCAATTGAGTCGTAAGTGGGACTCCTGTGCATGGTGAGTTTGCCTTTGATGAAAAATCTACCTTTTTTATCAATGTAGCATGGCAACTCTTTGAAATAACCATAAAGTGTTAGTAAGAGGTGCTTTAGATGGTCCATTTCAATTGCTCGAGAGTCAAGGTCTGACTCCCTTCCAGTCTTGCTATAAAAGTCTGAGTATGAATACTCAGACTCGCTTGTAGTAATTGTTGAGATGTCAAGCTCAACATGAGCTGGCACTCATTATGGGCCTACATGCTTGTTGTGACATTCACTCCGTTGGCGAGTTTGGTAGCTGACACTGATACATCTTCACCATGGATTATATAGCTAGCCTACATTGACTAGTCCTACCTACTCTCTTATTCTAGTGTGTTCACATTATGGACCGCTCGTATATACTCTAGTGTGTGAGAGTATTTTGGTTATCTCTTTTTTAGACCTCTTTTGTAAAGAAGAAGAAGAACAAGTTTTCTAGCTTCTCACCTTGTGTACTCTATTCTAGGATTTTCATGTGTGTGTGTGTGCTTGCAAGAGCTCAAGCTCTCCTCTCCCCTGCATCTTTTTATGGTATCATAGCTTGGTCTAGGAAAAAGAGAGTTATGAGCAGCAAGCTAAAAGCGGTACTAGGGCAAGAGCTTCACCATCTCTTCCCCCTTGTTGACTACTACACCCTTGGCGGTAGCTCTTTGGGAGGCATCGTCAAGAAGCTCGGATTGAGGAGCTTCTTTCACAAGCTTTTACAGCTTGGTGTGGTGCACAGTACTTTGTACTATTACTGTGCGGCTGAAACTGCGATTCAGGTTCATCTCAACCTCCATTTTTGAGTTAGAGTGCATTCCTGTGCTCCTCGGGTAAGTTTTGAGTTTCTATAAATCTTTGCTTTTTGGATTGCAGACAGCATATTTGGGTGTGCACACATTGTACATAGTGCATAAGAGTATTACAAGTGATTCTGGGTGTATGTATACATATTAGAGACTGCGTATATTTGGTACCACTGTAGAGGTTTGAGTACAAAGTGTAGGTTTTATAGAAGTACTATTTTTAAGAAATTTGTGGTGCAGACAACATGTTGAATGATGGATTAAACTTCATTATGCCAGAGAAGCTTGATAAGAATAACTTCCATGCGTAGAGGTTTGGAGTTACCAGTTTCATTATGGGAAAGGATATTGGGAATACATAGAAGGATACCAGGAGAATGTGCCAAAATTGCCTGAGGAAGGGGCTACTCCTCAGTAGATAAAGTCATATAAAGATTGGATGCAAGGTTCACGCAAGGTTTTATATTAGCTATTTGGTTTAAGTGTGCAGAACACCATGATTGGGCATATGTAAGATGCTAAGTCTCCTAAGGAAGCATGGGACGCCTTGGTGCACAGCAATGAAACTCACACCAAGGCTCAAAAGATTCAGTTGAGGACTAAATTGCATACTGTTAAGATGTAAAATATGTATGTTAATGATTATACATTGAAGATTACGGAGTCACTTGCTTCTATTGGTGTTGCCACCACAGATGATGATGATAAGGTGGAGGTATGTTTGTGTGCCCTCGGGCCACAATACAAACAGTTCAAGACTTCTATACAGACAAAAAAGAACATTCCAAACTTTCAAGATTTGTGTTTCATGCTAATTGTGGAAGAGAAGAATTTGATAGGTGATGATACGTCTTCACAGCCTACAAGTAATTCAGAACAACAAGCCTTCTACACCAATTCAGGTAGATGTAGAGGTAGAGGTCGAGGTTGTGGCCAAAATGGTGGCCAAACAGGTTATTAAAAAAATTGTCAGCAATAACAACAAGCAAATGAATCACAACAACAGTACATAGGTGGAAGAGGTCAAGCCAGAGGTAGGGGGAAATTTTCAGAGGCAACAAAGTGATGGAAGAACATGTTACTATTGTGGAAGGTCTGGGCATGTGCAAGTTGATTGCTTTTGGAAAAAAAATGACATGAGAAATGGGAGAGTAGCATGTCATCGACATAGAGAGAAATGATTAGATGTACATCATCCGCACGTTTTACATACAAAGTTCTTTCAGTTGGACTATTTTGAAAACCATGTGTACTCAAATAAGCATTTCATACCAAGCTCGTGGAGCTTGCTTCAAGCCATACAATGCCTTTTTGAACCTGCACACTTTGTTTTCCTGCCCTTTTTGAACAAAGCCACGAGGCTGCATTACATACACCTCCTCATGCAAATCACCATTCAAAAACACAGTCTTGATGTCCAACTGATGTACATTCCAACCATTATGAGCTGCCAATGCACAAATGCTACGAATGGTAGTCATACGACAAGTAGGTGCAAAAGTCTCATCAAAATCAATGCCCTTTTGCTGAGCATAACCATTTGCAATAAGTCTCACCTTATAGCAATCAACACGGCCATCTGACTTTTGTTTCAACTTGAAAACCCACTTACATCCCAATGGCCTTTTTATCAATAGGAAAATCACATGAAAACCATGTACCATTCTTTATGATAGCATCATATTCACTTTGCATTGTAGCCAACCAATTTTCTGAATTTTGTGCCTCATCAAATGATAGAGGTTCTTCCTCATCACACATACTAGCCACTGCCAAAACATAACAATCTGATGCATAAGAGGTATGATGAAAACCTGAATGAGTACGACTTGACATAGATGCATCAATTTTACTGTCACGCAAAGTTTGCACCAGCCATTTTGGCATACACCTAAATACTATTTTTTTAGCTTTTTGTTGTTTTTAAAACAATGCAATCAATAACAAAAGAACAAGAAGTAAAATAAGTGCAAGTAGTTCTTACCCCATTTACTTATGAATAGATTCATGAAAAAAGTAGAGAGCACAAAATGCAAACCATTCAAAAAGATGTGGCCTCATGAGGTACTTCCATTTGTACAAAACCTAAGAAAAGGATGAAAAATAAGCTTTCTCATAAAAAAACATTTTGGCAAGTTGAAGAACTAGAAAAATGCTTCACCTTGCTGATTCACCAAAGATATGTCTACTTGCGGTACTACAACATTGAACCATGGCTATTTGAGCCAATCTCAAAAGCATGGGATATTTGGCTCTCATAGTCTCATTTCTTCCTGTGGCTACCCATATATTTCTTAAGCTCCACCCACACCACTCATTGGGTGCTTGGAGCTTGAAGTATTGACTTTACCTGCTCATAATTAACCAATGTCTCCAATTCTTCACCATTTGAAGCACTCTTCTTGACTCCATAAAAAGAAGCCAAATGCTGAATTTCAACTTTACCAAATTGCCTAAATTGATTGCCCATAGGAAATTGCATGGTGCTAGCACACGAAAGCGTTTCAAAACATCATTATCACAAAACCTTTCTTTCAAACTCTCAAAAATAGAAGCAACAAAAGATTTTTGAAAAAGTATCAAAGCATTTAGATCTAAACCATCCATATCTCGGTGGATAACCATGCTTTTATACTTATTACCTCTTATGGATGAGCGTAAGGCATAAAGTTGTCCATCAGAAGGTCTGTAGTCAGGAATGATCATATAATCATGTCTATCCATTGTTGAAGCATTCACGTCCACTTGAGGTTCCTCTTTAAAAAGCTGTTCTAGTGCCAAGATCTCAACCTCTATAAGCCCTACTACTGTTGTCACATCAACATAAGTATCTTGGAAAATTTTGCTAAGAATCACAAATCACTCCAAAACATCAGCCATGAAGTGCACGTTATAAATAAATCCAAATTGAGAAATTCTATTAAAAAGAGTTGCATTTTCATCCTTTACAAACCCAAGCAAAGCCTCATAAGATTCACATACCTTATGTATCACTTGATATCTACTTAGCCACCTTACTTAGTGGATCCTACTCATATGTAGCACTGCACATCCAAATTCTTTTTGCAAGTTCTCAAGCTTTGAAGTCCTTAAAGAGCTTTTTGACAATAAAGCTACAAGCTTTGAAGTCCTTAAAGAGTTTTTTGACAATAAAGCTGCAAGCATGTATCTAAATATTGTGTAATATTAGAACTTTTAACACCATCAGCTAGACAAAGGCTAGCTCTATGAGCCACACAATGAATGTTAGTCATAAAAGGATTATCTTTCTTAAGACGCACGGATAAACCATTATGGCAGCCAATCATGGCTAAAGCACCATCGGATCCAAAACAAACAAGTTTATGAATATCAAGCCCAAGAGATGACATGAACTTCAATGATACACTATGCAAATGAGCTGAACCACCACCATGAACTTCAATGATACACTATGCAAATGAGCTGAACCACCACCATGAATCTCAAGCAAGCCTAAGAAGATAGTGATGGGCTCAAAATTTTCAATGAACAATGCATAGACAATAAGATGTTGTTTGAGTTGGATGTCTGTGGACAAATCCATCATCAAACTAAAGAAAGTGGACTCATTCATCCTTAGCTCATGACTAACAATTGTTAAGCCACCACAATGGGACCAATCATTATATGTGTGTCCTAGTGTGGGATTAGTTGCTTTTGAGACTGTCTTATTGCAAAAAGACAACAATTCCTTCATGAGACTTGTTTATTTTGCAAGTAATATCATGACTCAAGCGGAGGAAAAATTTAGTGATGCTGAACAAATGATGTCTGCTCTTGTTTTTTATGTCCAAAAGTTTAGACCGTACCTTTTATCAAGACCATTTGTAGTTCTTACTGTTGAGCATAGCTTTCCATTTGTTGTTCAACACATGCACTTGCCACCTAGTATCTCTTAATGGGTACTTGAATTACAAGGGTTTGAGTATACTTTTGTTGTTGAGGATACCACTAGGACAAGTCTAAGGATATTTTGACCTATAGGCACATGGAAAAGAAGGTTAGTCCAAAGGAAATTCGCCATGAGGAGGAGGAAACAACACTTAATGTAGAAAAAGATTTCACATTATTCTTTGATGTAGCATATAGGAAGAAGAATGGGATCACTTGAGGTGGCGTTCTTATCCTTGACCCAAATAGTGAAGTTGTTCTAAAAAAGGGAACATTGTTACCAAATGTTAATTCTAACAATATAGTGGAATATGCAACGCTAAAGTTTGGGTTAGAACTATGTTTAGAGCATGGAATTAGAAGGGTAGTGATCGAGGAAGACTTTCTCCTCATAATTAGACAGATCAAGGGTGTTTGGGCTTGTAAAAGTGAGAATCTCATAGGACGATTAAAGCACATACAACAGTTAATTGAAAATTTTGAAGTAGCTCCTATTCAACATATCCCAAGGGAACTCAACAAAAAAGTAGATGCTCTCGCTAATCAAGAATTAGATGAGGTAGTGGTAGGGGGCATAAAATCTCAAGAACCTTGAATGCAAGGCGAGGAGGACCTACAAGACATAAAACACTTTTTACTCACAAGAGAATGCCCAGGACACCTAGATAAGGTCTAGAGACACAAACTAGTAGCTAAGATAATTCCATATCAGCTCATTGGGGATGATTTATACAATAAGGGAAAAGATTTAGTTTTGAGAAAAGTACCCACGTAGTAGGAAAATCTTATTAGTTGGGTACACATGGCCTAGCCTACACATGGATGTGTAACATTAGTGTAGAAGTTGTGTAGCCTGCCAGAAAGCAGAAGACAAGAGATTGACTCGTAAACCTAGGATTCCTATTTTCTCATATGGACCTTTTTAAAAGTGTGGCATAGATGCCATTAGTCCTCTTCCAAGGACAAGCACTGGAAAAACTTAGAGTCATAGTGGGCGTTGATTACATGACCCGTTAGGCCAAAGCAATTAGCACTAGAAGAGCAGCCCATGAGGTGGGGAGATTTCCATTTGAAAACATTTGTTGTAGGTTTGGTACCCCTCTAGAGATAGTTTGAGATCATGGTCTGGGTTTTTGAGGGGATGTCTTGACATGTTTGATCGCCCAACTTAAAGTAAAACATAGACATTCTAGCCCTTACTATCCACAATGCAATGCTTTGGTTGAAAAAATGAACGGTATTTTGGTTAAAATAATTGCTAAATAGGTGGAGGATAACCCAAAGAATTAGGATAAGCATCTAACTACTACACTTTGGGCCTATCACACATCTTTTAAAGTCTCAACATAGTTCACACCTTTTCATTAAGTGTATGGTAAGGAGGCTCTTTTGCCAATAGAAGTAGAGATTCCCAGCTACCAACTCTTGTTAAGAGCAAGACAGGGACCACAAGAGCGGTGGGAAAGAAGATTGGTGGATCTTCATAAGCTAGAAGCAAGCAAATATGAGGCCACAAGCCATTACATCAAGCAAGCCACCAAGAAGAGAGACAAGTTCAACAAAACAACTCAAAGACAAGGGGCTCCAGGAGAAAATGCTAGTCCTAAGGTATGGCAATCAATTGGATAACTACTATGATGCAAATTTTAGCCCTCGCTGGGAAGGTCCATTCATCATCTACCACAAATACAAAAATTGAAGCTATTAGCTTCAAGATCTCTTAGGAAAGCTATACAAGACAAGGGTCAACGGATGGAGATTAAAACACTACTTAAACAAGGATAGAAGAAGTAATCCATGTCAATCTTCTAGTTAAGGAAGGAGATACTTCACCAACATTACCAAAAGAACCGCCAAACCTAGGCAAGTTTTTTACAACCTCCCTCATAGACCTTTTCACTCCATTATGCTTTGGAGGCATAAATACTTCCAAAGCTCGAGAGAGGGCTAGTTGTGGTAGGATTTTTTGTAACCACTTTTTGTATCTACTTTTCATTTTGTTGCATGATTTTACCCTCATTTACATGTCTACATCTAGGTCTAGTATTTGTGTGTACCCTTTTTAGCATGTCCCGCTCACGTGGGGATGATGGTTAGCTCTTCATATAGCCGCGAGACCCACAAGCTCACTAAGGATTGAGGTCATACTTGACTCGGTGGTTGCTAATGAGTAGTTCTATTTATTAGTTATAGGGTTCATCTCATCTTGCACCTTGACATTCAGGTAGTTTCTCTCTTTAGCCCATCTATCACCGGACGCCCTCGTTCTATCTTGCAATGGGTGGATATGCCCAATATGTATGCATCCTTGAGCTGATTGTAGTCACCACTTTTATATATATACGTATATATATCTATTGACTATATATATGCTTATATATATATATATATATTAGAAAAAACTTTTTCTCTCACATAACCCCTCTTTCTCTCATATTATAAATATATGCTACCTAGTATATAAATATATATACAACAGAAAAAAAACTAATCCTTAACTATGTGAATTATGATCTCTCTCTCTCTCTCTCTCTCTCTCTCTCTCTCTCTCTATATATATATATATATATATATATATATATATATATGAGTATTATCCAAGAAAAAAGGGAAAAAAGGAAAAAAAAACAGAGAACAAATACAGGTTATCAAGCAGTAGTACAGGTTATTGACTGACTACATGACCATAGATGGTTTCCCGCGATACTCCATATATATGAGTATTATCCAAGAAAAAAGGGAAAAAGGGGGAAAAAAAAAAAAGAGAACAAATACATATTATCAAGCAGTAGTACAGGTTATCGACTAACTACATGATTCTCAGGATACTCCATCTTGGGTTATCTAAACCTCACAGGTGCACGTGTTGACATCATCAAAGAGATGCTTGTGTCCTCACTCAGTGTTTGTACCCAGGACAAAGATCTTGTTGGAACCACATGAGATGATCATGTATGCCAAAATGTGATGAGATTGAAGGGAAACGAGTTAGGCCTAGGAGGCCCGAGGGGCACATTCAGAAAACTTAAGATTGTTTTGAACAAACGCAGCGCGAGGACATCCTTGTAGAGCAATGAGCTCCATGATCATCTTGAAGGCATTTGCCACGATTGGAGTATCTGACAAAGGGGTTGTTACAGAATGAGATTGTGCGAGGCACTGTTCTAGTGGACATGCATGCCAAAGGCGCGACAAGTGGTGGCCACCCCACTCTTTAAACAGAAACAAAAAGTATATATGAAATTTCAAAGGAGGGGACAGGCCACGTCGGCCTGCCACCCCCAGTCTCTCCCTTGGTCCCGCCGGCATCTGCCAGCCTGCACCCCCTCATTCCCATCGCTCCCCTCTCTGCACCAACAGGCCGGAAGGCGCCATGCCCCGCCTTTCCTTGACCCACGAACTCTCTCTCTCCCATTTCTTGTACTACCAGCTCTGCTTCCTCCCCTTCTCTGACAGCTCGCAAGGGCATTTTCCTCTCTCTCTCTCTCTCTCTCTCTCTCTCTCTCGCGCTGACAATAGGCCCAAGGTCGGTGCCCCTCATGCTCTGTCTTTCTCTCACCTCCTCGCACTGAAACAGCACCGCATTTGACATTTTTTTTCTCTCTCCCTCTGCTATTGGTAGGCCGCCAGCCACCTCTCTCTCTTTCTCTCTCTCCCTCTGGTATTGCCAGGTGGCCAGCCACGCACGTTCTTTCTCTCTCTCTCTCTCGTTCTCTCCTATATGCACACAATCGCTGCCATTAATTACTCTTTCCCTCACAAACACCAAACATTACTCTTTCCCTCACTCACATACACCCAAACCCACACTCATGTTTTACAAACACACTCACACCCTCTCTCTCGCTCTTTCTCATGCACATGAATGCACATGTACACATATAAAAAAGCACACTTTATCTCTCTTGCTCTCTCTCTCTCTCTCTCTCTCTCTCGCTCTCTCTCTCTCTCTCATGAACATGAACATGGGCACACAAGCATATATATTAACATATACACTTGCACATACATGAGTACATGTGAAGATATTTAGAGCGCAATAATCTATACACACCTATATATATATAAATTTATGACATATGGATATATATCCACATGCACACACACATACACACACACACACACTCTCTCTCTCTCTCTCTCTCTCTCTCTCTCTCTCTCTCTCTCTCTCTCTCTCTCTCTCGTACTCTTACATTCACACATGCACATGAATATTACATGTATATATATATATATTTAAAAACATATACATACATACATACATACATACATATAAGCATCCATGGCCCTATTTGAGAATGGACATGCCTAAGTGGATGAGTAATTGGACCACATAGCCATCTATATATTCACTCACTCATACACATACCCATCCATACATGCTCCACACACATACATGTCCTTTTGGGCATATCATGGAATAGCATTAACAAAAGAGCTTCTTGCATCCATAAATGAATAGCATCCATGCATTTTTACACTATAAAAATTTAGCACCATCATCAAGTCTACTCATGTTTATACACATACATGTATCCACGTAGCATACAGCCGTAGGCCCTATATATTTAGTAGGTCTTCTAGTAGGTTTTAGCAATGGGGGGTCCCACTCTTAGCCCCCCTTTGCATAAATGATGCCTTGATGGCTGCTCACCAAGGCACTAAAAGGAAAAGCCCTGTCAATGAGGGAGTGCCCGATGCGGGATTAATGAAGCCTTGTAATCAAATTTTTTCCACCTCACTTTTCTTTTGTATTAAATTCTCATCCCCATATCTTGTGAAAATATTCCCTCTCCATCTCATCACCTCTCTCTAAACTTTTTCAAAGAAGGGGTCTAGGGTAAATTTGACTTATGTCACATTTCAGCTAGAAATGGTCATTTTTTGCATGTGATTGAAGTTAAAGCATATTTCATTCCTAAGCAAACTTAAAGCTAAGCAAGATTACCCCTAATCATGCTTGAAGAAAAGTATAAATATCCACCTAGCCTCTCATTTGGAGGGCCTCATTTTTTGTGAATAAATCTAAGCACAAGCCTTTACACTAAGGACTTCACTCCAAGTTATTTGCAAGCACACCCTAGCACTAATTCCTCACCTTTCACAAGAGCACCCCACAACCCTTGAGGCCTCATCATCACCATAAGCACCCCTCTCTCACTCAAACCATCCCTTCTGCACTTCCATCCCACCTTAGGAGAGCCCACCAAATGCTTTCTTTTCCTTTGCCCACTCTACATTTTGCACACACTTAGCCTACCACTCTATCAACCACCATGAAGGCATAATCCCACATAAACCCACATTTGTACATCCCACTCGCATCCCTCCTGGAAGGGATTTCAAGTTGTAATCACGCATCAATGGTGTTGGGGCTTCCCCCCAAGAATTTGACATGGTTTTCACCTCCGACGTTTATGTTGAGACATCATACCATAGTGCAAGTGGCCACACATATCCATCCAACGGATTATCAATCCGTGGACTCAACCCAATTAGTGCATGAAGGCTATTCTGATTGGGAGATCATACAGTGAATAATAACTCTCAATGAACACTTAATCTCTCTCTCTCTCAATCCCACTACTAATCCACTTACCCTTAATCACTTCTCTCTTATCACATCAATCCAAGAGCATTGGATTTGCGTCCATATGCTCTATCTCTACACATGTAATCAACTCTATACAAATTAACACATGCATAAGCACATAATCACGCCAAGCATTCACTAATCAATAAATCAGCCACAAAATCAAGCATAAAACTCAAAAACACAGCCAATTACAAAATCTGTAAACATGAGATTAATTAGTACAAATGAGAGTCTTACTAGATTAGAGAGTGATTAAAAGAGATTAATACATCTTATTGTAGATATAAAGCAATTAGAGAGTATAGAAGAGTATGGAGAGAATGGGAGAGTGCTTCACGGAATCCTCTAGAGCTCTCTCAATCACATGAGATAAAAAATGAGTGTTTTTTGCCCTAAGGACTCCTTTTTATAAGCAATATAGGGTGCATGTCTACACTTGGCTGCCCACTCCAATTTGGTCGAAATTCAAATACACCCTAGAGCTCTAGCCATACAAATTGGAACTCATGTGAGCCCATAATTATACATGGTGGCTTATTTGTAAATCTAGCATGAATCTAACCCGGTGGTGCCATATCTCATCAAGTTTTCTCTAGGTAAATAAAAAAATAATCACTATGAATCTAGGATGCCCCATGCTGGGAATTGCCTCATGCTCATGCATCAAAGAGGGGCTTGAGCTCGAGCCTCGAATGTATGAAAGTACTGTTTGGCTTGCCCCGTAATACCACTACAAGAGAATGGCCCATTACCGGGGTAAAACCGGGGGCCTGCAGTGTATTTTTTCAATCTAAAAAAAATTCCGCGGTCCCGGTATTTCCTCCGGTAAAACCCCTGGTATCAAGTCGTCGGTAAGATCCTCGGTAAATGCCTCGGTATTACCCTCGGTATTATAGTCGATATTAGCGTCGATAGTTCCCTCGGTATTACCCTCGATATAACCCCCGGTAGGACCCCCGATATTCTCCTCGGTATAACCCCCGATATTGCCCCCGATAAACAAATTTACCGGGGGTAATATCGGGGGTTATACCGAGGAGAATACCAGGGGTCCTACCGGGGGAAATACCGGCGCTCTCTGTAGAGTATTTTTTTTGTGCAGAATATGCTGGATTGTAGCTACTGCCTGCAGCAGCAGCAACTGCCGTCCAAACACACTCTGCACAATTAAAAAAAATTGCATTAAAAAAACACACTACATGATGATTGCTAGACCATAATTGAAAAAATAAGCTACAAGACTATGGATCATAATTCAAGATGATTGCAAAGACCATAGTTGAAAAGACTGCAAGACCATAATTCAATGACCATAATTCAAAATGATTACAAAGGCTGCAAGACCATAAATCAATGACCATAATTGATTGCAAAGACCATAATTCAATGACCATAATGCAAAAGGATTGCAAAGACATCGATGAGCCACATCGAGAAGGTTATACGTGGCTTGTTGAATTTTAGCCACATCATCAGTTATATTGCACAGCCTAAGACATTGTTCCCACTTGGAGAGCCATTGTTCCACCGCATTCGCTGTGCGGGCTGCTGTATTGCCATTATATTTAGGCGGCTTGAGATCTTTAAGTTGCCACCTGGCTCGCCCCAACGTAGGCACCATAGCCGAGGTTTCTGGCTCCCCAAGACCGCCTTCATTGAAGTCCTCTTCAAGAGGAATAGCATTAGGTTTTACATGTTCTATCCCCTTCATGTCAGTTAGTTGTTTCACTTGTTCAAGAAGTGAATGCAAAGTGCTTTCCATAGAATCTATGCGAGCAACCATAGTTGTAACATCAAGTGTTTCATCCTCTTCTTGCATAGATTCATCATGCTCATGTTTTTGAGAAGCTTCCCCTTCCATGTTTAACCCCCCCCCTTTTTTTTTATAAACAAAGTTTATGTTTTTTTTTTAAAAAGACTTGACGAAACAAAAGAGTATGGACAAGGCACTCAAATATTTACATGCAATAGTTGCACTTTAAACTGTTGCACTTTAAAACCCTTGAGCAAATTTTGCCAGCATAACCATGCGAAACACAAAATATGCCCAAAAACTATGCACTGGTAGGTTCAATTTTCACTCACAACATGAAACTTGTGATGATTTTGATGAAATAAGTTCGATTCTGCTTTCAAAATGCAAAAGATCAAAAATTGCAGAGCTTTAAAGACCCACAAAATTGCTTACAACTTGCTCAATGCACCTTTAAACATATGCATACACTGCCCATGCATCCCATGCATCCACCAAAACATCAATTTTGAGCATAAAAAAGGTCAGAAACGCATATCTGGCACCACTTAAAGCATTTTGAAGAAAATTGCAGGTCTCGCCAGGTCCGTAATTGGGATCAAATCGAACTCCTCGATCACTAAAGCATTCACTGGAAGCGTTTTATCCAAATTTGCACACCCGTAGAACTTGCTTTGCTTGATTTTCTCCTCTTTGAAACCTTGTCGGGGCTGATTTTAAAGGTCTTGGAAAAGGGCTTCAAGTTTTTCAAACTAGAGCTCATTTGTTATTGTGCATGAGAGAAAGAAGAAGAGCTTGGCTCTCTCCTCTTGACGTGCGTGCGCTCACGGCCTCCTGTATGCGTGCTTGTTGGGCGTGCGTGACGGCATCGAGTTGATGGTGTTGCAGCCGTTGATGGCGACCCACCTTTTGCAGAGCAAAAACTCACACCAAACCCCACATTCTAGAGAGAGAAGGTGTGCAAGAAGAGAGAAGAAAAACCATGAAAGCTTGGACGCCTGCTCGGATACCAAATGTTGGAAAACTCAAATTCCCATTGTGTGTATCTCTCCTCCCATCCAATATAGCCCATGAGTTGCTAAAAATGGGATATGAGTTGCTAAAAATGAAAATATCCCTTAGAGCTTGTTCTCACCTTAAAAAGGTAGAAGTACTCTCTTAGCTTCCATTCCCGCACTCCTTGGCTAACCCCTGAGCTACGAGCCTTGGCCCGCTTGGCCCTTGCCCGTGCACACACGGTACATGTCCGGTCTAGGCGTCTTGCCTCGGACTAAAATAATAAATGTCTAACACTCCAGAGAGACCACAGGGGGAGGGAGTCTTCATGCTGACATAGTGGTCAAAGATCACCCTGGAGATTTAGTAGAGATCCCTTCATCAATGGTTCCTTCAATGGTTCAGTCTTCAGTTGCCATTGGACCGTTGGAGGTTGGAGAAATACCTATGACAGAACCCCTTGGTTTTGTCAGAGCTGTTTCTCCTCCCTCACATTTCTCTTCCGAGTCCGATGTACCGTTGTCTCAGTGGTTACCGAGTCACTTCTTCTCTCTTGGTCCTTGGAGGAGCCCAGATGGCAGATTGAGAGATGGTCCCCTTCAGATTCAATTGATGTTCTTGCAGTATTCTTCTAGGGGGGGTGCTATTCTACTGGGTTCGGCCTCTTCTCCCATGTTCAGGGTTATGTTCGAGACGAGACATGACAGGGAGTGGGATCTTGTGACAGTCTATGACAGTTTTTACGAGCAGGTCTCATTCTTGGTAGAGAATCATATTGGCAGCTTGGCCATTGATCTTCTTTCCTGTCAGTTCAGCAGTGCTATTGGTCGGTTATGTTGGTCAGAGACAGGCTCCTTCTGGTGCATCCCTTTGGTTTTTATCTTGGAGGATTCTACAGTTCTTCCATATACTTTTCAGAGGTGGGATGCCAGGGCCACTTCTTCCTTCCTTGGTATCAGATCCAGATTGATCACCGAGTGGTTCAGGACTATCCTGGAGGGCCAGCATCAGTGTTTTTTTTTTCAAAGGCCCCCCTATAAACCTATAGCCCAAGTGGGCAACCATGCCCCAATTTTATGGGATTGAACTATAGCTATAATGTACCTATGTCATGTAGTCCAAGTGATATTTTTTACTAAATAATAGTAAATATATATATCTATATTGAAAAAATTCCTAAAATTTGGGATTTTTGGCTACCATATACTAATTTTTATTATTTGTTGGAGAAAATCAGGCTATAAAGATTCCAAAAAATCTCAAATTTTTTCAAAAAATAGCCTAATTTTTCAGGCAAAATCTATTTGATAGCCTTTTTTTCTAAAATTCGCCTAAAAAAAACACTGGCCAGCATCATGATTTTAGAGTTCCTTGGGAGTGGTACAAACTGGTGCTCAGTGTACTTTGAGCATTGAGAGGTTGTGGATGCTCTTGGGGCTGCATCGCTAGGAGAGACTTGGCAGATTTGTGCAGTCAGTAGGGTTTACAGCCAGTTCTCCTGTTTTCCTTTTCCCTGATCACCCTTATTGTATTACCTTCTGGGTACTTTTCCCTCACAGCTAGATAGAGCAGGACAAAGCGGAGCCTACTACGTGCAATGCTTTTAAAGTCATATTTTATAATAACTTTGTGCCACCTGATGAGCGCAGTCGAGCGCTTGATTCCTGGTTCTTCATGTCACAGAAGAACTACTCTGTTTAGGAATATGCAGACAGGTATCGGGAAGTCTTGCTAGAAGTACCAGAGCATATTCCTGATTTCTTGCAAGTTCATAAGTTTGTGTTGGGTCTTAAAGAGACTCTTTGGCCTCTTGTGCATAAAGAGAAATGCTCTACTTTGAATGAGGCTATTGAGTTAGCAATTGTGCTTGAGGATGGCAAGAAATTTCCTTCGGGAGGTGGCCAAAAATCCTCTTGGACTCGTGCCCCTAGACCTTTTGCTCCCTCTTCTTCTATTTTACCATCTACTGGTAAAGAGACTAGAGAGATTCATATGATTAAAACAGCAAAGGGGACAAAAAGAAAGGTCTCTGCAATGGCTGAAAGAGCCTTTAATCGATCAGTTCTTACTCCGCAACAAAGGGAGAAAGCCATGAAAGAGGGCTTGTGTTAAGGATGTATGGGACAGCATAAATTTAAGGATTGCCCAAAGAAATCCAAGATCACAGCCAATATAATGGTCAATCCAATGCAAGTGTCGGAGGAGAGTGAGGATGACTTGTTGGTTGAAACCCAGCAAGATTATCCTAAGTGCATATTGGCAATAACTGTGACCAAGAAGGTGCCCTCAGTTCCTGATGTAGTGCCATCGCTTGGGGCACAACAAGGTTATCAGTTTCCAGATACAAAGCTTATAATATTGAAGGGGATTGTGCAAGGAACGCCGGTCAAGATCCTCTTTGATACTGGCTCTCTACTCATAATGTAATTAGCTCAATTCTTGTCAGGAAGCTAAAACTCCAAACGCAGCCTTCAAATTATACCTACACAGTGGAGTTAGCTGACGCCAATGGCACAGAGGTGTGGGATCGACAAGTGGTCGGACTCCCATTCCACATCCAGTCCTATGAGGACAGATTGGATTTTGAAATTACACGGCTTGCGAGATTTGACCTAGTTCTCGGCAAGCAATGGCATGCGTGGAAGAAGCCCACCATAGACTTCTCTTTGCATGTCATCCAATTCGAACATGGGGGCAGACGTCTCTTGATTCGCGGGGAACCCGACTTCCCAGAAGCGAAGATGGTGAACGCAACCAAGATGCTCAAGCTTGAATGTAAGTATATTTACCTTTGTTATATTGTAAATATTTCTAAAGTAGATCCAAGGATGGATTCGACAGTAGGTGTCAGTTCTACCACCCCAGCTTTATCTCTTTCTAGTAAGATAAAAACTGAATTTGAGGATGTGTTTAAATCTGAACTACCTATTGGTTTACCTCCTCAAAGGAATGGAGAACGAGGTCAGGAAGGTGGTGGATGAATACCTCAGCAAAGGCTTGATTCGTCCAAGTTACTCACCTTTTACCTCACCTGTTTTACTTGTAAAGAAAGAGGATGGTTCTTTTCGTAAGTGCGTAGATTATAGAGCACTTAATAAAATTACTGTAAAGCATCGATATCCTATGCCTAGGATCGATGATCTCTTAGATGCTCTTGGTGGCGCTACTGTCTTTAGTAAGATAGATTTAAAGAGTGGCTACCACCAGATAAAAGTAAGAGAGGAAGATGTATATAAAACAGCTTTTCGAACCAGGTTTGGTCAATATGAGTATTTAGTGATGCCGTTTGGTTTAACTAATGCTCCAGCTACTTTTATTATGTTAATGAATGATATTTTAAGACCATTCATGGGTAAGTTTGTGGTAGATTTCATTGATGATGTGCTAGTTTATAGCAAGAACATCATAGAACATGAATCACATTTAATTTCTGTTTTTCAAGCGTTGCGTGAAACAAGTTTGTTTGCCAACAAGGAAAAGACATTTTTATGTATGACTGAGATTGAATATTTAGGTTCTGCAGACGGGATTAGAATGGATCCCAAGAAGTTTCTGTAATTTTGGCATGGCCAGTGCCACAAGATGTCACAGCACTTAGGTCTTTTCTTGGCCTAAGTGGTTTCTATCGAAGATTTATAGATTTCTATTCTTCCAACATGCCTCTCTCTCTCTCTCTCTCATATCAAAGCAAGAAAAAAGAACTTCGAGACTCAAGGCAAGTTGGAAGGTGAGGTACAAGGACAATTCTTTCCTAGGAAAAAGATTAAATGTTGGCTTTTATTATTTTTAGTTATGTGTATGTTTGTGTACTTGTAGCACGGCTTTCTATGAGCAGACAATTTGCTTTTGCCACCTGTGTGTGGCGGAACAATAGTATATAGAAATAGTTGGCTAAAGGAAGAGCTTAGATATAGTGGATGTGGTTCACAATACATGCCTTTATGGTTTTGGTGCGATGATGATTGCTTGAAAGAGCAAGAAGAATACATTTGAAGACGTCGTCGCCACCATCGTCGAGCTCTAACTGTACAAAATGCACCTATTTCCATTGAAGCAATTGCACCTAATGACCCACACAACTACCTAAATCCATAGAAGCTCTTGAAAGCTTGAACTAAATTGAGCCTAGATGCTCCTCTTGTACTCTTCCTTCAAGAATTTTAATGGAATAAGACTTTTTTCTTTGGGTCCAAAGTGTTGTGCTACTATTTTTTTAAAAGCTCGCAATAAATTCTTGGAAGCTCCAATTATGGCTCCAAAGAACGCCATTGTGTCTAACTCCAAGATGTCCAAAACCTCGTTGTGGACTTGGTGGAACGACGTGGTAGAGGAGTATGCCTACAAAACACGTGGCACAAAGCACTGGAAGTGCAAGTATTGCAGCCAATGCAATAGTGGGGGTGCTTCTCGCATTTGCCCTTATCTACTTCATATCCCGCGATAGGAGATAGCATTTTGCACCTCCATCACATGTGTGAGGTGCAAGGAGCTTTGAAAGAAAAAGGAGGACTTGCAAACAGCTTGAAGGTCTGGGAGTGGTACCACATCATAGGATCTTCGCCAAGCGCAGAGAGTAAGATGTCATCCTTCTTAGAACCTACTACCATGTTGTTTGCACCACCTCCAACAACACCCAAGGTAGCTTCAATGAGGCTTATTCCAGGTCGATGGGATCCTAAGGAGGAGGTGGATGCAACAGCCCGTCGGTTCCTCTACCACGATGCAATCGCTTTCTAAGTGGCTCGAAGCTTCTACTTCAAAGATATAGTGAAGAAAATTGCAGACTTTGGACCCACCTACACTCCGCCTACTTCAAAGGCCTTGAGGACCACTATCCTATCAGAAATGGACAGTGTGCATGCAGTGACTGAGATTGTGAGGGCCTCTTGGGAGTGGAACGACATCACTCTAATTACAAATGGATGGAGTGACACACGATCCCAATTGATTCATGGAGTCATTGCTTATTCTAGGGGTCAAGCATACTTCATGAGTGCTTCAGACGCATCAGAGACAGGAAAGAGCACAGAGGCATTAGTCAACAAGTGGTTTGATGCAGTGGAAGTGGTTCGCCTTGAGAAAGTGATCCAACTTGTGACAAACGGAGAGCCAGCAAACAAGGCAGCATGGAGATTGTTGGAGGAGCGTTATCCCATTTACAAAAGTGATCCAACTTGTGACAAACGGAGAGCCATCAAACAGGGCAGCATGGAGATTGTTGGAGGGCAGCACACTTCCCTGCTGGCTGAGTCCAAGAAGAGGTCACAGAGAGACCTTCGCAAGTATTCGGACAATCGTTTCGGATACAACTTCTTGATGATGGAGTCTATACAAAAGAGCTCGAGTGCTCTAAAGCAATTCGCGGTTAGTGATGAGTTTGAGAAACATCGTCTAGCAGGAACAAAAGGAGGAAAGGAATGCAAGGAAAACATTGCAGACTCAAATTTCTGGGACTAGTGCAAGAAAATTGTTGATATAAAGAAGCCCATCATCCACTTATTAAGGATGGATAAGATGATATACAAGCTAGCACTAATAAAGACTGATGAAGACTTGTACAAGGAGATGAAGACCAAGTGCACTAACAGGTGGAGTGACTATCATTCTCCTTTGCATGCAATGGCTCTTGTGGTTGACCCATATTTCCAATTAGGAAAGCAATATGCAAATGGGTAGGTGTCAGCACGGTGGGACAAAGTGCTCGACAAACTTGTGCCAAATTTGACACTACAAAGAACCATCAAGAATCAGCTAGCTGAGTACAAGGGCTTCATGAAGAAGTTTGGGAAAGAAAATGCTTTGCAAGATCAGATGACCACTGATCCATGTGTGTAGTGGGAGGATTACGGAGCAGATGTACCAGAGTTACAGGGGCTCGCCATCAAGATCCTAAGCCAAGCTATTAGTTCATCTTGCTTAGAGCAACTGTGGAGCTCTTTTAGCCATGTCACTTCAAAAATGAGTAATCATCTTGGCACTCTAAAAGCCAATGATTTGGTTTATGTGAGTTCCAATCTTCGTCTGCTTGAGCACTTGGAGTTTCTAGATGCTTGGGAGCATTGGTCCGAGGTGGACGAAGAGAATTTGAAGCAGATGGAGAAACCATGTACTCAAGCCAACATGGTTGCTAGTTCTTCTACTACATTGTGAGTCCAACAAGCGACCTGATCATGATTATTTCGATCAATAGATTTCTATTGCAGTTTATCAGCCTAGCTCTCACTATTGTATCCAAATGTAGTTTCATTGATGATTAATCAAGGGGTCTCCAATTTTAATATTTGTTCTTTGTTTATATATTTATGTCTTTGATTGTTGTATATACTCTGTTCCTATGGTGTATACCTAGCTAACTCCACTAGTCAGTTCCTAGCTTGCTTACCCACATTTCACGTTTCCAAATGTTCATCGTTTCCGTTCCTGTGTCTCGTGACTATGCATGACCAGAACAGAAAGTCAACCTTGCGGTTTCTTTTCTGTCGGACAATCCTTGATCTAATGGCCTATCTTGCCGCAAGTGAAACAAGCACCCTTCTTGACTGTTTCACAATCATAGCATTCCTTGTCTTTTTCTTCTCTTGACCCTTTGGTTTAGTATCAAGAGAAGGTGTTGACACAAACTTCGACAGTTTATTCTGGAAACGTGGCCTCTTCCTCGAAGAGCCTCCTCCAAACTGCTGGTTGAGATACGTTTATTCTCATACTTGGCTCCATTAATCAGATGGTAAGTGTGAGCCTTTGATACTGCCTCGTCGGAGGTGTGACATCAAGAGGGGAAGATTCTCTGGAAGGACATTGTTTTGTGGAGCTTGAGAAGGAGGTTTTGCCTTTATGGAACAATTCACGCCTATATGTTCTTGGTATATTCTTGTAATTTCTTGTAAGGGAGGTAATTCTCTTTCTTTAAACTTGTTCTCCCAGTTATCGGGCGTGCTTGTTATCTTAATACTTTTTTCTGCAAAGACGGCCCATTTGTACCTTGTTTGTTTTTGTGCACCATCCAAGGCATATGAACCTTCTCTACTTGTATAGTTCTATCTTGGGCCTCCTCCAAAGTTGTAGAACTTGTCATGTTAACTGCATTCTCCAACTTTACATGCCAACCATTTATGAACTTCCGCATCTCCATTAAAGTGGTTATAACACTAAAAGAAGCTAACTTTAAGGAAGTAGCAGAAAAACGGTTGATGTAGCTTTCCACATTCTCACTCTCCGTTTGCTGCAACTCATCCACTCCTTTTGCACATTTGCTTCAAAAGTAGATGGAAGAAACTTCTTGTTGAATAGCAGCACTTTAAATTCAGCCTATGTCTTTGGGGCTTTATCATCCTTAACTATCTTTAGCCACCAATTAGTTGCTGCATCCCTTAGATGCAACCATGCCGAGTGGATCTTTGAAATTTCAAAAAAAAATCTTCTTTTCCGAAAGTAGCCTCAAACTACTTGATAAAGGCTAGAGCTTTTTGTGTCTCCTACTTCCCATAAAAGGCTTCAAATTTTACACTCTTTTCACCAGATTCAAATTCAAGTCTCTTCTTGTTTGTAACTCTTGTCCGGTCAGGATGGGTATTTCGTCTAGATGGAGTTGGCCTCCATCTAGAGAGAGAGAGAGAGAGAGAGAGAGAGAGAGCCTAGTACACAGACGGAGAGAGAGAGAGAGAGAGAGAGAGAGAGAAGCGTGTGTGCTAGAGCCTGGAGAGAGAGAGAGAGAGAGAGAGAGCGAAAAGCGTGCTTTTTTGCCCCATATATATATATAACAAAGAGGCAGTAACAAAACCCCCTCTTTCTTGTTCTCTTGCTGTTTCTTCTGCTCGCGTGCCTGCCTCTTGCTGTTGCTAAGCATCTTCTGCTCACGTGCCTGCTTCATCAGTTTCTTAAGGTCTGTGCAGGTTTTTTTCCTCACCCCTTTTCCACAGTTTGAAGTGAATTCTTTTAATTAATTTATTAAAACTGTTTTAATTACTGGTTATCTAGTTTAATGGAAATGGAGAGGTCCCAAGAGCTTCTGCATAGGGTGTTCGACGGAACGCCAGAAAAGGTAGTCAAACGGCGTCTTTTGGAAATTTCAGGGCTACACATGGCAGACATAGAGGACTTGCAAGATGGAGAAGTACTTATAACGTACAGAAAGCTGACTAATGAGCTTGAGGAATGCACAGCCCTTGCAAGATCAGGCTGCACTGAGATTGTGATTGTTATGGAGGCCCTTTTCCTTCTGCAGGATGCTTTTGATGAAGAATATATATGCTTAGGCAGCTTGAGGGAGTTTGTTCCACATGTTGAGCTTTTGACGCGGGGGATCCCATTTGAAGGGGAACCAACCTTCTCAAGATTCTGCTACAGCTTGTGGAAGTACCTTGCAGAAGATAACAAGACTTCTCCCTTACCCCTTGAGAAAGGGGTAGGGAAGGCTGCCTGCACACCTACATCTAGTAAGGAGAAAGAGCGCTTCAAAGCCTTCCTTCATGGTAAGCAGTTGTTCTTGTCTGTGTGTGAAGCGGTCGCAGAGAAGGAGCCTGGCAACGAAGCATTACAAGCATTTGCAAATTTTGACGTCAAGCTTCTCCGTGCGTGGGTGGAACTCTACTATCGACGTGTCGAACGGCATGTAAAGTCTCATCCCTTCAAATGCATAGGGGGAGATACAGTGACAGCCATATGTGCCCTTTCTGTCTTGGAGTACGCTCAGTATAAGGAGGCGTATGGGGCAATTTCTCCACTTATCAAAGCGGCTGTTCCATTCATTACTAGGTCTATTAGTAATGAGAAAAGGACTTTGGAAAATCATGCAGCAAAGCTGGATACACAGCAGATGAAGGCGCAACAAAGGATGGAGGAATTGCTTGACAGCTTTGAGCATTTGAAGGATTGAATAATTTCATGTAGTTTGTAGTTTGAATAACTATTTAGTTTGGATACACTGAACTTCTTTCTAGGTTGGACCCTCTAGAGATACTCTTATGGCATTAGTTGCTAGTTGTTAGCTACTCTCTCAAGTTAAGGTTGTTATTAACTGACATGGCTACCATGTTAGGGTATTAAATCCGCTATAATGTGACGGCTTCCTTTTATACTCATGTGTTCAGTTGAGAATACTTTAAGGGAACATTGTATGGAATAATTGGAAGTCTTTTTTAGACATTGAAGGAAGGTAATGAGAAGTGAATGCTGTAAAAGTGCCACTTGACTGACCAACACTTTTTCAATTTCTCTGTGATTCTTGTTGAGTGGAAATAGTGTAAGTACTGTACTTTCAGTGAGAATGTCCTTCCTTGTTCCTGTGTTTTAAGCGTATACAAAATGTAATGTCTGGCATATATGGTTAGCATTGAGTATAAATTGCTGTGTGCCTTTACAGAATAAATTGCTGCTTGATTTTGATGCCATGTGCCTTTACAAAATAAACTCCTTTTTTAGTAGGGCTTTGACACTAATAAATCTGGTTGATTTTGATGCTATGAGCTTCAGTTTTTCTACTGGACATTGTGTAGTTGTGATGTCTGGTCATTGTGTAATTGTGCTTTCTGGAGTGCTCTCTTTTTCATTAATTGATGCAGGAATGTATTTGTTTTTTTGACCTATTTGTATTGTATCTTTTGTTATTTCCTTGAGATACAAAGACTTTATTTATGGTTGGCGTAGCTCGTAAACAGCTCTGGCTAGCCTTTTATGAGCAGAGGGTTGTTCATTTACAGCTCCCTTATGTTGGGTATTTTACTGTCAGGGTTGTATAGTCAATGTGGTTTTATTACTCTACCTAAGAGGTGGTTTTGTTCCTTGACCATTTGTTGTCAAGCTATGCTTACTGTTGTGCTCCCATCCCCCACTAATTTGTGGAATAGTAATCCTTTCCTTTTATAAAAGTGGTGCCATGATTTATACGTCAGTTCTTCGTCTGTGACGCTGTACTTGAGTAAACCCTACTACAATGGTTTCTACACAGCCTATTTAAGGATTTGGTACAATTTAATCTGGAGATTTTGGTCAATGCTTATGTTATTTTAGTTTGCTCGGCTATTCTGGTTTTATTTATTTACTTCTTAGGGCATAATCCGTGAGGTTACTACTTGAATTTCAAACTTGAGGTGTCAATGGAATTTGGTTTTCATTAAATAATTTGGAACATACAAAGATTGTTGAGAGGCATATTACTAATTTTCAAGGAGGTTTTCTTTGGTGAAGCTTGTACCGTGATGTTAGTGTTTTGTTCTTCTCTCAAACCTACATCATGACCTCTAAAGGAAAGCAACGATGTGTTTTTCTTGGTAAAAATCTTGGGGATGGGAATCACAACATATAAGTTAGTATCAAAGACCATCACACTCTTTGAAAATTGCAGAATCCTCTAGTACTGCACTACATAATACGTCTTGACGAGACATCCTTAAAAACACTTTGATTTGCTCGAATATGTCAACGTTTTATCTCTAGATTTGCCCTCTCTCTCTCTCTCTCTCTCTCTCTCTCTCTCTCTCTCTCTCTTTTCTTTTTTGGAGTAACCAGGGCTTTTCATTCATGCTGAAAATCATATATGTCCGCATAAAATGCCTGAATATATATGAAAGTACAAGCTGATAAAGGCTCAAGCCATTACAAACGCACGAAGGCAATAAACTAGCCCGAAGGCTCACTAAATTACAACGGCATAAAGCCAAACTGAAATAAAAACCAGGGGAAAAAACCCCTCCTAAAGAGGGTAAAAAGTGCCCTGGAACCTAAAGAAGAGGACGCCCATCCACCGGCATCTGAAAAATAGGCACCCAGAAGCAGCAAAGAGTAGCACCCTGAGCAAACGGAATGGGCAGTCCCAAGGTGCCCAGCTCCGAACCACTGAGGTCCAGCTACAAGGTGACCAGCAAATCAGCAACAACCAGGATGAGGGTGAAGACACTGGAGGAAGAGGACCAAGCACCAAAAGGAAAGTCGAAGTCGGAGAGAGCATCCGCCGGCATATCCACAGCAGCCTGATAGCCCACTTGCTCAAGATGGCTACCATCAGGGGCTGAAGAGACTCCAAGAGAACGAAGACCACCAAAGGCACAAGGCCAGCGGGAGAAAGATAAAGCTGAAGGCGAAGCTCATATATACACAAGAAGTTTTAGAACTAGATATGGGGCAAGGATAAGTGATACTTGGTGTGTGTGTGTGTGTGTGTGTGTGTATGCACTTGCATGTGTGTGTGTGTCTGTGTGTATGTACAATCTGCTTGTGTGTGTGTACACATTCATACACTTTCGTGTGTGTATGTATATGCTTCTATGCGTGTGTATGCTCTTGTGCATTCATATGCTTAACAACAGCGTAGCTTCAGTTGAGTTGTCGAAGTATAGGCTGCATTCCTGGGCTTATAGTGAGCTCAGACCAAAATATGAGAAAACAATGAGTGCATTACAAGGATAACCAATCTATGTAGTCTTCCTGAATGTATATCCTTGCCTTGCAAAATGTTCTAGCACACTATCCGCAATAATGTCATTCGTCCTTCCAACTCATAAGACCTGAACTTTCAATTGACGCTTAGCAGCTCTCCTTGCTGGTTATATCAGATATCCTTTGAATGATTGGAAGCCACTTCTGAGGGGAACACATTAGACGTGTATTTCTTGATATGCCATGCAATCAAAATGCTGGATGCAACTCCCATCAATGGTAACAGATATGATAAAAGTTCGCTCTTTTCACCACTAGTGTTTGTGTTAGTGGCTGCCCGTGTTAAGCTTCCAATGGATGTGTTCTGCAGAATCATGGGAACACATCCGAGGATAGAGGGCAAGAGGAAATCCACAAAATATCTGACTATCGGTGGCAGCAAGGCTGTAGTTGATCACATACGATGGTATAGGAGAAAACCGAGCAAGGAGCACGAATTTCCATCCATTTTGAGCTACGCCATTACTAATGACACTAAAAGCCTTGTAGGATTCCACCCAATGACGTGCAGATGAGGAGCTCCAAAACAGAGTTCTGCAAGAAGCCATAGGCAGACAACATTTATAAATAAGTTGCGCACGGAACAAGGGAAGCATGCCCTCCTCAAGAATTTTCGATCTTACCAACAAACACCAAAGGTGCAGATCCGACCAAATCAAAGGTTGGACAACAATCAACTTAAAGAAAACATGCAACACACACACACAACGAGAGAGGGGGGGGGGGAGCAGGGGGGCGAGGTGACCTGTGAGAATCTTGGCAGAAAAGACACAGAGGATGGAAGCCAAAGAGGTAAGCAGCACCGGCCTCCAGGAGGAGGGCGTAGGAGAGGCAGAGGAAGATGAGGAGGGCATGAAGGGCCACGTAGAGGGGAAGGCTCCAAGGGCCGAGGCGCTGCGAGAGTGCAGGCATATCGTCCAGCAATGCCTGTTTGTCACCGCCATAGGCAGCCGAGAAGATGCAGTAGGCCACCCCCGCCACGCCCACCACCGTGCTACGCCCAGCTACCCCCTCCCATGGCACAAGCAGGTGCGACCACATTTAGCAGAAGACCCTTTCTCTCTTGAGGTCGGGAGGATGATCTGAACATGACATCTTGTCATCTGAATTGCTCCTCATAAAGACCCAAATCAATTCTAACCGTAATAGAGAACCCTCCTAAGAAAACCATCTAAGAGTTTTTCCGCAAAAAGAAAGAGAGCAAGGACAGTACGCTGAGCATATTCAATGGAAGCATTACATCCTCCACAAATTCCTGATGACATGTTTCTGATCAAAAGTTTAGAACCTACTTTCCAAACCAGGTGAAAATGGCCGGCAGTGTGTGCTGCTGCACCCTGTATTTTGCTCTGTATAAAACCACCCCAATTTTTGCCGAGAGGGGCGCTAGTTTTCATCTTACACAACACCTGTTGCATGTTTTTTCATTGACTTTGCATGGCTGATTGTGTGCGCGCGTGTTTGCTGTGTGTGTGTGTGTGTGTGTGTGTGTGTGTGTGTGTGTGAGAGAGAGAGAGAGAGAGAGAGAGAGAGAGAGAGAGAGGACAACTGTTGTGTGAGAATAACAAGCTCCTGCAACTGAGCTTGATCTCCCAGCTGAAGTCCAAATCCCCACAAGTTTTTTGCACTGAAACTTGAAGCAGGTCATCCGACTCAATGGCTTGGAGCACTGACTCTGGATGCTCCAAGGAAAGCTCCTCTTGCAACTGAGTGACTGTTGGCAAGACCTCAATGGCATTAATCACCTTTGGACTCGAGTCTTCGCTCAGAGTTTTGTTCAACACAATGTGAGTTGGCTCCTTCATGCTCCTTGGCCATGAATTTGCTCTTGCGGTGACAGCTTTCTCTTTCATGCTGCCTGCTAAACTAATCCCTGTTTGAGAGTTCTTGTCGTCTGCTGAAGTTTGTGTTTTCACAGAATCAAGAACCATTCGCAACTGATTATAGAACAGAATCTTTTGCTCTTTTCCCATTTCTGATTCCGCAATTGAAAGAAGCTTGAGCACCTTGCGGATCTTCAGAGTATCTACTTCAGCTTCATTAAGCCTCATGGACATCAAGGCAGCCAGATCAGAAGGCGGTGATTTACCTTCTTCAAGCCCTTCTGCATGCATGTTTGAGTGAAAACTTGGCCTAGCAAATGCATCCATGGCAGCTTCTTTTAGCAGCATGTTTCTAGCTTGCTGAGCATGCAGTTCCATTCTGGGAGAGAATCCAGCATCAAAGGCAAATTGTAGCAGGTTGAGCTCACCCTCAACCTCTGTTTCAGATTCTTCAATCTCAGAAAACAGTGAGCTCTCCATGTTCAAATCAGCGAGCGCTTCAATTATGGACCGAACTCTGTCCATTGGCATGGAAATTGTATCAGATTGGTCACTAGCGCTTACTCGAGGCTTGCCTGAATAGTAAAGAGAGGAATTTGGGCATTCAATTGGTGTTGCTTCTGTATGTAAGCCCTCCTCAGTCTCATGGATTGCAATGATTTCAGGTGTTGCACATCAAAAGGCTGAGAAAGCGTTTCATTTTTTTGAACAGATGCAATGGGAAGGCAAAAAGCCAGACAAATTCACGTATATGAGCATCCTCAAAGCATCTAGCACATCAGGAGCTGGAGACGAGGCCAAGTTGATCCATACCCTTGTTGTTGGGGATGGGTTTGAGACTGATTGCATAATTGGAAGCGGTCTGATGGATGTTTATGCCAAGTGTGGCCACCTCATAGATGCACGCAGACTTTGGGAAAAGCTGCTAAAGCGAGATGTGGTTGTATACAACTCTATCATAGCTGGCTATGCTCAGCATGGACAAGGCCAAGAAGCACTTAGTTTGTTCTAATAATGCATACACTCAAAATTTCAGTCATAAATGCTGCTTTAAAACATCCTGTACAAATTTGAGTCTCATGACCTACTTGACATGAACATAACTTGCTAGCTCAGCAGCAATTATAATTGCATTATAGGCAACGTTAGGACCCAATCCAGTCCAAAGAGCTTTCACTCCCTCTTGCACAAGTTTGGTCGTATTACTTTGCCATAGTTTGCGGCACAATCATGGAGCTGAAGCTTGTGGCGTTGTGATAAGGTGTTGCGACGGATCACCTACCTGCACACGCCCAACTTTGTGAAGTTACACATAGAGGTAGACTAAGCACACAGTGCTTCATCCCTTCTCTAAGCGCTTTACCATTCAGTTCTCATTAACTATTAGCTATCTACTACAAGTATATGCCTTTGATTAGAACCTTCCAAAGTAGTTACACTACCGCATAAACTACCAGCATTTTATTATATGCCAAATTGATCCATTTATGAAACAGATAATTACACTATACATCAACAGGAAAATGAATTTGTCAACCGCGGCCAATGTATTTCATGACACCAAAAGATTATCACACCGAGGAGACATGCCAACAGCAGCCCCTTGGCATTAAATATGGAAGCACATACACAAGGCCCTTGAAAATAGTGTAAAGGGACTTATAGTTGCCCATATCAAAGTGCTTAGCAGCTTAGCTTTCATCAGAATCAACATAGAATCTATCAGATAGTGTAAAGGGACTAGAGACATCAAAGTGCTTAGCAACTCACCTTTTTGTCATCCCAATAGTAACAAAATCAACATAGAATCTATCAAATAGTGTACAGGGCCTTGAGCTACCCATATCAAACTTCTTAGCAGCTCAGTTTTTCGAGAGCCCAATAGTCTATCTACGTCCTGGCCATAACCTCAAACAGCTTTTCAGCCTTCTAGGACATCGAAGCATGCATAAAATAGCTTGTACAACAAAGCCATCTTATAACAGGGATTATGAAACTTGGTGTAGAACTTGAAGCTTCTTGAAGGTACAATTATTGACCATACTGAAGAACATCTACTAGTTTAATGCAGCATAGAAGCATCATTTAATAGTGGCATAAGATGTAATAGCCCAACTCAAGCCGTTTACCCAAAATAATCAAATAATGTAACATAGATTCAACATAGTAGTACAAGGGCCTTCAAAATTCATGGAGCAGCAGTAGTAATTTTAGACAAAAGTGTGAGCAAAAGACTCTGTAATCTTTATTGCATATAGAAAACATGTGAGTGGTAGTTTAGGCTACATTGACAAAAAAGGGCAGATTTTCATGCTTGGGCGTGTACAATACAATCAATTCGAATAGCATAGGGCTTACAACCACAAAAGAGGATATTGCTATGCATCCTACATTAGGATCACTCTACATATGGATGCCTTGATCTTCTCAAGCTGCTCCCCAGAAGTGAGAGTGAGGGTGAAGGTTCTCTCATCATCCTCAAGTGGCCCATATTCACAAGTGTTGATAACAACAAATTGAACTTGCACACCCCGAATCAATTTGACAGCTCGATTCACGAGGATACTTGCACATTCAAGGGAGGGTGCATGTCTCCGGACAAGGGCAGTAAAGAGTGACATGTATGACACGAGCTAGCCTACCTTGCATCCACTAGCAATGTCTTGCTGTAACAATGAGGACAGAAGATGCGAGGTCTTTTGTCGAAGCGCACACGGCTCCTCCCACGTTGATGCTTCTTGTGTAGTATACCAGTGGTCTGAACGCACTTCACCGGTTGGTTGGACATAAGATCAACCTGGACCTCATCTCTTTGTGCTTGCAATCATCCATGACCCAACCTAGTGGCCGTGACGTGTGCCTGTATCTGTCTAATGCTTCCCCTCAAGGGTAGGTCAATCTGTTGGGGAACAATAAGGCTGCACTCCATCAAGTTCTTTAAAAGGGACTCCTTGCATTCAATTGTGTAGCCTTGTAGATCATTTTCAACAACTTGGAGTGATCTCTTGATGTCCTGAATGCATTGAGAAATCTTCTCATCAAGATCTATTGCTTGGGGTTGCTCATCCTCAACCTCATGTTGTACCATGTGCTCATTCACATCAACATGATCCTCTTCTAGATCATGGATCAAATCATGTGCGCTATCGATGATAGGAAGGACATGCCCCAAGTGTCGAAAATGCTCCTGGATTATCAATCGCAGCCCATATAGGTGCTTGCACTCGGATGTCCAATCCGGACAATCACAGTACCTAGATTGCATACTGACATGATACCAAGTTGTAGCTGTGGATGTGCTTTGCATCTTGAAGAGTAGAGTGGATGCATCAACAACTTCAAGTGTCGACGGATCAGCCATGTTTCTTCTTAAGATCTTCTCACCGGCTGACAATTTTGTGGTCTGAGACTTGCTAGAACCCACTATGCTGTATCGTCCGGAGTCGGCTAGAAAACCAAGAAAAATATACTTAGAGCTACAATGGGCATGAACAAAGATGAGTAGCAAAATTTTATGGGAGCTGAAGAGAAAGAGGGGAATGAGTTCTTACCTATCTCCTGCTTCTGCTTGAGAATTCCAAGAGGGTGCCTCCCATGTGGGTCCCTGTGGTGGAATCTCCCACGAGCGCATGTAGGAGGGAGAGGATGGGGCGATTGATCTTTGCATCAAGGAGGGTATACTTGACATACTGCCATAGACGCTCCACTAAATTCGTTGTATCAACAGACCCATGCGGGAAGAGACGACCAAATTTGGGCCACCTTCTGCGCCATTCGCTTTCATACCAACCATTGGTAATGTAACGTTTCACTTTGACATGTTGCGAGTAGTGCTGCATGAGATCAGCATATCTCTCATCAAATTGCTTCTCCGTAGGAGTGTGCATCATATTTGAGAGGGAGCTATATACATGCTCTCGCATGTCTATAGGGACCTGTGTCATCCATGAAAGAGACACATGTCAAGCAAGGAAGTGGACTCACATGTAAAATTATGGCCCAGAGACTACTCACTTGAGGAAGCAAATTCTCCACCCACGCCTTCTTGACGTGGAACCAACATAAGAGCACATGGCATGCAATTTGATGGCAATTTCCATCCTCGCCTTCAGCCCAGCAATGCGGATCTTCATCAACCACCTTGAGGATGGAGTTAAGCTCCTGTGGATTCTTGTCAATCACTATGGCTGTTGGTCGAACCCCATGCATCCTGCACAATACCTTTCTAAACGTCAACTCCAATGCTATGTTCTCGTGGCGGGTGCCAACATCATTGGTACACATCATGAGCCACACTGGAATGCCAACACCCAACTGATTCGAGACAACGGCTGCGTATAGGGGAAGACCAAAGACATTCGTCTTAAATGTACTATCAACAGCCCACGCACTTTGGTGCGAGAACCGCATGGCAATTTGCAACATCCACATATCTTAGATAATGAGCACAAAGGGCCTCTTTTCTTCCTCCTCTGCATGTGGATTGTAGGGTTGAACATAAAGCACCTACACAAGCCTTGTCAACGCATTTGATATGCAAGGATTTCTACCTCTTTTGGAATCATGAAGAACCTATAAATCACACGGTCAAGCAACGAGGCTCGTTCAAGCTGAAAGGTCTCCTTAGATTTAGACATCTTTGCAACATGGCGACTTGTGCCAACATCAAATAAGTCATCCATGCAACACTCAATAACCTGTGGATGCACTGGCAAGTGATAGAGATCGGCACGTGTGCCTGGGTCATGTCCCTCATGAACATTGTGCAAGCCTATTGTAACTTTATCGCAGCCATCTACATATTCCACTACCACCCTGAAAGGACAACCTACTTTCTTTGACTTCCGTAGTCTTTGTTCATCTGTACCTCTACGAGCAACCTTACCACCTCGATGACAAAAGTACTCGATTGAGGTCTTTGAAGACATCCGTTTCTTGGAAGACCTCGACCTCTTCATTACTAGTCGAACTTTGTATTCAATCATTATGGTGCTCAAGTTTTCCTCCACATGAGCCCTGTCTGTCACCAAATTAACAAGTGTCGGTGTACCTCTTGTGTCATTCCTTCTACATAGGCCATCAGCTTGCACTTGGGTGAGCGTGCAACCACAAGCTTTGATACAATCCTTGACATAAGTGAGGGGTATGCCATGCTTGCTTATGTCAATGCACCATTCCAACTTCATTGTATCCACAGTATCCTGCACACTTTGATGAAACCCTGTGTCTGAAATATGGTATGCTTTGACAATAAACCCCCATTCCTCTATGCATGAAACTCTCAAGAAAGGTGCCGATTTCAGCCCTATTCGAGATGTAGTTGTGGCAGATGTATCCTGAAGAAGACAAAGTCCTTCCTTGATTCGTCTCCATCGCTTTAAATTGAGAAGGCCACGAGCATCATAAGCCTTGATCATCTCAATTGTGACAGATGTTCCTCCGTCAAGGTCATGCTCCATCAACCTATATGTTGCTCTATCAAAGGAAAAGTGCCACGAGGAGACATAGGCGCATGGATCCAAGAGATCTTTGAAATCTTGGCCAACACTTTGTGCTTGCAAATCAGATTCAAAGAACTCCATGTCATCACTAGATGTAAAATCTTTGGATGCATGCTTTGACATGTTGTCCATCTCCAATTCAAGCTCATTAATGCCTTCCTCAAATACCCAATGAGCCTGCAAATCGCACGAACCACATTAATGATTGAAAAGGGGCTTTTAACTTGGCAAGGATGAGCTGCTCTAGGGATGAGCTGCTCTGCTGGCATCCTTGCTCTTGATTTGGCTAAAAGAGTTCTCCTTGCCCACCCTAACAAATATGCTCTTGTTTTGAGCACAGAAAACTTGAAAAGAAGCTAGTATTATGGCAATGAAAGGTCCATGCTTGTCACAAATTGCTTGTTTAGAGTGGGTGGTTCTGCTGTTTTACTATCTAAAAAGAGGGAGGATAGGAGATTTCCAAGTATAGAATCATGCACACTACAAGGAGCCAAATAGGGGCAAATGACAAGGCTTATAGATGTGTGTATCAAGAGGAGGATAGTGAAGGATTGATTGGGGTGGTCGGCTTAGCAAAAGAGTTGATGTATTGTGCCTCTCTTGCATTAGAGCATAACATGAAGATGCTAGGGCCCAAGGTGCTGCCTACATGGGAGATGATAATGTACCTATCCAATGCAATAAGGAGGAAGGTACCACATGGAAAGGATGTGAAGCCTTACATACCAAATTTTAAGCTAGCTTTCGATAACATGCGGGCGGCAAGCCGGTGGTTCTCTCATGTATCTCTCATGTGAAAGAAATAGAACATAAAAAGAGAGAGATAGAAGGGGGGACCTCTTTGTTGAGATCGAGAAAACGCACAATCCCGGTTGCGTTTGGTGCATCCTCCTTCATAGGTTGTTCTTGATGCAAAAGCCTCCAGCTATTTTTTCCTTGCATCCCCCTCCAACACCGGTTTTGATCTGGACCTGCTCTTGCTACCTGTTTTTGCTACTCTCACAGAGGCTAGCAAAGACTCCAATTCCCACAAGTGCAGGCCCTGCTTTTGCTACCTATTTTTGGTACTTTCCCAAAAAGGCTTCCACTTCATGCAAATCGCCTAGCACAAATTATTAGCAGGGTCAACCGCTGGCGGCTTGCATTCAAATCTTTGCCAGGCCATTCAAATTTCAAAAGTTGGGCCTAGTTTACAAAAGTGCCATGTCAGCCTCCAACCAGCCAGCTGACTCAGCTAACTTTTGCCACGCAAGCCCCCAAACACTTTGGCCTAGTTTACAGCGCTTAACCCCTGCCCTAGTTTACAAACTCTGATCGGACGGCCGTGGAACCATCCAGATCCCCTCAGCAGTTTGCCCACCCTTGATCCCACAAGTTTAGTCAAAGGGTGGGCGCGTGTGATATAGTGGGGAGGACAGTTCTCCCCACTCGCACTTGGTTTATTTTTAGAATGTCTAAAAAATGACGTGTAAATGGGAAAAGCTGTTTAATAAATTGCAAAGTGTGAAAAAAGCATTCCCAAGTGTGAAAGTGACTTTTTTCACATCTTCTTTCCCTAGTGAAATAGGGATAAAAGTAGGGAAAAAACTTGTAAAGTGAGAATGTAGTGGGAATTTTTTAACACATGGAATATTGAGTGGAAAAATTTTCCCACCCAAATGGTAGATTTTATCCCAGGTGTGAAAGTACATGTCTAATGTGGTAAAACATTATTCCCTCATTGTTTCGAAGTGGGAAAAGTTTCTCCCTTGTGGGAATGAAATGGGAAAAAATTTCCCTTATACATTCCCACTTATGGCCTCCATATATATAATCTTTCTTTTATATAAATTTATTTCTACAATATTTTATCTTTTATAATATGTTTGCCTAAGAAACAAGCTTTCTTGAAACTTAGCACATGGAAAGTCTTTAAAATTGGGAAAATTTTTGGACTTTTACATGGAGTTAAAAAATTATATAATAGCATACCCAAATCTTTAAATTAGGTACCTTTGGGTTGCATGCTATATTGATCTTTCCGCCCAGGAGAGAGTACTTACTTCAATAGAAGGTGCCCTGTGCAGGACCTATTTGCCACCTCCTACACGGAATCAGCCAGTTACCCACGACTTACGTTGAGGAATGTACGAGGTTCTGCCACCGTAGCTAACCTTAGGCGCGACACAACCTTAAGCGCGTTATATACCAGGTTATTGACCTGCTCATCCTTCTGGAGGGGCTTGGGCTCGAGGAAATAGACATGGTGGCCTGCATAATCTTGTGGAGCAACCAATCAAGAGGGACGGAGAGAGTGGACATAGATGAAGGGTAGCAAGAGAGGTAGACGGGAGGCAAAGAGTGGGAGTGATAAAGACATGAGGAGAGAAGAGAGAGAGAGAGAGAGAGAGAGAGAGAGAGAGAGAGAGAGAGAGAGAGAGGAGGAGAGATGAGTGTGTGGGTGGAAAAGGGTGAGGGGAGGGAAAGGGTGAGGCATTGGAGTGAGACGAGACATTAAATTAATGTCATTTCAATGGCATTAATATAATGTTAGTGGCATTAATGTAATGCCACAGGGGGTTAAGATGGTAATAGGAGGTTAACTTACCTTTTATATAATAAAGAATAAATAAGATATATCCAATTTACAAATTAGATTTGTATTTTGTTTTGACTTTGTCACTTTTTGCAAGTAAGCACTAGCATTCCATTGTGAAATAGAATTTTGAAAGTTAACTTATATATATATATATATATATATATATATATATATATTGTGGAGCAACAAATCAAGGGGGGCGGAGAGAGTGGGCGTAGATGAAGGACAACAAGGCAAGAGGGAGAGGTAGAGGAGAGGCAAAGAGTGGGAGTGAGAAAGAGAGGAGGAGAGAAGGGAGGGAGAGAGGGGATGAGAGATGAGTGTGCGGGTGGGAAAAGGTGAGGCGTTGGAGTCAGAGGAGACATCAAATTAATGCCATGTCAATGGTATTAATCTAATGTTAGTGACATTAATATAATGCCACAGGGGATTGAGATGGTAATAGGAGGTTAACCAAACTTTTATATAGTAAAGAATAAATATCATATATATCCAATTTATAAATTTAATTTGTATTTTGTTTTGACTTTGCCACTTCTTGCAAGTAAGCACTCTCCATTGTGAAATAGAAATTTGAAAGTTAATTTATTAAGTACATCCTCTAGTCAAGATCAATAAAAGAAAAAGTAATGCGCAAAGTGATTTACAAATGTAAAAAGTAGTATGAGTCATGGTAACAATGAGTGTCCAATGTGAAGATATAGGTTTTGAAATTTTAAAACTAATTAAAAATGAACCATTGTTTTCTAGAAAGTTAATTGCCTAAAGAGTGAGCTTTTTTGTGTACTTTTTTCTTTTGAAGTAGAAGGATGATGGATCTAGTGGGTTTCTTGAGAAGAGTATATTCACTTCCTAGACATGGAACTTGTACATAACTGATATTCACTTAATGTGTTTCAACATCCAAATAAATTCTACATCTCAAAAACAAAATGAACTCTAATTCAAGAGAATGTGAAACAGAAATACACTTTAATAATATGCAAGAAAGCAATTATGTGAAAGAAAAAAAATGACAATTCAAGAGATTCTGAACTTGCATATGCACCCATGCTTACCTATTTTTTATAACAAAACACATGCTTATAAGTCTTTGAATACATTGAAAAAACGTTATGGTGGAAATACAAACAATAAGCTAGGTGCTTACAAGTTATAACTTATTAATTAGCTCACCAAAAAAGACCTTTCAATGTAACCCAATTTAAGGTGGTGAGGCAAGTATATGCAACTTTTCTTATAATATTGAAACAATATTGATAACTTTTGTACCTTGGTTAAGTATTTTTGTCAAATCTACCTACAAATATATGCAACTTTTTCATACAAATTACAATATTGAAAACAAGCTAGTCATTTTTGTACCTTGAGCAAACTCTTGTCAATTGAACTTTGAACCTCAGTACACCTTAGTTAAAACTTGGGCTAGTAGTACTTTTCTCAATAAAGCCATGTGTTCTTAAATAGAAAGAAAATACATTACGGCTTTAAATCCCCAAAAGGGCCAGTAGTACTTT
Organism: Cibotium barometz; assembly: GCF_041138505.1. Classification (NCBI taxonomy): domain Eukaryota; kingdom Viridiplantae; phylum Streptophyta; class Polypodiopsida; order Cyatheales; family Cibotiaceae; genus Cibotium; species Cibotium barometz. The sequence goes on along the minus strand of NC_141066.1, from coordinate 49,460,946 downwards.
TCTCAATAAAACCATGTGTTTTTAAATAGAAGGAAAATACATTATGGCTTCAAATCCCAAAAATGGCAAAACCAAGTTTTGTTGTCAACCGCAAAACCAAGTCTTGTTGTCAAGCAAAAAATCCACCAAATGGAAAGTCCTTCTAATAAATATCAAAGAGATCTACCATTCTTTAGGTTACTATCTCCATCACTACATGACCATGTCACATAGCAATATAAAAGATGTGATTCCTCTCATTTACTTGTGCAATCTTGAAAGGAAGCCTTGTTGGTTTTCTTTATCTCTCTTATTTCTTTCCATAAATGTGCATACATTTCATCCACGTCATGTAGTCCCATTGCTTTTAAAGCAAGCATCTCCATTTTGTCAACCTCCTCAAGAGTCATTTCCACCTTTAATAAATGTATAGAATGACCACAAAATAAAAAAAGAGCGTAAACAATTCACGAACTTATATAATAGTGAAGTATGTGCACTAATATAAAAAATTAGGAAACAAAAGGAAGTAGGAGTTACCTTTTCTAGGTGATGGATTTCCTCTTTATTTAATGATTTCGATTTACTTTTTGACATCATGTGGTTTTCCTACAAGCATAAAATATCACAAACAAATGCTCAAGTATAAGATTTGTCTAGTATCCAAGAGGAAAACAATATAAAAGACGTTTTCTAAGGGTGAAGAATAATTCATATTCTTACTTTGTTAGAAAAAGCATCGTCATATCTCAATGGTCTTTTTATTATCCTTGATTTTCTTGATGTTATTATGTCCTGTCCATTTAATTTTGAAAACATTTACCAATTAGTAAAAGGTGCTTGATTAGAAAGTTATGAGTAGGCATTTCTATCTAGAATTTCACATTGTAGAACCAATATTGAATATAGCAAAAGGCTAAAAATTAACACTTACCTGAACATTCTCCTTTGTTTTGCATTTTGGTGGACTTTGCAACTCACCAAGTATCTAAATTATTAAAACTAGCTCGCGTGACCCACCTTCGGCGGGTCCCGCTCGCTTTCATCACGGTAAGTATTAATTATTGGGGAAAATATTAATTGTCCATGTGTGTGTATGCGTGCATGTGTGTATACGTGCATGTGCATGTGTATACGCGAAGCGACCATCATTGGCCGCCAAGCGGCCTGTGGTAAGAGCGAGCATGATCCGCCCGAGCTCGTTGTACAAATACCCCTACATGACGACAACTTTATGACACTTTTAACTACAAAGGAAAATGAACAAAGATGTGAGACGACGCCCTATGACATAAAAACCACTACATTAATCAATTCATATTTATGTTATCTTTTACTTCTTTTTGCTTGAAACTAAATTGTTAAAAGCTGCGTATACATAAAAAACTGCATTCATCTTCAACTAAACTATATAAAGCTGAGGGTATACATGAAAAACTACATACATCTTCAACTGTATGTCGAAAAGAATGATGATTGTATATAAAAATCTACACATACCAACTGGAGAGTATATAACCAACTCTCTAAATAACTGAGAGTAGTAGAAGCATCAAATCAATATAAAAAAGAACCTGAAAGACAATGAGGGATACACAAATAGAGCTTTGCGGCTGGTTTACCGCCTTCGATGACTATTCATAACCAACTACGACAACACTCTGACTTAAAAGCAAACTATACAAAGACCATTATATGATGATAATTTTTTACTTCAAACAAAATTGTACAAAGATCATTACATCAAAATGTTGGTAGTGGTGGCACTCTATGACATTAGGCAAAACATGTTCAAAATAGTGCGTAGCCTCTTAAGCATGGAATACATGGAGGTAGATTTGGGATGACTCTAGAAGAGCCTACATTAGGGGAAGGATGGAGTCTACAGGGGCCCTTTTATTTGGCAGTTTAAGGAATCGACTGTTTTGTATTTAGAAACTAATCCAAGATTCTTTTCAAAAGTGAAATTGGCAAAATGGCTACATTATTTGAATTCAAATTTTCTCGCCAAAATTGAATTTAAAATCTAGTGGGAAAAACTATATCATGTGACATATCTATGGAAAGCTCTCGATGAGTAGAATCCAGATCTACTTTCTCCGACAAATTTTGAGCTTATATGTAAAAGTTATGGTGGTCCAAAAAATGAAAAAACTTCCCCCCTCTTTTTGAGGGAGAAAAAGTGCACAAAGAATCTTTTGACCTCTCTTACAAACCCAACATTCTTGTACACATGGCACCCACCTATAAGCCTATTTTCTAATCACCTTCATTAGGCCATGGCAATTTAAAGGGCCCCTATAGATCCCATTCTTCCCCTAATGTTGGCGTGTAAGACACACCTTGCATCAAATGCAGTCCATAGGAATACATCCCAGTGCATGTCAAGCTACTCTATTACTTTGGGAAGTACACATCATGTTCAAAACACTTAAGCGCTTCTTGATCTATCACTTTGCTCCTAGAGAGCTCAAGGCATCAAAAATTTCTGTGAAAATTTGCTCCTGGAGACCCGCCCGTTCATCTGCAAACGCCAAAACGAAAACATATCACATGTGAGATTCGAAACAAAGGAAACAACATAGAAATTTTTAACTTTGAAGATGGAGAAAACGAAAAAAAAAGTAAGAAGAATATACCAATGCGCCTAAAAGGTAAACATGTTCAAAGATATAAGGGAGCACCTGAGTTATTGTGCATGACCAAACCCTAACCTGAGTCCTCCCACAACTTTTTTCACCAATCCTCGAACAAAGAAATCTATCGAAGATATTTACCATGGTCATCGTAGATGCTCAAGAGTGTCATATCCACTATCTCTCACACTTTTGTTAAAAGAAATTGGATGCTAGCGCTCAGTACAGAGCTCTCGTTGTTTAGAGACTACCAAGAAAATTTATTCGTTCCCTAAACGACATAAACCCTAAAATTCCACAACTTCACCTTTGTAGCATTCAACTTTCAAGATGCATGCAAAGGAAGGTCTTCATATTTGGAGGAACAATACACTCAACACAATCATGTACATGGCTACGATGTACATATTTTGAGATCAATGCATTCCAAATGACTCTAATACATACTTTGCCTTCGCCAACAACTCAGTGTTGTCTAGAGACTGGAAAAGAAGAGGAGCAACAGGAGAATGAAACGCTCATGAAGAGAAGGAGAAAATGCACCAAAAAGGTGTTGTCTAGTCTACAGAAATAAGAAAAAACATTGTTGTAGAGATCGTCAAGGCACCAAGGAAGGAAAGAAAAATGAAAACGTTGTTGATTTATTGTTGTAGCGTACTTTGTGCACTTTGGGACCCATTTGAACGCACGGCTTGCGGGACTGAGGTCCAACCCAAAATCCATGCTCATAGGAAGAACCCTTATGCTATCTTGAGTATGTGTATCAATTAGCTCTTCATTATGTTAGTGTCTTGTTTGGGTTCGCAACAATTTCGGTACAGCAAGCCATGGTTGTCCCAGATGGGCAACCGCCTACTTTCGACGTAATGGCATTCATTGAGAGAATATGGAAACTAAAACCTAATCTTATATCTCTAATAAAGAAGTGTTCGAGAGTCCTCATATGAAACCTTATTCCGTTTGGAGAGCATATGCTATCTCATTGTTAGTGAACAAAACAGGCAATTTCACACAATTGATCCATGACCATATTTTATGTTTTTTTGGCATTTGACCTCAAAGCTAAATTTGACATATTTAATAGATCAACAACATCTTATATAACATGTCTACAAAGTCTCCAATAGTTTGGATGCAATTTGAGACTTCAAAAGCTCAATTTACTGTTGTAGCGTACTTTGTGCACTTCGGGACCTATTTGAATGCACGGCTCGCGGTTAAAGTCCAACCCAAAATCCATACTCATAGCAAGCTCCCTTATGCTATCTTGAGTATGTGTATCAATTAGCTCTTCATTATGTGTGTCTTGTTCGGGTTCGCTGCAATTCCGATAGAGCAAGCCATGGTTGTCCCAAATTAAAAACTGCCTGCTTTCCGCATAATGGCATTCATTGAGGGAGTACGGAAACTAAAATTTAACCTTATATCTCTAATATAGAAGTGTTCAAGAGTCCTCATATGAAGTCTTGTTCTGTTTGGAGCGCATATACTATCTCATTATAAGTGGGAAAAATAGGCAGTTTCACACGATTGATCCACGACCATATTTTACGTTTTTTTGGCATTTGACCTCAAAGCTAAATTCAATAAATCTAATAGATCAAAAGCATCTTATACAATATGTCTACAAAGTCTCCAATAGTTTGGATATAATTTGGGACTTCAAAAGCTCAGATTACTGTTGTAGCGACCTATTTGAACGCACGGCTCGTGGCTAAGGTCCAACCCAAAATCCATCTTCATATTAGACTCCCTTATGCTATCTTGAGAATGTGTATGAATCAGCTCTTCATTATGTTTGTGTCTTGTTCAGGTTCGCAGCAATTCTAGTAGAGCAAGCCATGGTTGTCCCAGATTAACAACCACCTACTTTCCGCATAATGGTATTCATTGAGAGAGTACAAAAACTAAAATGTAACCCTGTATCTCTCATACAGAAGTGTTTGAGAGTCCTCATATGAAGCCTTGTTCCGTTTGGAGCACATATGCTATCTCATTGTAAGTGGGGAAAACAGACAGTTTCACACGGTTGATCCATGACCATATTTTACGCTTTTTTGGCATTTGACCTCAAACCTAAATTTGACAAATCTAATAGATCAAAAGCATGTTATACAACATGTGTGGAAAGTCTCCAACAGTTTGGATGCAATTTGGGACTTCAAAGCTCAGTTTACCGTTGTAGCGTACTTTGTGCACTTTGGGACCTATTTGAATGCACGACTCGCGGTTAAGGTTTAACCCAAAATCCATGCTCAAAGTAGGCTCCCTTATGCTATCTTAAGTATGTGTATGAATCAGCTCTCCATTATGTTTTTGTCTTGTTCGTGTTTGCAACAATTCCAATACGGCAAGCCATGGCTGTCTTAGATGACAACTGCCTACTTTCAGCGTAATGGCATTCATTGAGAGCGTTATATACATAAACTAAAATCTAACCTTATATCTCTAATATAGAAGTACTCGAGAGCCCTCATATGAAACCTTGTTCCATTTGGAGGACATATGCTATCTCATTTTAAGTGGAGAAAACAGGCAATTTCACACAGTTTATTCATAACCATATTTTACGCTTTTTTGGCATTTGACTTCAAAGCTAAATTTGACATATTTAATAGATCAAAAACACTTTATACAACATGTCTAAAAAGTCTCCAATAGTTTGGATGCAATTTGAGACTTCAAAAGCTCAGTTTACTGTTGTAGCATACTCTGAGCACTTTGAGATCTATTTGAACGTGCGGCTCGCGGCTAAGGTCCAACCCAAAATCCATGCTCATAGAAGGCTCTCTTATGCTATCTTGAGTATGTGTATGAATCAGCTCTTCATTCTGTTTGTGTCTTTTTCGGGTTCACAACAATTCCGGTGGAGCAAGCCATGGTTGTCCCAGATTAACAATTGCCTACTCTCCGCGTAATGGCATTCATTGAGGGAGTACGAAAACTAAAATCTAACCTTATATCTCTCATATAGAAGTGTTCGAAAGCCCTCATATGAAGCCTTGTTCCGTTTGGAGCAAATATGCTATCTCATTATAAGTGGGAACAATAGGGAGTTTCACACTCTTGATCCACGATCATATTTTACATTTTTTTGGCATTTGACCTCCAAGCTAAATTTCACAGATCTAATAGATCAAAAGTATGTTATACAACATGTCTACAAAGCCTCCAATAGTTTGGATGCAATTTGGAACTTCAAAAGCTCAGTTTAGTGTTGAAGCATACTTTGTGCACTTCGGGACATATCTGAATGCACGACTCGCGGCTAACGTCCAACCCAAAATCCATGCTCATAGCAGGCTACCTTATGCTATCTTGAGTGTGTGTATGAATCAGCTCTTCATTATGTTTGTTTCTTGTTCGGGTTCGCAGCAATTCCGGTAGGGCAAGCCATGGTTGTCCCAAATTGACATCTGCCTACTTTCGACGTAATGGCATTCATTGAGGGAGTACAAAAACTAAAACCTAACCTTATATCTCTCATATAAAAGTGTTTGAGAGCCCTCATATAAAACTTTGTTCCGTTTGGAGCGCATATGCTATCTCATTGTAAGTGGGAAAAACATGCAGTTTCACACGGTTGAGCCATGACCATATTTTACGCTTTTTTCGAATTTGACCTCAAAGCTAAATTTGACATATCTAATAGATCAAAAGCATCTTATAAAATATTATTCATGAGTTTTCGGTTGAGTGAGATAACTATTTAAGAGGGCCCTTGCCTCATGCACAAAGCAAATGTATCGATGCAAAGCTAGAGGATATTGCACAAAAATGGTCATAGCAAGAGTACTCTCCAGGTTTGCATTGGGTTTCATGGGATATTTCCTATGCTAAAAAGGCACATTTCCTATGTTGCAAAGACACATTCGCTGCCACCATTCTGAGAAGTTGGCCCTTGCATGTGCCCTCATCAATACAACTCAAGGAGAAACGGTTTGCATTGCGTTTCAAGGTGGAGAAAAGCGATGGGCCAGCTTAAGTTCCCATGGTAAATATTTATAAGAAAGCTCGCATGGGACAGAAGGTAAAAAACATCGAAGCCATAAGAGTTACGAACAGAGCATGGAAGAAGCTAGGGCGAAGTCTGTGGATAGACTTAAGTAACCTTATTCATGCGGGGATACAAAGCATGCACAAAGCAAATGTATCGATGCAAAGCTAGAAGATATTGGACATAAAATTTCACGGTAAGGCGCATTTGCTCTCATCATTCTGAGAAGCTAGCCCTTGCATTTGCCATCATCAATACAACTCAAGAAAAAATTGTTTATAGCACAAAGAACATGCGGATATGTGGCGATTGCCATGTTGCTACATTGCTTATCTCAAAGATAGAGATGCGGACAATTGCTGTCACAGATGCCAAATTCCGTCATCTTTTTGAAGAAGGAAAGTGTTCTTCTAGATGCTTGCTGGAAATGAGCAGATGTCAATGTGGGCAAATGAGCCAGCTTATGTTCTCATGGAACATAGCATGGAAGAAGCCAGGGATTGTGGGAGATGGACCTTCAAACAGGAACGCTGGATAAAAGCAATGGGCCAACTTATGTTCTCATGGCAAATATTTATGCAACAGCTAGCATGGGAGGGAAGGTAGGAAACATCCAAGCCATGAGAATTGGGAACAGAGCATGGAAAAAATACAACGTGATGCCATCGTTCCAAATGCAATGACCTACGCATGCATATTGAAAGCATGTGCCCAAATCGATGCTGCTGTTGACAGGGGCAAACAAATCCATGGAGAGATTGCAAGGCAAGCTCCCCACCTCGTCCTCTCGTCCAAGGCAAGCGTTGCTGCTGAAGCCAGGGTGCAATGTGTGGATCGATTCAAGTAACGTTATACTAGAGTTTTTTGTTGCGGATACAACACTTGCACACAACAAATGTATCGAAACAAAGCTAGAAGATATTACACATAAAATGTCACAGCAAGGGTACTCTCCAGGTTTGCATTGGGTTTCACTGGATATTAGGAACAGAGCATGGAAGAAGCTTGGCTGTACTGTGTGGATCGCCTCCAGGTTGCTACATCGCTTATATAGAGGATGGAGATGCCGAAAACTGTTATCACAGATGCCAATCGTTTTGAAGATGGAAATGGGCAAATGTAGATGGGCCTTCAAACGGGCAATAAAGCAGCATAAAAGCGATGGGCTAGCATATGTTCTCGTGGCAACTATTTATTAGAGCCTTGATGATTCAAATCCCTAGGAAGATTAACCAAAGACAACAAAATTTTAAGATTTAAAGACACCAATATACATTGACAAAAATTGGGCATTTTTCATGCAAATTTCATTGCTTGATCCACAAAAACATACATGTGCATTGTGTAGTAAAAGGTTGAAAAATATCTAAGGAAGATAAAGCTTCACTAATTGTACAGAACATGATGTCGATGCGTGGGATTGACCGGTTTAGGATACATTTCAGAGTGATATACTTACCCTCTCGTTTACATGAAGAAAACCCTAAGCACGCACGAGAGAGAAGGAAGATTTGAGATCTCCACCTAGCCAAATAGCATAAAGAATGATGCCCTAGGATTTGCAAGTCACTTATACACTTAAGTGATCGCCTCGCTCGTGGTGACCCACGCACTTGTTCTTGTAGAACATTGGCTCTACCTTGTAGGCTGTCATTTACTATATCCCTAGACCTTGTAGGCTGTCATTTACTATACCCCTAGACCTTAGTAACTAGGCTATGATTCTCGTAGACCCAAGTTCCATGTCCGGTTAACCTTGTAGGTTATTTATGCGACTAGCCAAGCTCCCACAACCCATGCTTACTTGGGTTTGATTTACGGATCCGTTCTTGCGCAACAAACCATGCTTGAATAAATTGGGAGCGTGAATTGTATTCAACTTTACCTAGAAAAGAATCTAAAAGAGTACTTTTAAAACTCAACTCATTAACCATAGAGATACGACTCAATGAGTCGACGACCACATTATACTTACCACGTTAGTAATGTATTTGATAGTCAAACTCCTAGAGCAACTTAGCCCAGTGAACTTTTATACCAGATAACTCTCTCTGAGTATATAACCACTCCATACTCTTATGATTAGTTTTATTATCCGTCTCAATCTCAAGAGACTGATTAGGATCAAATACCTTCATTGTAGGTGCAACGGCTATTGTATATATACATATATACCTAGATGAATCTAGGAACATGCCCAAATTCACCTTTTAGGAATGTGCATGTTATATACTCATGGTAGTCAACCACAAGACTATATAACTATCAACTTTATTATGCGTAGTATGGACTAGATACTACGACATCCCCACTAACGTCATCAGTGCCCAATAGTGGGTGTAGAACTCTGTATCAAGATATGCTCTCACACATGCACTCCCCACATGCACACACACACACACACATAAGAGCATATATTCACACAAAGGCCTTCGTATTGAGTTTCTGTCAAACCTCCGGAGATGCAGGGCAGACTCAGCCATAATGAAGCCTAGCACTAAGGGAAGAAGCAAATAGGAAGTATTAGTACAACAAATAAATAGTTGATAGGGCAAATGCACCGCTAAAGATAGAAAGAATTAGCACAATATCAACTGGCCGCAACTCGGACGAAAACTTCACTATGTGAGATCTGCATGCCCGCTAATACGGCTGAATTATATACCTAGATGAACCCAGGAACATGCCCAAATTCACCTTTTAGGAACGTGCATGTTATATACTCATGGTAGTCAACCACAAGACTATATAACTATAAACTTCATTATGCATAGTATGGACTAGATACTACGACATCCCCACTAACGTCATCAGTGCCCAATAGTGGGTGTAGAACTTTGTATCAAGATATGCTCTCACACACGTACTCCCCACACACACACACACACATAAGAGCATATATTCCCACAAAGGCCTTCGTCAGTGAGTTTCTGTCAAATCTCCGAAGATGCAGGGCAGACTCGGCCATAATGAAGCCTAGCACTAAGGGAAGAAGCAAATAGGAAGTATTAGTACAACAAATAATTAGTTGATAGGGCAAATGCATCGCTAAAGATAGAAAGAATTAGCACAATATCAACTGGCCGCAACTCGGACGAAAACTTCACTCTGTGGATAAGTAGTTGATAGGGCAAATGCACCGCTAAAGATAGAAAGAATTAGCACAATATCAACTGGCCGCAACTCGGAAGAAAAATTCACTATGTGAAATTTGCATGTGAAAGACTATTGTAACCTCAAGGGTCTCAAAGCTCTTTTATTGAGCATCACCTCATTGAAAGGACTTTCCTTTTCCTTTTAATTGGTCCGTCATAGGACATGCAATCTTGGCATAATGATGAACATAATGGCAATAGGGCCGTGCTATCCCTAGAAAAATCTGTAACTCATCTATGTTGAGGCCATCAAATAATAGACTTGACCTTAGCCGGATGCATCTGAATCCCATTGCTAGACACAATATGCCCAAGATAGTGGACCTTTTTCATAAAATAAAATAAAATCACACTTGCTTTTCTTAGTATACACTCTATCGATAGAAGTATGGCTAACTAAGTAGATGAACTTGTCAATTAAAATAGCCCAATCTTGTATCCCTTGCAAAACAAGTTCGTCGTCACTATGAAACATGGCTGATGGTGGGAATAAGGCTCCGGCTGAAAATAAGGCTTTCTTTTTAAAGCCTTTAAATAAAACTTTTAATAAAAGCTTGTAAAAAAAGCTGATGATGGATTAAATAGTGTGCGCCTGTGCATATGAAGATGTTGTGTGTGGTAGAGGGTGAGTTGGGGCATGAATTGCATGCACATAGTCCTTAGCCCAAGGCGCCAACTCCTGGAAGTAGAGAGAAGTGAAACTGCTCCTTCCCTTCCTTGCATCCAAGAGTGGTTTCTCACGCAGAAAATAGGCTCCTCAAAATCCTATTTTGAGGTCATGTCACTACAAGAAAATGTGGTTATTAGGGGAGCCAAAAAATCCCCTAGAAGAGTATCTTTAGGGGAGTTTTATGGTCCCCGTAACGCCACCGCCTGAAATTTTAAGGGAGACTTAGATAAACTCCCTTTTATAAGAAAATGAGAAATAAAGGGGAGTTTTTATGGTTTCCCTAACGCTACCGCCTTAAATTTTAAGGGAGACTTAGATAAACTCCCCTTTATAAGAAAATGAGAGATAAAGGGGAGTTTTTTTATTTTATCAATAAGATCTTATTAGGGGAGTTCTTTACATTCTTTCCTTCTTTTAAACACTATTATAAAAGAAAGTTTTCTATGCATTTCCCTTCATTTAGACGCTACTCTAAAGAGAATATTCAGGTGAAAGAATTTGAATTAATTTTGATATAAATTTAAAGAGTTTTTCTTGCTTCATTTATTTAAATAAAGAAAGATTAACGATTTGTATGTAGCCTAATTTTTTTAGACATGAATTATATACTTTATACACTTCATGTTGCTCATTATTCACCATGTAAATTTTATTTCTCGTAAATATCGAGATATGTCATACATGCATTATTGTGTCTAGTTCTAATCATTTATATTTTTTCTAATTATGCGTACATGCTTTCAAGATACATTGCTTTGCTCAATAAAGAAACTTTTAAGAATTTAAAAAGAATAGGGAAATACATATGGATTTACCTTTACAAGAAAAGAGAGCATTCTATGTACTTAATTAAAAAAGTAAGACTTATAACTAATACAAAACTATTTGTAAAAAGGATCCGTCCACATTAAGCCAAATTGATCATTATTTAAATAACTCTTGATACAAAATTGTGTTACAAAGTGTATCTAGGATCAAGTCCCCACAACATACCATGAAGCTGTTTAAATAGATCAAAGTCGAAGCCAGCATTATTTTTACAAGTTCATTCCACTCGATCCTAATGGATATAGATGTTTAGAGTGCACAATGGTCACAATGGAAAATTCCCCCGAATAGGTTCTTTGAGACTCTTTGTATTCACCAAGACAAATTGCACACCTGCTCATAATAAGCGAGACCCACAGTTAGCAACGCCAAAGCAAAGTATTGTTTGGGACTAAAAATGTTAATCATGAATGCGTTGAGCATACAAAATAATATCGGTGTGCTTCTTCCATGACAACTGTTAGCACCAAAAATAGCAACCGAACAACCAAAATCACTTCGAGATGCTTACCAAAGATGTAACCTTATTGAGAAGTAAAAACCACACAACTTACAAACTTGCCCAGGGATTCTACCAACAAATTTCAAAGAAAGACCCAAAGTAACAAATGAGCGGAGACAACTTATATCGCATCTTATCTTGGAAGTGTGTCTCGATGACAAGTGATGGTAAAAAATTATGCAATGACTAGTAGACTTACTATGTTGAGATTGGCTATACATCTAAAAATAGCCTCTCGAGTCTTTGTATCTAGCTTGTACAAGAGGTCAATTGGGATAAATATATGTCCAATTGATGGACAATTGAGTCAATTGGACATCAATTGAGCCTAATTGACAAGAATTGATGTCCAATTGACCTAATTGAACTCAATTGACATCAATTAATGTCAATTAGAGTCAATTGATGTCGAATTAGACTCAATTAGACATCAATTGATGTAAATTAGTGTCAATAGAGTCAAATTAAGTCCAATTGAGTCCAATTAGTGTCAATTGATGTCCCATTGACTCAATTAACATCAATTGGTGTCCCATTGACTCAATTGACTCAATTGATGTCCCATTGACTCAATTAACATCAATTGGACATTAATCGATGTCCAATTGACTCAATTGGACCTAATTAACATCAATTTGATATCAATTAATATTAATTAGGCTCAATTGATGTCCAATTGACTCAATTGGACATCAATTTATATCAATTGATATTAATTGGGATCAATTGATGTCCAATTGACTCAATTACACTCAATTGACATCAATTAGGCATCAACGTTTATTAATTAGAGTCAATTGATGTCTGATTGGCTCAACTAGACTCAATTAGATATCAATTAATATTAATTAGAATTAATTGATATCCAATCAACTCAATTAGATATCAATTGGAGTCAATTGATGTATAATTGACTCAATTGTGCTAAATTGACATCAATTAGTATCAATTGGGATCAATTTATGACCAATTGATGATAATTGTGTCAATTGGATATCAATTGACCCTAATTGATATGAATTGATGTCAAATTGACCCAATTAGACTCAATTGACATCAATTAGATATCAGTAAATTTTAATTACAATCCATTGATGTCTAATTAGACTCAATTGAACATCAATTGATGCAAATTAGTATTAATTGAGATCGATTAAGTCCAATTGAGTCCAATTAGGGTCAATAGATATCCAATTGACTCAATTGACATCAATTCGAGATTAATTGATGTCCAATTGAAATCAATTAGTGTCAATTGATGTCCACTTGACTCAATTGGACTTAACTAACATCAATTTGACATCATTTAATGTCAATTAGGTTCAATTGATGTTCGATTGACTCAATTGGATATCAATTGGTGTCAATTGATGCTAATTGGGATCAATTGATGTCCAATTGACTCAATTACACTCAATTGACATTAATTGGACATCAACTATTATTAATTAGAGTCAATTGATGTCTAATTGATTTAATTAGACTCAATCAGCCATCAATCAATGTCAATTAGGATCAATTTATGTCTAATTGGCTCAATTACACTCAATTGACATTAATTAGACATCAACTACTCTTAATTAGAGTCAATTGATGTCTAATTGACTCAATTGGACTCAATTCGCCATCAATTAATGTCAATTAGGATCAATTGATGTCCAATTGACTCAATTGGACATCAATTGGTGTCAATTGATGTCCAATTGACTCAATTGGACTAAATTGACATCAATTAATGTCAATTAGGATCAATTTATGTCCAATTGATGAAAATTGAGTCAATTGGACATCAATTGACTCTAATTGACATGAATTGATGTCCAATTGATCCAATTGGACTCAATTAATATCAATTAGATATCAATTAATGTCAATTAAGATCAATTGATGTCCAATTGACTCAATTAGGATCAATTGATGTCCAATTGATTCGATTGGACTAAATTGACATCAATCAATATCAATTGGGATCAATTTATACCCAATTGATGACTCAATTGGATATCTCTTGATTTTTAATTAATTAGACTCAATTGGATATCTCTTGATGCAAATTAGTGTTAATTGAGTCCGATTAAGTCCAATTGAGTCCAATTAGGATCAGTAGATGTCCAATTGACTCAATTGACATGAATTAGAGGTCCAATTGACCCAATTAAACTCAATTGATATCAATTGGATATCAATTAATGTCAATTAGGATCAATTGATGTCGAATTAGACTTAATTGGACATCAATTGATGCAAATTAGTGCCAATAGAGTCCAATTAAGTCCAATTGAGTCCAATTAGTGTCAATTGATGTCCCATTGACTCAATTGACATCAATTGGACATTAATCGATGTCCAATTGACTCAATTGGACCTTATTAACATCAATTTGACATCAATTAATATCAATTAGGCTCAATTGATGTCCAATTGACTCAATTGGACATCAATTGGTGTCAATTGATGTTAATTGGGATCAATTGATGTCCAATTGACTCAATTACACTCAATTGACATCAATTAGACATCAACGCTTATTAATTAGAGTCAATTGATGTCTAATTGGCTCAATTGGACTCAAATAGATATTAATTAATGTTAATTGACGTCCAATTGACTCAATTAGACATCAATTGGAGTCAATTGATGTCTAATTGTACTAAATTGACATCAATTAGTGTCAATTGGGATCAATTTATGTCCAATTGATGACAATTGTGTCAATTGGATATCAATTGACCGTAATTGATATGAATTGATGTCAAATTGACCCAATTGGACTCAATTGATATCAATTAGACTCATTAAATGTCAATTAGGATCCATTGATTTCCAATTAGACTTAATTGGATATCTCTTGATACACATTAGTGTTAATTGAACCCGATTAAGTCCAATTAAGTCCAATTAGGGTCAATAGATGTCCAATTGACTCAATTAACATCAATTATAGATTAATTGATGTCCAATTGAAATCAATTAGTGTCAATTGATGTCCAGTTGACTCAATTAGACTTAACTAACATCAATTTGACATCATTTAATGTCAATTAGGTTCAATTGATATTCGATTGACTCAATTGGACATCAATTGGTGTCAATTGATGCTAATTGGGATCAATTGATGTCCAATTGACTCAATTACACTCAATTGACATTAATTGGACATCAACTATTATTAATTAGAGTCAATTGATGTCTAATTGATTTAATTAGACTCAATTAGCCATCAATCACTGTCAATTAGGATCAATTTATGTCTAATTGACTCAATTATATTCAATTGACATTAATTAGACATCAACTACTCCTAAATAGAGTCAATTGATGTCTAATTGACTCAATTGGACATCAATTGGTGTAAATTGATGTCCAATTGACTCAATTGGATTGATCAATTTATGTCCAATTGATGAAAATTGAGTCAATTGGATATCAATTGACTCTAATTGACATGAATTAATGTCCAATTGACCCAATTGGACTCCATTAATATCAATTAGACATCAATTAATGTCAATTAGGATCAATTGATGTCCAATTGACTCAATTAGGATCAATTGATGTCCAATTGATTCGATTGGACTAAATTGACATCAAATAATATCAATTGGGATCAATTTATACCCAATTGATGACTCAATTAGATATCTCTTGATTTTTAATTAATTAGACTCAATTGGATATCTCTTGATTCAAATTAGTGTTAATTGAGCTCGATTAAGTCCGATTAGGATCAGTAGATGTCCAATTGACTCAATTGACATGAATTAGAGGTCCAATTGACCCAATTAAACTCAATTGACATCAATTGGATATCAATTAATATCAATTAGGGTCAATTGATGTCGAATTAGACTCAATTGGACATCAATTGATGCAAATTAGTGCCAATAGAGTTCAATTAAGTCCAATTGAGTCCAATTAGTGCCAATTGATGTCCCATTGACTCAATGGACATCAATTGGACATTAACCGATGTCCAATTGACTCAATTGGACCTTATTAACATCAATTTGACATCAATTAAAATCAATTAAGCTCAATTGATGTCCAATTGACTCAATTGGACATCAATTGGTATCAATTGATGTTAATTGGGATCAATTGATGTCCAATTGACTCAATTACACTCAATTGACATCAATTAGATATCAACGTTTGTTAATTAGAGTCAATTGATATCTAATTGGCTCAATTGGACTCAATTAGATATTAATTAATGTTAATTGATGTCCAATTAACTCAATTAGACATCAATTGGAGTCAATTGATGTCTAATTGTACTAAATTGACATCAATTAGTGTCAATTGGGATCAATTTATGTCCAATTGATGACAATTGTGTCAATTGGATATCAATTGACTCTAATTGATATGAATTGATGTCAAATTGACTCGATTGGACTCAATTGACATCAATTAGAATCATTAAATGTCAATTAGGGTCCATTGATTTCCAATTAGACTCAATTGGATATCTCTTGATGCACATTAGTGTTAATTGAACCCGATTAAGTCCAATTGAGTCCAATTAGGGTCAATAGATGTCCAATTGACTCAATTGATATCAATTATAGATTAATTGATGTCCAATTGAAATCAATTAGTGTCGATTGATGTCCAGTTGACTCAATTGGACTTAACTAACATCAATTTGACATCATTTAATGTCAATTAGGTTCAATTGATGTTCGATTGACTCAATTGGACATCAATTGGTGTCAATTGATGTTAATTGGGATCAATTGATACCCAATTGACTCAATTACACTCAATTGACATTAATTGGACATCAACTATTATTAATTAGAGTCAATTGATATCTAATTGATTTAATTAGACTCAATTAGCCATGGCTTATGTACTTCATGTACCTAGCATTACAAAGAACCTAATGTCTGTTGGAGTACAAATGGTTGACCAAGGTTTGTAGGTCAGATTTACTCCTACTGGTCTTTATTTGGAAGAGTACAAGAAGAATGACCGTCTTGTTGCGCATGGTAAGAAAGTTGGCAGATTGTTTACTTTAGATGTAGACATGCCTGAGATAAAGGCTCCCACGTTTTCACAAGGTTCTGGTGTTGTTGCAAATATTAAAATCTGGCATAAATGTATCAGCCATGTAAATGTACAAAGGCTAAAATTGATGCAGAACCATAACATTATTACAAGTCTGCCAAAGTTTAGAGTTGATGGAATACAAAATGTATGTAAAGCCTGTCAGCTTGCGAAGCAAGCAAAGAATGCTTTCCCACATGATAAGCATGTAAGCAAAAATGTATTAGATTTGGTACATTCAGATGTATGGGGTCCAGCAAAGACCACGTCTATGGGAGGCTGCAGGTATTATGTGACATTCATAGATGGCTACACAAGGAAAGTGTGGATCTATTTCATGAAGGAGAAGAGTGAAGTGTTCACTCATTTTTAGAGCTTCAAAGCTATGGTTGAAAAGTAGACAGGAAAACATGTAAAGTTCCTGAGGTCAGATGGAGGGAGAGAATACTTCTCTAATGAATTCAATGATTTCTTGAAGAAGCAGGGAATTCAGAGATAGTTCTCATGCCGATATACGCTATAGCAGAATGGTGTTGCAGAGCGCAAGAATAGGCATATTGTTGAAGTTGCAATAGCATTGATGAATGAGAAAAACATGCCACATTACTATTAGGCTGTTTGTACTACTGCCATTGAGCGACAGGTTATGTACAAAAGAAAGTCCTGCTAGCTCATCAAATGTATCTCGAAAGGGAAAAGAGAAGGTTGATGATACCCCATATATGCCTGATTTGTGTACAGGTCATCATAATTTAGATGGTGACTCTAGTGGCTCTGAGCAGAGCCTTGATGAGGAGTTTAGCATACGAGCTATGAGGACACCAGGTGTGCAAAAGGCACAAGTAGCAGGGATGAATCCTGTGAGTGATCCAGGACAATGCAGATCTGGGAGACATAGGGCTCCAATTCAGAGATTGACATATGATAGCTATGTGGCTCGCCATTGTGCTTATATACATGTTTTGATGAGACTGTTGGAAATATGCAATGGGAGCAGGCCATGGATGAAGAAATGGCTACATTGGATAATAATGAGACTTGGGACTTGGTGCCTTTGCCAGAGTCTAAGAAGTCTATTGGCTGCAAGTGGGTCTACAAGGTGAAGCATAATACTGATGGGAGCATAAGCAGATACAAGGCAAGATTGGTTGCCAAAGGGTATGCACAAACATATGGGATTGATTATGAGGAGACATTCAGCCTGGTTGCTAAGATGGCTACCGTGCGGGTTGTTATTGCAGTGCCTGCGTCAAAAGGTTGGGTCTTGCATTAGATGGATGTAAAGAATACAGTCTTGTATGGGAATTTGCAAGAAGAAGTGTATATGGACCAGCCACCAAGTTATGAGAGTACAGGTGACCTTGATTATGTATGCAGGCTTAAGAAAGACTTGCATGGTTTGAAGCAAGCTCCACGAGCATGGCATGAGAGGATTGCACAGTATTTGGTTGCAATTGATTTTTATATGGCAAATGTAGATCACTCTTTGTATGTGTGCAAGAGTGATAAGGAAATTGTCATTGTAACTATATATGTGGATGACTTGATCATTGGGGGTGATGTTTTAGAAAAGGTGAAGCATGCAAAGATTCTCCTCAAATAAGAATTTGAAATGAAGGACTTGGGTGAGCTGCATTACTTCTTAGGGATTGAGGTGATATGCACTGCCGAGGGCATATGGCTGTCACAAAAAATTATGCATTGGACATGCTGTCCAAATATGGTATGGCTGATTGTAAGCCTATTTCTGCGCCCTTAGATCAGAATTTGAAGTTAAATGCAAATGCAAGTGAAGTGTTGCAGAATCCAACAATGTACAGGAAAATTGTGGGTAGCTTGATTTATATGAGGATCACAAGAGCTGATCTCAACTACACTGTGGGCCTAGACAGTCAGTTTATGCAAGTTCCTCGGAAGCCACACTTGAATGCAATGAGACGTACATTGCACTATGTGAGCACTACAGTGGACTACGATCTCTTCTATGCTGCAAATGGAAATTTTGATGTGTATGGATACACAGATGCGGATTGGGCTGGTAGTGTTTCAGATCGACGATCTACCAGTGGATTTATATTCTCATTTGGGAGTGCTGCTATTACATGGAGCAACAAGAAGAAGCCTATAGTGGCCTTATCGAGTACAGGGGTGCTACAATGGCAGCATGTAAGGTAGCTTGGTTACACATGCTGCTTGGAGATTTGGGGTTGTAGATTGACAGGAGCATTGTTGTTAGCGTAATTGATTTCACTCTTATTAGTTATAACGATAGCTTGTGTATCTACGCATAACAATTGCAGTAAATCGATTCAATTGGATAGATCTTTCAATTAGCATAATCAAGAGCACTTAATAAACATGAGCATAAAGAGAGAATTGCATAAATGTAGACAAAAGAGATATATGGAGAGAGAGATTGAGTGAGAGAGTCGACACAGTATTGAGGGTTGGAATGGCCAACCCCCCCCATTGGGCTTTTGTATTACTTGTGCTTCTTGAAAAGCTTAATATAATAAGGTGTTAATATGCAACATGAATTACACACCATCATAAGAATAAACATAGGCACTTTTGATGCATAGCCATCGCTTCCTTGCATCCCTTGTGAACACACCATAGCAGGTTTCCTTTTTATCACCATCTTAACATCTTGTAGCCTTTTTGCATCTCTCTCATGCAAGCTACACTCTCTTTTGTGATCTACATAGAACACAAGAGTCATGTAAGAAACCTTATGCTTGCATGCTTGCCATAGCCTTATAATCTATTCGATTGATCATGCCAACAAGGTGGCCTTCTTGATCAAAACATTGACTCGAAGCAAAGTCATCTCCCCTGCTCCCTTCTTCCTCCTATGAAAGCATCAAAGATACATAGACAAATTGAACATATATTCATGCTTTTCCTCGTAGGGGCTACACTTACAGTGTTCCTTGCATGATGCACGCAAGGACAATCACTTCCGTGGAGCCTTCTCTTGCTATGCGCATAAGTTGACTATAAAGATACTATTATAGAAGCATTTAAACATCATTGAAACATACAAGAGATACCATAGGGTTGTATAGCTTGAAGCGAGCTTCACAAGGAGTCCTGGGTTGTGCAATTGTGACAACCAAAGCTCCTGTTATGGCTGTTTTCATGTAGGGCTATCCAACAGGTGCGACGGGCTCCTTCTCAAGAGAGGCATGCATTCCAATGATAGAAACTAGAGAGAGAGTGTGTGCCAAGTGTGTACTTTCCCTCTTCTTACAAGGAGTCTCCATTTTGAGAGGTTTCCAAAAGGACACATCAACCTCCCCATACCTCCTCTTGGCCCCCTTTCCCGCCTTAGCTCCCAATCCAACCTCTTCTGTGTCCCTCAAGCCATATTTACTCATTATGGACCTCCCTCAAGCCATATTTACTCATTATGGGCCTCCCGGGAACCTGTTTTACCTCTCGAAAATCTTGATGAGATCCTAGAAATTTTTCCTTGGCACTTTTGAAGTAGCATTCACCTATAGGCACTTCCTATTGCCTGAATGCACCTCCTGCTCCTTTACCCTTAGCTTTATTTATCATGAGAGAATATCCATTTTAAAGCTAGTAGTTTGTTTTATGCACTTGTAAATGTTTATATTTCTTTTTGGTATTAAACAATACCCAAATATACCTTCCTACATAACATTGCCTCTTTCATATGCTTGCCTTTGCTTTCTCTCTCTAGATGGCCACTTTTAAGAGAGAGAAAGGCCTGTGAAGCTTACCAAAATATAAATTCATATATTTTTGGTGACATTACCCCACCCTTAAATCATATTCATCCTCAACTATGCTTATATTTAAGGAAGGCCTTAACATTTTGCTCGAGATCCACATTTGAGCAGATCACACCATTCCACAATAGAGTAACTATACTTGGTACTTGGGAGACACAGCTGGCGTAAGCCTGTAACCATGGTAGCCTTTATAACACCATTCCACAATAGATTGCTAATCTATTCGGTGCTTGGAAGACTTAGCTACCGCAAGCGTATTCTTCATACATGCATGTACTTAAAAACATTTAAAAACATAAATGAAGACAAAAGAATAGAGAGAAACCTTACTTGATTACTTTTGTTTTTACATACTTGTCGTATATTATAACCCTTGTATTTGGTTTTAAGCATTTACAAGTGTCATTGAATCCTTAAGCTGCGGCTCATCAACTATCCATTTAGCATCATTAAAAGAATGATTCTTAAATTTAACTAGATACTTACGGAGCACCTTACCATTTCGTAGCAGCTTATCTTCATGCCTAAGGATACTCTCTGGTTGGAGAATTTCCTCGAGCTCATCAAATTCTAGTGGGTCTTCTATAATAGGCTCCGTAGGAGGAGTACCCTTATAGACTTTTAACAAGCTTATATGGAAGGCATTTTGAATGTGCCAGTGATCTAGCAACTTTAGCCTATAAGATGTTTCATTTATCATTTCCAGAATCTGAAATGGACCATAGTAGTGACGTGCTAACTTGGCATAGTACTTTTGATGACCCGAGTGCATTCCTTGCCAATCTTTGCCCGTGGTTTGCCATAGGCAAGCCTTGGGAAACTTGAGCAAGACCCAGTCATCTTCCTTGAAATCAAGGGATCTTCTATGCTTGTCAGCAGCACTCTTTTGCTTTTCTTGGGAAGCTTTTATAGCGTCTTTTATCTTTGCAAACGATGTTTGAAGATCACGCACATATTCATCTGCGGCAAATATGTTTTGATGCATCCTCAAGATTGGGGGAACTTTGGTCTACCTTCAAAGGAGACTTTCCTCAATCATGTGTGACCTTTATACAATCCATGCATTGTGTAACATTTTTATGGATGTCTTATGTCATCAACGACCAACAAAAATAGATTTCTATGGTTTTTAATGCTAACTTGAATTCCACAGTGGTCCACATAAAATGGACATATGATTCAAGTACTACCTTCTCACAAAGATTCTTTGTTATGTATAGTCTTGAGCTATACCATAAAAATCTTTTCTTTTGTGAGATAGAACAATGAGACTACCATTATCTAAGTCTATTATAATCATGGAAACAAGAATCCCTATCTTTAGCATACTTGCCAATCATGCTTACCAAATCATGATGATATGCTATTTAGATAACATTAACCATAGGTCGTCTAGACATTGCATTGGCGACCACATCTTGCTTGCCTAAAACATGAACATTAAGAAAGTAAAATTACAAAATAAAATTAGCTTATCTCATTTACCTGTACTTGATACGTTGATATTCTATACCCAACAAATAGTGCATCCTTGAATCTAATGCATGTATAACTACAAGCAATTCTTGTCATAGATTCCTTGAGTCCTTCCTTTCATTTGCAAACTGCAACTTGTATAGCCATTGGAATTTCTTGTTAGAAAGTAACATCCCCTTTGCTATTTGAATATGCATCATATTACACTTTAGAAGGCTTGTAGCATTAGGAAGCACTGGAAGTGATTTTTCATTAGCCTTTCTTTAATGAATTAAAGGCTACATTTTCCTTTAGCAATCCCTTGGAACTTAACCTTTTTCTTTGTTAAGTCTTGGGTGGACCTGTTATTATAGAGAACTTCTCTAAGAACGTCTATAATATAAACACATACAAATAAAACTTCTTATCTTGTAGAGATTCTTAGGTTAAGGCCCTTCTTCTATTACCTTAAACTTGGGAGGATCCTTGCAAATACCTCCATTAGAGATAATGTGGCCCTTCTTCTATTACCTTAAACTTGGGAGGATCCTTGCGAATACCTCCATTAGAGATAATGTGGCCCTTTGTAACATATCTCATTTGAGAAAGTCTTCACATTTCTTTCCATTCATGTAGATCTTCTTAGCACGCAGTTCTTCAAAAATCGCCCTTAAGTGCACTTCTTGCTCTTCAAGGAACTTAGAATAGATAATGATATCATCAATGAATACACTTGTGTAGGCATGATACTATCCTGGTCACGAACTTTACCCCATGCATACAAGAGACGTGATTCCTCTTGGTCATGCACGTGGTCTGTGAGAACCATAGTTGCTGGTGGAGCTTGGGGGTTATCCCTTTTAGTTGTCTTGTCAGGACAAGCTCTATAGGAATGACCTTTCTCCCCACACTTGAAGCACTTGTTCTCCTTTCGATAGCACTCCATCTCCTCATCAGAGAGATGGTTGCTACCCTTGTAACCTTTATCCTTCTTCTTCTCACCTTGGTTCTTATTGGAAGAAGAGGATTTGGTGCTTGTTTGATCTTTGTCTTTTTGTTGCGCTTGGTTCTCCACCCTTGTAGCATGTTTGAAAATCTTGGCCGCTACCAAGGTGTGGTGGATCATTGCAGAGACACTTTTAGGTTTTTGAGCATTAACATAGGCCTTCATGTCTTCAGGAAGTCTAGCACTAAATTGATGCGTTTGCTCAACAAATTCAATCTTTTTGAAGACCGTAGCTTTGAGATGTGCATCCCAAAACTTGTCCACATAGCGTTGGACAATCTCCCCTTGTTCTAGCTTGAGACTCCTTTAAGCCATTAGGACATCATCTTCAGCTTCGTCGATAAGAAACCGATCCATGATGGCAAGACAGCAGTCCTTCCAAGTCCTAGGAGCTATGCCTTGTGTTCTAAGGCTAGCCCACCATTGCCTTGCTGACTTGGTGAAGTACATAGCAACGTGCCTTAACTTTGAATGCTCTTGAAAGCGCTCACCTCCAAAAGTTGAGTCAAACTATTGGATGAATCCTAAGATTTGATCCGTGGCTCCATATGTCCCATCATAAGAGAGGAAGGTAACGTTTTTTCCTCCTTCCTTAAATTTTTCAAGCTTTTGGGACCTCTTCCAAGCGGGATGTACACGCCTATGACCCCTTCTTTTGGGTTTAGCTTTTGGTGTACCCGCATCCAAACTTGAGGAGTAAGATGGTGAAGAGGGAGGTGTTGGAGACCTTTTCCTCCTCCTTTGTTGTGGGTGCCTTCTATCGCTACTTCCCTCACTAGAAAAATTAGAGGAGTAGCTTGGACTTGGTGTTCTTCTCTTTGAAGCATGAACAGGAGATCATTTTGGATGTCTATGCCTTGGCAGCACATCATCGTCTGAGTGCCCAAGACTATCCATCTTCTCCTCCATGTCACGCCCTTCAAAGTCTTCATCATCATCTTTTCTTTTATGCTCCCTTTGAAGCCTTGAGTTTATCATAGAGCTAGATCTTCTTCTCCTTGTGGGAGAATACTTTTGACCTTCTCTTGAAAAATCTTTCCTTGGTGATTCCTCTCATTCTAAAGAGCAAGCTCTCTCTTCTCAAACTTGAGGGACCAAGCCACATGCTTACATCTGTGCTTGCACGGCTGCTTGTAGATTAGGATTACTATTAGCTTCTTGCAACCTGCGACGAACACAATAGCTTATAGCTCTCATGCCTTTAGATGCCTCATCTTGCTCAAAATTTATAGCATTTAGATCAAGAGTTTGCTCTTGATGACCCGCCATGCCTACCTTTTTCCTTAGGATTTCAAAAATCCTCTTTTAGGAAAAGGAATAGGAATCCTTGGTACCCACACCCGTGGTGAGAGTTCTGCAATTAAATTAAAATAGAAGAGAGGGGCTAACAGTGCGACTTCCGAGATGTCAGGCTTTCAAAGGCTTACCTCTATGCTCAATGATGCTAAAACCATAGGTACCCCCCATAGGGTGCATCATTAAAACAAGAGCTCCCTCTAATCACAAGAGCAATAGGATGAAGTTAATAGCTCCCTTTTTCTTCCTACTTTAATTTAAAAGAAGATCTACCATTCATGGAATACTTAAAGACCGCTTCTCTCTTGAGAAAGAAAGAAAAGCCTTCCAGCTCTGATACCGATGCTAGCGTAATTGATTTCACTCTTATTAGTTATAATAATAGCTTGTGTATCTACACATAACAATTGTAGTAAATCAATTCAATTGGATAGATCTTTCAATTAGCATAATCAAGAGCACTTAACAAACATGAGCATAAAGAGAGACTTGCATAAACATAGACAAAAGAGATAAATGGAGAGAGAGATTGAGTGAGAGAGTCGACACAGTATTGAGGGTTGGAATTGCCAATCCCCCCCATTGGGATTTCGTATTACTTGTGCTTCTTGAAAAGATTAATACAATAAGGTGTTAATATGAAACATGAATTACACACCATCATAAGAATAAACATAGGCACTTTTGATGCATAGCCATCGCTTCCTTGCATCCCTTGTGAACACACCATAACAGGTGTCCTTTTGATCACCATCTTAACATCTTGTAGCCTTTCTGCATCTCTCTCATGCAAGCTACACTCTCTTTTGTGATCTACATAGAACACAAGAGTCATGCAAGAAACCTTATGCTTGCATGCTTGCCATAGCCTTGCAATCTATTCGATTGATCATGCCAACAAGGTGGCCTTCTTGCCTCTTTCATATGCTTGCCTTTGATTTCTCTCTCTAGATGGCCACTTTTAAGAGAGAGAAAGGCCTGTGAAGCTTACCAAAATATAAGTTAATATATTTTTGGTGACAATTGCCATATATTGTGACAACATTAGTAGCATCCCAGTTGGCACGTAATCTAGTGTTTCATGCGAGGACAAAACACATTGAGGTCCACTACCACTTCATCAGAGAGAGGGTCTTGGCTGGTGACATTGACTTCATGTATGTGAGCATGGAGGAGCAAGTAGCAGATATTTTCACCACCTCGTGTATGTGAGCACAAAGGAGTAAGTAGCAGATATTGTCACCAAGGCCCTGGGAGCAGAGAAGCTTCGTAGATTTTGAGCGATGCTTGGCGTACAGGAGATGGCATTGAGCTTGAGGAGAAGTGTTGAGATTTCAAGCTCAACATGAGCTGGCACTCACACCTGCATCACCAACAACACCGCATTCACATCACTGACATGCGATTCGACAGCTGGACTACATCGACTGGTCTACGTATCGAGAGTGATGGCACACTTATCTTGCCAGCTCACTCATAGAGCGGTTTCACACTATGACCATTGTACATAGTACTTTTAGTTGTATTTCCCCTTATGTTTTGTAGACCTTTCTTATCTTATTAGTGAAGAAGAAGAAGAAATAGGTTTCAGCCTCCATCTTTGTGTGTACTCTACTCTAGGGTTTGTGTGTGTGCTTGAATGAGCTCTAGCTCTCTTCTCCCCTCTTTCTTTTCAAGAATATCAAGGGGATTGGGGTCGCTCTGATACCATGAAAGAAAACATGGTGATCATAGTTGTGGGTATGAAGGTAAAGCTATGGTGGCTCAAAATTGGAGAGCCTCATGGTGATGGTGAGCTAATGATAGTGTGTGGTGACCTCAATAATAGAGCAAGTGACTTGCACAATATGTGAAAATGGTACATGGACATGCTATAATATAGCTTTTTGGGTTCACATTTCATTGGACCACATTTCCACTCTTTGCTCTTATTGGACCCCAAATGGATTCCTCTTCTCCCATTGGTTATAGGCTACAACCATCAAACTTTGCTCTTGATTTGAGTGCTAGTTTATTTCTCACACTCACTGCCTATGTGCACTTTAGCACCCTACTTTCAACACTTCAACCACAAAGCAACCACTTACAAGTAAACCACCTTCATTTGATACTTTAACCATCAAGGGCAAAGCAAGATACATTCAGGCATTACTTTCTCACAAAGATCCAATGACGGTCATCCACAACAATCTATACAATGCTTGGACTACAAAGTACACAAACCATGTAAGTCATTGTCACTTCGATCATTGAGTCGAGTAGCCGGTAATAAGTTTACATGCATAGTCCGGTACTCTGATGCCAAAATGTGCTCAAGGGTCAGTCCCACAGCTTTACGTATATATTCATGCGACCTATCCATTTAGCCTAAGTCCTATTGGCTAAGTAACCACTCATATATATATTTACTACTGCAAATTCTCCATCATAGTAATACTACTAACGTATGGTTGCTCAGAGAGCTAATCCACTAATGGATCTATCATGTACACAATGGTACAAATGAGTGCCATGTCCTCTACTATAAATGCCACTTAACTTACTAGTGACTACTTTGGTGGATCTCTTAAGTACCCATAGGATTCTTGCACAACATCTTGTTCCCCATGTAAAGATTGTGTTTGCAATTAGTATCTACATCATTGGAAAATGCATTAGGCACGCTTGCTAGTTTAATCCATGCACACACAACAGATTCCAACTCCACTAGATTTCAAAGTGGCTTATGACTTTACAACCACCACCCAATTTAGGCAGGGGGGAGTCTACTGTCCTCCACATCACATACTCCATTGTTAGCATATATTGCAAGAAGGAGAGAGACATCCCAATATTTGGACAATCGGAGGTAACTCGGGTACAAAAAATCAAGTTTAGAATGCAAAAATTAGGTAAATTTTGACTAATTCAAGCAAAGAAGGTTCAAACATGAGTACAAGGTACATCAGTAAGTCAAGGGATGTAAAGCGAGTCCAAAAATCAAGTTTTTTTTCAAGTCTCCAAAAGATGACGATTTTATAAGTTGAGCCAGTAGGAGCATCCAATTGCAAAAGTTAAACTAGATCTGGAAAGAGGATAGTGTCAGCATTTAGCTGAGCCAGAAAAAAAGATGATGATTTTACATATTAGATGTTGATTTTATAAGATCTCATACATGCAAATACTACTACCTGGTGAATGCAACATGATAGGCATGTTCCAAATGATGTAGGGAATCAATAGAGCTGGTCAAAATGCTAAAAAAACCTCCAAAAAAGATGAAAATTTTACAGATGATGATTTTACAAAAAATTCTAAGAATAGTATTTACATAGAAAATTGACCTAGAGTCATTTATTATGACCATTGTGAGTGGGGGAGCTTTTGTGGTGCTTGGATCTACATTCTCGCATCCTTCTTGCCCTTTGTACATGAGATATGGGTAGGTATTCCATGATTTGAGTCTATTTCCATACTCTACACATTGCTGGCTATGCACCGAGGTTAGGGTTTTTGTGGGTACATCACTTTTTCAAGCTTCGGCTCACCAGTGCTCTCACTAGGGTCTAGCAAGCCCGTAGGTGATTGCACCTGTGCCAAGGCTAGCAAAGCTCTTGTGAAATTTTCCAAAAATCCCATACTTTGAAAAATTTCTTAAGTAGCAGTGCATAGGGTCATCTTTTTTAAGCACATTTACCTTCTTGCACCATGGCCAGTGATGAACAAGAGAAAATGCCTCTTGAAATTGAGCCATTTGAGGTCTATGGAAAAGGTTGACTCTAGAAATGCTGGATTGACAAGGGTGTCATGGAAGCAAATAATGCTTTCATGGTATGCAACTAATTCACACCACAGATGAATCATAATTTCAAGCATACCTGATGCCACAAAGCTTCTTTCAACTTCACACACTCAATGCCCATGACATGGAGCTTTCACATGCCTTAACATGGAGGGCTGCTTACAATTGCCTCCATGGGGAGCCAATCTTGAGAGAGCGTATGAGCTACAGACAAATCTTCAAGAAGATAACTCATGCATGTTGATGACATGGATGATCAATACGTACAAGTAACAATGACTCCACGAATGGTCAGAGAGGCTATGAATCTCTGAAGGAGAGATAGAATTCACAGAGGCTAATATTTCACAAGCTAAAAGAAGGGAAGTTTCAGTTATTGAGAAGTCACTAAACTGGAACCAACTTAGATATCAAGAGACTCAGATGGCACTAATGGGTATGACATCATAACCCTCTTTGTCATAAGGTGGCGAGCATTTGTGTCCTCATTAGGATCAATAATATGCTCAAAAAAGGGTTGAGGCATGTAACTCCCATCCTTTATCAGATGTTTTGTTTGATTTTTATCCTCTTCTAGTAGGTCTTAGCTTGGAATGTGTCAAATCCAAGCACCCTTACCACTAGTGCCATCCGTTCTAGTTGGTTTTGTGAAATTGTATGTAGCGGATTCAAATTCCTCCACTAGCATTCTAGTGACATCCCTAAAAGTGTGATCTTTCAGATTGAGTCAGGCTATGGCTTCATATGCATTTCACTTTGTGAAACTCGGAAAGTTTCACTTTATCAGTAGCTAATCATGCCATCTCTCTTTGCAAGATCAAAAGTAAATGATAATCTATTAAGCTATGACATAGCTAAATGGATTCCGCACAACATTTAGAGAATCCACCACATCAAGAAAATGAGGAAGCAAAGCAAGGCAAAGAGGCCTAAGGATCTCCATTTGGGAGGAGTACACATGCTTAAAAGGTTGGCATATTATGCCATCAGAGCCATTGACCAGTTGGCTAAAGCGCTTGAAGATGATGACTCCATTCCAATCACTCAGAGAGCTTACCCCACTGTAAGAGGGAACACATCCTAAAGGAAAAGCAATGGACTAGGAGAAGATAAAGTGGCAAGCATGAGATGGAAGTGATGCCCAAGAAGAAGATGAGAGGGAAACTGAATGTGGCAAGCTCCTACCCAAAGGATAAAGATCCTACTCCCCAAAGTTTTGACAATGAATATTTTGATCATGAGTACCATGATGATGATTTTCTATATGATGAAGACTTCAATATGATGACGTCGGAAGAGGCTAAGATGTATTGGAGAACAAGATCAAAGAAAATTGAAGCAAAGGAAGCAGATGAAGAGTTGAAGGAAAACAAAGGTATGATGAGTAGCAAGGGATGAAGAAGAAGAATGAAGAATCCAGCTCTCAGGCCACTTTGGGTTTTCAAAGTACACAACCTCCTCAAAGAACCAAACAAGTTGGATTAGCACTACAAGTCCCACCTCAGGAATAGTCCATGACAAAGCCCATGGAAGAAGAGTAAAAAAAGGTGCATAGAGAAGGTAAGGTACTAATGATGGAGAAGTCTAAAGAGCATCCAATGGTAGAAATCCCTAGATAGCCACCTTCTCATTTATTTATAGATCTCAATGATGAGTGGCTCAAGCATGCCATTAGAACCACTTGGAGGGAGAGAGTACAAAACAAAATCCAAGAGGATGCAAATATTTTTGAAGAAGAAATGATGAAAGCACCCAGACCAAGGGAGTCTTCCAAATCATAATGTCAAGTTGCCTCGAATCTTACAACTAAAATTTTGGAAGGTGTGATGAAGGCAAAAGAAATATTCATGCCAGCTCACATGGAAAGTGCTCTTGGAACGGCCTTTAACTCCCTGGAAAAATCTTCAATGTTGAGGGCGATGAGAAAAAGGGCCAACAAGGTAGCTGCATAGTTGGCGAAAGAGACCATTATTGATCAGCATATGGCTAAAGATAGAGCCATACTAGCCCTCAGAGAGAAGAATGAGGAGATCCAAGAACTGCAAGAAAGTGCAAGCCTACAAGAGAGAGCAATGCACATGCTATAGAAACCATTCTCAGAGTCTAGGAGCAACAAAGAGAGGCTAACGAGAGGGTTCCAAGAATTCTCTACCCAGCTAGATGCGGCAAAGGTGGATCTAACCATTGCACAAGAGGATTTAAATCCAAGTGAAGAAAGTATTAGCTATAGATTTAGCAAATGTCATAGAGGAACTTAAGTCCACAGAGAATGTTTAAGGCTCACATGCACATAGTTGGATGCAAGTGACCAGGCTCTGAAAACGATGCTTGACAAGATATTGAGTCAGCCAAGAGCAGTAATCACAATCTCAACTATGATAGCAAGCTCTACCATTAATGAAGAAGCTATTCGAGAAGTTGAATCCACAAAGAAATTATTGGAGGCTGCAAGGTTAGAGAATTTAGTGTTGATGGAAGAATTGAAAGCACTAGAGGATTCGAGAGAAAAGGAAGATGAAGACCTAAAAGAACTGAAGGAAGCAAAGGTGAGGGAAGAAAAGGAGTAGGGGAAAAGGCCTATGGAGAGCCAAGCACCACCAAGTCCTCTCCGGGACACATTTACCAAACTCCTATCTATCCATGAAACATCACAAGAGCACCAGTAAGAGCAACAATAGAGGCATGAGGCATAAAGGACTGAATCAACATATCAGATAGTAGGATCTGCTACATCTTGGTATCAAGAAGAACTACATGTCATCATGGAGAAGAAGCAAAAAGAACGGTGGCAGCATGATAAGGAATTTTTCTTGAAAGCAAGACTATTGTGGCTATTGTTTGCATACCAGCCATCAACAGAGCTACCAATATACATGATGTAAGATAAAGTTATAATGAAGACAAGAAAGTACTTGAAAGACAAAATAGATGAGAGTCAATTGGAGGGTTATGAGCTGGTGGACATGGACAGGTGGCAAGAGTCAATGAGAAATGAGCCACCATGGAGGAAAGAGTTCATTGCAAAAAAGTATAGAACCATACAAGAATATGTTGATGCATCAAGGGAGCTGCAGATTGATCCATGTTTTTCTCTAGTCCCTCACAGGTACACATGGGTAGAGTTTGATAGGAGGAAAGGTAGAAATCCGAATATTCTCAACTTTCCCAAGCTACCTTCTTTGTCAAATGAAAACCCGCTTATAGAGGATAACTTCTGGGAGACATGTGAAAGTGTGGAAGAGAAATATTAAAATGTCCTAGATCTGTCTTGTCAGATGATATGTAAATTTATGCAATTATTCAAAGCTTGAATTGAAACATTTGAAGATATACAAAATTAGAATATTAAGCTACATATATTCAATGATGGAGCTAAGCAAGGAAAAAAATAGGGACTAATATTCGTCAATTGGCTATTTTTTGGGGGTTTTCCCAAAAAACATTCACCCGACATCTTGAAACATTTGCCCAATTTTAGGATTTTTAGGGAATTTTTTCAAAACATTCGCCTCATTTTCTATACTTATACATTTACATATGAGGAAGATTTGCCAACCCATATACACTTACAAATTCTTAAAGGGGTCTTATTTTCTACCCTGGAGCTAAGAGACTGTCCCTTGATTTGGAACTTGGTACATAGATTCAATAATGGAACTAAGGGACTGGCCCTGTAGGAGACCAAGTGTGGGGCTACTACTCAGGCCTTCAAAATCTGCCAATCCATTTTATGAACACTTGGGAGGATATGATGATGATTGAATTCTTATATCTCCCATCACATGTCTTCAACACAGCCCAAGGCCTCTTTAAAATAGGTGCATTGATCTCCAAAAAGCTAGCAACAATGCAGACTATAAGAAGAAAGATCTTACCAATGAGTAGAGGATTGACAAAGGTACTTGGAAGTCCCGATCAAACAACCTTGGTGGATCGACTTTGGCCATTGAAAGCCGATCTTAAGGAAAATATCTAAAGTAGGCAGGGGGGAGTGTTCCGGCAAGGTCTCAACGGGATGCGGAACAAGGCATGGACTTCAAAGCATATGCTATGGGATGGGCTGTGGGAGTGTATTACATCATTTTTTATCATGTTGATTAAATCCATTATAATTCCCAAGCTATGTATATTTCCACCATATTTTTGTGGGCTCATTGAGTGAGTTCTAGCTTGTATTTATCTCACTATTCTAGTAAGTGTCTGGCTAGACAAGTGTGGCTACATTTTGTAAACGCTTATATAAGCCACTTATTGGAAGGAGATAGGGTTCTTTTTACACATTATGGTTGAGCGAGCTAACTTCTTAGCACTCTAGCAATCCCTACTCCCTTCCCATTGCTACCATTGTACTCTTTAGAGCTTAGAATTGTATGCTAATTGCTCATTAATGCAATGAAGATGATTATTCTCTACTCTATTTAATATCTTCTAATCATTGTTTATGTTAATCTTTCTTTGTCTATGCTTATGTGTAATTATTGATGCCTCATGCTCACTGCTCTAATCTTCTTATTATTTTATTTTATGTTATTTCTAATAGATTAATCATTTTTTATTAATCATTAGTTGATTGCTTGCTAAGGTTAATCGCTTTCATTCTACATGTTTTTGGGTTTGAGCATTGGATAGTGTGTGTGTGGGCTTGAGAATTATAGCATTCATTGCTTGTATGCTTGCTTGTGATGCATTATTTGCTTGCTTTCTAGATTGGTGAATGATTAGGATCTAGATTAGGCTTATGGGTGATTGATTAGTAGATTAAATTCATATGCTTGCCATTGTCATTCTTTAGCTTGTGTGAGTAGATTTGATTGTGTGTTTCTCTCCTTGCTCATAGATCTAAGTATGCATGTGTGATTGCTACTTTTTTTGAGTATATACGTTAACTTGAAGATTTAGGAAAACATGTATGTATGGTTGATTTAGATATTATCAAGAATGTTGAGGTTAAAAAACTCCTAAATTTTAGCTTGAACCACATACCTACGGAACTGCTTAATCCGCATATGGCTATCTATGCCATTCTAAATTGTCTTGTAGACATTGCCAAAGGCATACAATTGGATGGGCATATACATCAAAGAGTTGCCGAGGTTATTCCTCATATGTTTTGTTCTTTTTTAGAAAATATTCCTAAAAAATGGTTATCATCTGGATAGACACACAAAAACTCACTAAATTTCATGAAATATTTGATGGAAGCTTCAGCCTCGTTGTTATAAGCTCTGCATTGATTATCTTCTTTACAGTGCCAATTTGCACAATTTCTTGCTCTGTGTTTGCATTTAGTAGAATCATCCCTACGTCTTCTCTTATGCTTTGCTGCTAGATCGGCAAGTCATGGTACTCCTCGACTATTATTAGCTTAAGCCATGGTCTAGCCCCCATGCTTCTTCTTCCAAGCTCATTGTTATGATTATGGGGCTGGATAAAGCACCTAATAATGCCACTATTATCAGTGAGAAAATGGCCTATTTAGCTGCAAAGAAAAGATTGGAAGATGGGGAATTTTACAAATTAACACAAACACCTACAGAGTATTATCAATATAAAGCGGGAGCTAGACCTTAAAAACATAACATATGTAAAACCAACTTTACCTATTCTTTTTCCTACATTCAAAATTCATAAACAAAAGTTTAGATGGACTTCCAATGCTTCTCATTGTATTTTTACTAATATTACTTCAATTATTACTAGACTCTAGAGTCCTAAACTTAGTACTACTAGAATTTCACAAAATATGCGCACAGAAGCAAAAATACTTAAAAAACTTCACTGGGATTCACTCAAATCCCTTTTGGGTAATACAAAATGCCACTGAAGTCAGTCTTAATCTACCTAAAAATATATATTCTATATACACAACTAATATTACACAGTGCTACAAAAATATCCCACTGGGATTATGAACACTTTATATAAAATTTGTGATCTAGCATACCAAAGAAGAAAAATGTTGGGTTTCTCAAAGATATCACTATATCACAAAAAACAAAAATGGGAAAAACATTCAAATCTAAGGTTCCCGATTCTTATAGATGACATAGAAACACAAGACTTATTGTTTTGCTTATTTAATAATAATCTGGTACAACTTGGTGCCAATGTATATAAACAGTTCAAAGGCATACCAATGGGTTTCTCATGCTCACCCGTCATGTGTAATCTATATTTTGCATATTTAGAATATGAATTTGTGGTTAAACACTCGGAACATAATCATAAAGAATTAACATAGAGCTTCATATCCTTTGTTTTAACTACCCAAGTTTTGCCAAAATTATTGATAAGATATATCCAACTGAGATAATTTCTATTGAATCCACATTCAAAAAAATTATCATGATAGAAATATTCCCAAAGCTTGGGTTTGACTTTCAAGAAGTCCGCTAATGGAAGTGTAGCTATGACAGGAGCAGACAGTATAGCTTGAAGATGAGCAGTATCTTTTACTTCAAGTGTAATTTGGCGTGACTGAGGCACTTGAACAATTTCCATTCTTGCTTCATACTCTCCTAGAAAGGATGGTAGAGTAGCTAAGGTGTTGGCCTCACTGTCTTGGTCCTCCTCTCCATTTATTTGGACATTGGATAAGCTCCTTGCTATTTTGATATATTTCCTGAGTCCCACTACTAAAAGTGGAGCTGATGTCTCAGAAAGTTTGTCCTTTTCCTTAAGCTCTTATACTTGTTTGCCTGGTTCTGCAACTCCCTCTCGTAATTCATGTCCGCCTCCAGAGCAAAATCCTCGGTTGTTGGGTAATCACTGGCCTTCTTTCGGGCCTCTACCTACACAGACTTGTGATGGATGGAGTGCTCCAGCTTGTCAACATATGTTCTCTGCTCAAGCTCAAACCTGCTCATTTTATTTTTGAAGTCTTGTAGTGAAGTTTTTTCTCTCCCTTCTTCTCTACTCTTCCTCTTCCTGTTTCTTCTGTAGTTGGAGTTTTTCTTTTTCTTGCTTCTTCTGCAATTCTTGTTGTTGCTACTATTGCTGCTCTGCTTCCCTGGTGGCCTTGTTTAGCTTCCTCTTTTTTCTAACCAATCCTCCTAGTCCCTCCAGGGGATTCTCCTCTCCCAAATCATTTATGTATTCAAAGGTTAAGGTGGTCTCTCTCTTTTTTTTCTCTACCACATGTGCAAGCCTTGGCTCTATTTTCTTTAGTCTCTCCTTCTTGGAGGAACCAGCCCTATTGACCTCCGGGTCCTTCTGTGCTGCCATAGCTAAAGCGCTCAAATGGGCATGTACTACTGTTGGTCCCCCTTTTTCAAGTGCTATGATTGCTTGCTTTTCGAGTCCTTCCACGTAGATGGCTGCCCAATTCATATGTTCTCCCTCCTCTGCAGCTTTTAATCTATTGTAGTTCTTGTTAGACATATCCTCATTCTTGGCCATATGTGCCACATTATGCAGGAAGAATTGAAATTGAGCCCTTCTCTCGGGTCATTCACGTCCTTTGTCTGACGCATTTGTCTGGTACTTCGTATCTCCCTCTGTATCGGGTATGTCTTCTCAGGGTCTGTGTACCCTTCATCATGCAACCCCAGTACTTCATGAACTAGATCTGTGCTTAAAGACATTGGCAGCTTCCCAGGCACCACCACTGTGTCTGTCTTTGATGGGCCCACCATAGCTTAGCGGCATCCACACAACACTCATTCTCATGGAAAGGAGAAGAGGTCAATGCGGAGAGCTTAACCCGGCTAGCTCACGGAGGATACCTTGCTTTGTCAAGGCAAGGGAGCCTTCTACTTAACTTGTGGGTAGCTAATTAGTCATTAACCCAACCACATACACCCCTTGAATGGAAATAGCAATGGAGATGCTACCCCACTCACTCTCACCTAATGCTATCTACACCTCTCTCAATGGATAAAGCTCAAGCACACACACTCATTAGCAAGCACTAAACTTAATTAGCAATGCAATGAAGTCAATGCCTAATCTTCTTCTCACACATTCAAGCAATGTAACCTTCAAAGAGAACAAGCAAGCAAGCAATGTAACAATCTACACTTCTCTACACATTCCCCATGCCCACATTGCAAACCCACAAGCTTCAAAGAGAGATTAAACTACTTAAATCAATGATTAATCCTACTAGATTAGAGAGAATGAGAAAGAAGCTTACACTTAATCAATCACACATGCATCAAAGAAGCTTATCTTCATACATTCACTTAATCAAAGAGAGAGAGAGAGAGAGAGAGAGAGAACTACACATAGAGAGAAGCCATAGCCAATGTATTACCCATAAAGAGTTAATTACATGTAGAGCTTTAGCTATGGAAAGCTTAAGCTTGGCTCAAAGAGGCTCTTGCTAGAGTTGGAGAGCTCACTCTTTAGAAATGACTAAAAAGCCCCAAATCTTTAGTTGAACTCACTTTTATACCTAGGGCTAAAACTAACTAGGCTTTTCACATGTGGGCGGATAAAACTAAAGAGATGGTAATTTTAGCAGATTGATGTGCTGCTAAATACAAAGTGGAACTCTTTAGAGCCCATATATCGGCTAAGCATATAATTACATTGCACTTTGGCGGGAAATCTTTAATAAAGTCTTCAAAAATTATGTGTCCTTCCCGCAGCTCCGTAGCTCTCATTCTTCATGTGTATCCATGGCTATGGCTCCTCACCTGTACCTGCACCTATTTACCATTACCATACCTAATTTTGCACATGTCCCGTTCCCGGGGAACAATCCCCCCTTCTTAAATTATGTTCGTCCGCGGACACAGTTGTAATGGCTGTCCACGAACAGTAAAGCCCTTGGTGTCTGAATATCTTGGTTGATCTTAGGTGACAATATTTCTGCACAATAATGATTAGGAAAACAAATGGTAGTCAAGAGTACTCATGAAAAATCTATTCAAAAGTTGGTTACTTTGGTAGGTTAAGTGAGAGTAATGATGTTAGATGGATGGAAGTTAGTCACATATGGCAATTTGCTTTAATGCAAAACAGATTATGCACCATTCTTTGGGAAGCATAGATAGCATTCAGGCTTGGTGGGTTAACCCACTGTGTTGATGCTCGCATTGGATTTTAAACCATAGTGTGGATGGTGATGAAGTTACTATGCGGGTTAAGAGGTTAGTAGCAACCAACTTATGAAAAGATATTCACAATACTACAATGACACCAAATCACAAACCAAGGTTGACTTGAATGCTCTGTTGAGGGCTTCAAATCTCAGCATAATTGGCTCTGCTCTGTTTTTTTCACAGAAGTGCCATTTTTGGAAATTCATATTCTGGATCCATTTGATGTGTACTTCAATAATCTGGTTGAATTTCTTCAATTGGACTCAACCTTTGCTAGGAAATGGAAAAGCGCCATTTCTTTTTGTGAACATTTTGTTTTTTGACTAGACAGATGTGTTCCTTAGGCTTATCCTAGCACAGTGGCCTTGTTAAAATCTTGAAATTCTATTTTGGTTGACATGGAGATCAAAAACTTCATCTGTCCCGCACTTGTGCAAATTTTTGACAAATTTTTGACTTGGACTGCTGTTAGCGTATTTGAATTGCTTGAGAAGCTCCTGTCTGCTTCCTCAACTTGACTATGACTTAACTGGTTTGAAATTCTAAGTCCTTAGCCCAAAAACTGACCTGAATAATCTTTCCGCTCAGAGTTTGGTTGTTCAACTTGACTTGGTTGATCTTTGTCATGATGCATTGTCTTTAAGTGCTTTCCCACTGCTTTGCACTTGCAGTAGCCTTATGGATGAGCTGGAGGTGCTGTGGCACTCCCCCCTTCCTAGCTTGGGTAGTCAGAAGCTGACTCTGTCTCCACTTCTTTGCCTTGAGTTCACCTGTATTTTTATGTTTTTGTGCTTTTTGCATGGGTGTCTACTCAAATTTGCCTAATGCAGTGCTCTGACTGAGCCCTATATGCATTCACAGTAGGATGCATTGCAAAAAATTATGTGCTGTGCAAAACAAATCCTAAGGGTACTTAAGAGACATGCCTAAGCAGTCGATTAAGTGGCTTTTGCTGACGAGGATATCTTTACCTATTACCTGTGTAGAACTCCCTTCCCCCCCTTCCTAGAGCTTTGCTGCTCCTCAAGCAAGTGTATTTTGGCTTGGACAGTATAAGGGTAGGTGTTTGTGGTAGGTGCTATTGATGGTGTAGTGTATTATTGAGAAATATATACAAGCAGTGGATGAAGGGAAAAACCACTCGGGAAAAATTGCCTTCATCTTTATTAAGTGTCTTGAGTTAAAGTGCTAGTGCTAGGCGTGCACTGGTACTTGAGGTAAAAATGGAGCACAATAACCATCAATGACGGTACATCAGCTCGCATTCGTACGGTCAAGTGGCATTTGCTGTAGAGGATTCCAACTTTTAATTTTTGTGCAGTGTAAGTGCTTTGGACCTCTCCGTCGTAGCTAACGCTTAATAGATTTTGACTCTTTGCTTATCTTTCCAGTATAAGCGACACACATAATAGTTCTCGCTCACAAGCCCAGACATAAACACACAAAAACAAAAGAAAAATTTTTTAAAAAAATATGTATTTACATGCAGTCTAGTCACAGATATTAGCGGAAGAGATGGGACTGGAATTTAAGTACACCTTTGCTTGAGATGCCCTACTCTATATTTTTTTGCAAATTCATGAGCTTATCTGTGACATAGCCTTTTTTGGACCATGCACTTAGAGTGTTCCATGCCTGAAAGGTTTTTTCCTTACTCTTGGGTGCTCGTGCAGTGGTAGTCTTTGTTGTGGACTTTGGCGGTTCTACCGCTTCCAAATTCACTACCTTCTTTGTTGGTTCTATTGGCTGTACCGAACTTTGGTTGGTTTCTTGTG
Organism: Cibotium barometz; assembly: GCF_041138505.1. NCBI lineage: Eukaryota > Viridiplantae > Streptophyta > Polypodiopsida > Cyatheales > Cibotiaceae > Cibotium > Cibotium barometz. The sequence goes on along the minus strand of NC_141066.1, from coordinate 49,422,006 downwards.
GCAAGGGTGAGCTAAGTATATCCATGCAATACTCTGCCAACTTTTCTTTGCCTTTCTCTAGAGTTGATGGCTTTTTGATTTGCCCAGTCGCTTCTGAATGCGGTTTATCATCCCCATCATTTGTTGCCTTGGTTTCTGGCTCTTGGTATTTTACTAGAGCAGGCTCGATTGATGATTGAGCTTTCTTCTTGGGTACCCATTGCTGTTTCTTTGGCTGGGTTGCTTTGGTACTTGTTGCAGCTTCTGTGTTGGCTACCTTTGGTGAGATTGATTGCAGTGTTTTTTGTTTGGGTATCCAAAGCCATTGATTCCCTTTATAATAGCTTTGAGCTTGACGTAGTAGCTTGGATATCCACCGTTTTGAGGGTCTTTGTGGCTGTTGATGGTAGTAGTATTGCCTTTTACCCTTCTTTTGCCTTGTTTGAGGCTTGGTTCCTTGTGGTTTTGGTTGCTATATTCGCTTAGGCTCTGTAGCTTGAGAGGTTGATACCTGTGATTCTTGAGAGTTTGTTACTGCCACAGGTGCTTGCTTGACCAGAGGGTCCATCTTTTTGAATGGCAGTACGGTAATCTTTTCACTGTTCATTGTGAGCTTAATGTTATGCCCCTCCTAGTTGACAGCACACTTGTGCTTAGCCATCCAATTTCGTCCCAAGATTACTTCATGAGCGCATTCTGCATTGGCTGAGACATAGAATGTACAAAGCTCTTATTGTCCTTGAAGGTAGATAGTTGTTGTGAGCAAGTCTTGAGAATCTGACTCGTCATTGGTGAAGCTGTTGAAGGTTGCTGTAGACGGTAGTAGCTTGCTGGCTTCGAGTTTTTTGTAGGTGTCTACGGATAGCACATTGACATCGGCTCCAGAATCACATATAGCGGTGCAAGGAACAATTGGTGAAGAAATGCCGATGGATACCAAGAGTGGTTCTGTATAGTCCTCATCTTCTTTTCCTTGCATCGAGACCATAGAAATCTGTTTTTGCTTAGCCTTCCCTTTAGCTTTCTCCGCCTTCTCTTCAGCTAAAGCATCGGTTTTCATTTTTTGGATATCTTGCTTCCTGCTCTTGGCTGCATGCATATACTCAAGCATCTCAATTGTTACTGGCTCCGTAGACAAGCCTACAATAGACATGTCATCTCTTTCTAGCTCCGATTGAGAAGAAATCTTGGAATCAATGATTTTCCTCTCACTATCTCTTATTACCGATATCATCCTTACCACGACTACCTCATAGCCACTCTCATCACAAAACTATGTTTGTGGTGGCAAAGCACACACATCTTTTGTGGACAAGGTCTGATTCCACTCGTATGGATCTATGTCATCCTCTGGAAAAGGCATAGAGACATAATCATTGATGTTAATCAAATGATCTGTTTGTCTCCTATCCTCTTCTAGTATATCAAAGCTTGGTGTTTGACAGATCCAAGCACCTTTGACGCTTGTAGATCCTGTACTCGTGCCTTTTGTATGGCTCGTAGTGGTTGTTTCAAATTCATCCACTGGGGTTCTAGCCACATCTCAAAATGTGTGGTCTCTAAGACTAACTCTCGTAGTTGCATCTTCATGACAAAGATATAGATAATCGTATCCCCAATCTTCGAGAACCATCAACTGTCTCATGAATGGTCTTCCGAGAATCACCTCATAATTCGGGTTCTTGCCGAAATCGACAATGGCAAAGGTATGCTCAAACTCGATTCCGCAAGCCTTGATTATTACATGCTCTAGCAAACCCAATGGTTGCTCTAAATTTTCGTCAGCCAGTTGCAATTCCATGTGGGTTTTCCGTAATGCTTACTTACCCCATTTCTCCCACATGGCCTTTGTGGCAATTCCAATGCCAGCTCCCGTATCCAATATAGCCTTGGTTTTGACACCATTGTACTCAAGAGGAAGCGTAGCATTTCCCTTGTCTTTGTTACGTTCATGGTAGGCATTGACCTTATTGAAAGGTACTTGCCGGATAAATTCCATCTCGTCTTTGCTCCGTTCTCTTTCTAACATATCCCTGGTCAGCGTGAATCCCTTGCTCTTCATCATATCAGCAACATACTCCCATAGTCTTGGTCTGACTTTTAAAAAATCTGATAACGGAAGTGTTACTATGACTGGAGTGGATAAAATGGCTTGCAATAGAGCGGTCTCCTTTACTTCCGGAGTGATTTGGAGAGATTGTGGCAATTGGATAATCTCCGTTTTATCCTCATGCTCTCCTAAAAAGGATGGTAGCGTAGCTAAGGTGTTAACCTCGCTAGCTTTGTCCTCTTCATCCTCATTCCTCTGAAAGTCTGATACACTCCTTGCTTCTCCCAGATATTCAGTTTGTCCCACTTCAGAGAGTGGTGCTGACTTTTTCGAGATATCATCATGAGCTTTAAGTTCGCGGACTTGCTGCCAAAGCTCGTCGGCAATTTTTTCTTCTAGAGCCACTACTTGAGGTGTAGATTCAATGATCTCCTCAGGTTCTTCCTCTTCTGAATCCTCTACTCGGATTTTTGGCACCGGTTCTGGTTCTGGTTCTAGTTCTAGACTCCGTTCCTCAGCCTCGGACTCTGTTACCTCTCTTATGGTCTCTAAGGCTGGCGGTATCACTTGCATCTTCTTTGGTTGATTCAAGATTGGTCCTTCAATGGTAGACCGTGTCTCTTGAATCAACTGTTGGTTTCTTACCAAATTGATCTTCTCTTGAAGAGGGTCAAGATATTCCTGCAATCTTGAGGGTATGGGTGTTTTAGCAGTGAGTCGACTGTTCCAGGATTTCAAAAGTGTGTCTAAGGTCTCATTCACCTTGTCAACTATCACCGAACCTCCCTCATTACTTCTCGTATCTGAAATAGATTTCTCTACCTCTTCAACTCTTGTCTGTTTGGTCTGTATGGGGGTTTGTGTGTCTCTGTTTGATTGTTTCCGTCTCGTTTCCAACACACTTTTCATTCTCTGATTAGAATCATAGTCTGGAGAGCTATTGGATTTCCTTGATCACCTAGCCCTTCGCATTTTCCGTTTCGTTTTCTGAGAGTTAGAGCTCTCTAGATTTGAGAATTCTACCTTTCGCTCTCGTTCCTCTCTAGCTTTCGTTCTCGTCATAACCAACACTTGTGCTGGTTTCTTTGCTGGGATAGGTTCGTTGGAAGTCTTAATGACATACTCCCGTCTGACTCCCTTAGGCGTCTCTAAGATAATGGAATCCCATGATCCAGTATCTGAGCTATCATTTCCACTGTTGGAGGTTAAATTGACCTCTTTGGTCTTTGATTTTCCCTTTTGGTTCTGTTTTCTTTTTGCTTCTTCTTGTTCCTTGGGAGAAAGTTCTCCGAGCACTGGCTCTTCTTGGCTTTCCAGCACTAGTTGATCTAGTACTGCTTTAGCTTCTCGTGCTTGGGCTTGAGTTACCACAAATAGAGGTGTGGGTTCTCCCTCATTCTCTGAAGAAGACGGAGATGGTATCACCCCTATCATACCCAAGGAAGCTGGAGTGAATGGCTTTTCAACCGCCTTGATAGGACAATCCTTAGATAAATGTGATACTGAGCACTCGGCACAATATCTAGGTACTCTAGGCCACATCTGAGCTGCAGTCATAGCTTGATTTTTCTTCTCTAGTGCAATTGGGCAATCTCTTACCCAATGATCTTTTTCACATTCAAAGCATGGACCGGCCGCATAGTTTGGATTTTGGTTTGGCGGCGGTCTCCTATTGTTGTTGTTATTGTCATTACCCCCAGGTTGTCTGAAGTCACCCCTTGCCATCATCATCAGAGTTTGAGCGTCAATGCTCCCTCTATGGTCTGAGCCATCATGACCGTAGTCTCGAGGCTGGTCTGAATAAGTTGATTGTTGCTGAGGTTCCTCCACATAGTATGGCGTGACCAGTACCAACTCAAGAGAAGGCCCTTGATCTTCCACATACCTAAATGGTGTAGTGCCTGGTGGCGTTGGTTGTGTTCCTAATACCGGTCTAGCCCTTTCTTGTGAAGTTATGTTCATTTGATTCACTTGATTGGCTTGATTTGACATTTGTGCATTGTTTTGTCCTCTGTTATACCCCGATCGGTAATAACATTCATTGGACTCGTGGTTGGTCATTTTCCTACAGTGCTCACACCATTTTAGAGGGTTGATAATTCTGCATTTTTCAGTACATGGCATATATCACAAGTGTGCATCCTTAAAGGTGCTGCTTGTTGATAGCCCCAATAAGCTTGGTTGGTCCTACTATCCTGTCGGAGTTTTCTGACTATGAGGTCTGCGATTGGTTGCGGATCGGTATTTCTAACAGTGTCACTTGATTCTAAAGTGTCTAGACTCAATCTGTGAGATAAGAACTCACAGTTGTCGTCAAACTTTTGAGCGTCAAAACAACACTCATCAAAGTCTGTATGACCTTTTGCAAAGAGATGTGTGTATAGTTGTCTATCCCTTAAGCCTTCTAGAAAGCATGAAATCAACCTTTCTTGGCTTGGGGTTTTTGACTTAGGGCAACGTACAATGTATTGCCGTAGTCTGTCAACACACTCTCGCACCGTCTCCCTGTCCTTTTGCTTAAAGCTAAGGATCTGAGTGACAGTGTTATGCTTAATGCCGATCTTTGAATATTCTTCAATGAAGCGCTTCACAAGTACCTCAAAGTCGTAGAGCACTGACGGCTTCAATGTTTGAAACCAAGAAAGCGCTCTTCCCTCCATTGTTAAACCAAATCCTTGCACCATAGTGTGCACATCGGTCACCCTTCTACAAAGAGAAGTTGTCGGTATTGGGAGACATGGTCATATGGGTCCCCTGTTCCATTGAATTTCTTGTAGAATTTTTGCAGTGTAGTTGGTCTTACTTGCCATCCCCCTATTAGTTCTTTTTTCCCTCTTGTTTTGTCAGGCTTCAATCCTCCAAAAGGAAATCCTGGATGTCCGATTTTATATGCCCCGATTTCATCTACACAGGAGTCTCCTGCTCCTCCATGCATTGGCATTGGAAATCCTCCCGAAGGCATTGCACCCCCAAGTGGTTTCCTTGGATCCGTGGTTGGTTTTTCCCTTATCGGTTGATCTAGTCCTAACCCTGTGAATCAAGCTCTAAGAAGCTCCTCATATGTGGGTGTAGGTGTCCTAGACGGAGTAGGCTCTCTAAAAGTTGTATCCTCTGGCTGAGCAGTTGCTGTAGGTATTTGGAAAGGCATGGGTAGTTGCCCTCCCTTATAGAAAATAGGTTTCCCTTGAAAGGTGTATTGACCTAAAGTCTCCTCCTGAATTCTATGGTAAGATTTACCCCATTCATCTAGCAATGTTATTTTGGGATTTTTCTTGCTACCCCATGCATATACAGTTGTCTCTTGTGGGTAGGTATTCCCCGGATCGACCATTGTTTTATACACTATCCCCAAAGCTCCCGTATACAAAACAACATATGGATTGTCTACATGAATTCTGGAAACTTTAAAACTGTAAAGCACAGTGTCATGATTGTTAGAGCTTACCTCCTCCGTGTGTTCGCTCTCGCTCCAGGTGCTGGTGGAGCTGATGCTTCTGGCCTTGTGACCTTATCTTGTCCGGCTGTGTCTCTGGGGCGGCACTTCCACTGTGTATTGGCCTCTGTGAGCCTTGTCTCCTGCTCGGATGGCCTCTTGCTGGTTTGGTTTGAGCTCCTTGGTCCGGTCTTCTAGGGTGTATGTACCCGTATTTGTCCATCTGCTCAAATGAAGGAGATAACATATACTCAATACCCCCTAAGCTCATGTACCGGTCACCTTGGAAGGTGACCCATACCTCCGACTCTAAAGGAGACAAAATGTCTTCCATTTTTTCAGCAACCTTGTTGCTTGGGTCCATGTATAGATGTGCACCATGGATGTTTTGTCCTATGTGCACTAGCCTAGTAGCTCCCTTGTTTCTTGCATTGTTGCCTCCCTGGGATGGTCCAGGTTGTACTCCCTGCTTTCCTCTACTGCTTCAATCACCCATGGTATTAGATGAACCACCGGCAGTGGATGTGCTGGTACTAAGTGAGCTAGATAGAGTCTCTTTGGCTATATGCCCTAACGGTTGTCGAGCTTGAGTCTAACTTTCCTCTGTGGATACCTTAGTAGAAGCCCTACTTGTGCCTGATGCAATGGACTTTCCATACCTTAAGTGCATGTGCACCTTTGGTGAAAATGATGCAGCCCTGTGCTATGTGTGCTTTTAGCTCTTTGTTCTATGTTTGCAGTTAAATGCACTTACTTATGCTGCTACAAAAGTATCTTTTTATGAGTTTTTGAGTATTTTTTATTTTTTTTGTGAATTTTTTTGGATTTTGTTTGTATATGTTGCTCAATGCACACTCCCTAAGTGATTTGAATGACTTATGTTCAACTGTGTGCAAAAAATTACAATGTTTTGGTTCAAAATCCTTTAGATTTTTAGACCACCCTAACTTCAGAGTGAAAAACGGAGGTCTTCTGGTCACTTTTTGAAAAACCCCGACTTTTTTGCAATCCATGGGGCATGTAAAAGTCGACTGGCAGGAAAAATGTAGATCTACTTGTGCTCTAATGGGACATAAAAAAACTTTTAGAAACGGAGTTCTAGAGCAAAAGTTATGGCCTTTTTAGAAAAATTGAAATTTTTTGAGATTTTTGATATTTTTATGGATTTTTTTTGGCGTTTTTTTAATCTTTACAAGTTAGTTGGATGAAAATGAGTGCCAGTAAGTGTTTAGCAAATTCCTTTTAAATTCTGATCTGTATCTGATAGCCAAATCACAAAAGCGCCATTTTCTGTATTAGGATTTTTTCAGTTTTGACATGATGGGTAGGTTTGTAGGAGTGTTTGGAACATTGTGGTGAAGTCAGAATTCAAAAATAAGGTCTGTAGCTATGTGAATCTAGAAAAGCGCCATTTTCAAAGTGGTCAAATACAGTATACAGAGTCTTTTGCTGATCAATGAGAGTCTTCTAGCAGGTCCAAGCAGGTTAGTATCCTTAGATGACTGATGCTTTGGTCCCAGCTAGAAAAGTGCCATTTTCTGTATAAGGTATTTTGACACTTTGAAAGTTCTTGCAGGTTTCTATAGCTGTTTAGAGTCTTCCTATCATGTTACATCACTGTGGCCATGCCTGCATCATAGCTAATCTAGAAAAGTGCCATTTTTTGGACACAATTCCAGAGAGCAACCGAGCATACAGTGATGTTGTATATGGTCTATACTACCCTCCTATCAAGTTAGAATTGAAAAAGTCCACCTACAAGTCAAGATATCGGCAGATTGACGGGTGTAGGTCGCAAAATGCGGTATCTACAATGTCTTTCCAACCGTATCCCAAGCGTGTTTGTGTACTCACAATCACAACTTAATAGTAGGATACAATACTAGTAGCACAGCTACCCACATATAAGCCCACATGGCCTCGAGAAAGTGCCCGGTCACAACAATAAATGTGGCCTCCAAAGGCCCTTACCTTATCCCGCTTGGTTGAATGTGCTAGCTAAACAAAACAAAAGCATCCAAAGGTGAGTGTTAGAAACATGATAATCACAATGATAAAAAGAAATAAAGCAATGCATATGTTAAATGCACATAATCACAACGTTAACAAGCTAACTAATGCAATGTATGCAAACAAAATGAATGTAAAACAAGCATAAATCATGACAAAAAGCTGAAAATAAACAAAAGATAAATGATGCAATGTGCGAGAGTGGCTCAACCGCTTGCAAAAGAAGGTTTTTATAGAGTCCACACTCTTGTTTAGTAAGCTAAATCTACTCCTAATCTCTATTCCCTTTAGCCTTGGGATCCCTACACCCAACCCAATCTACCTAATCCAAGGTTTTGCAACCTATGGAGCTAAATACCACCGCAAGCTAAATGTGAAGCTCACTAGTTTAGGTCACCGCTCCCCGGCAGCGGCGCCATTGATAGACCCGCCATAGCTTAGCGACATCCACACAACACTCATTCTCATGGAAAGGAGAAGAGGTCAATGCGGAGAGCTTAACCCGGCTAGCTCACGGAGGATACCTTGTTTTGTCAAGGCAAGGGAGCCTTCTACTTAACTTGTGGGTAGCTAATTAGTCATTAACCCAACCACATACACCCCTTGAATGGAAATAGTAATGGAGATGCTACCCCACTCACTCTCACCTAATGCTATCTACACCTCTCTCAATGGATAAAGTTCAAGCACACACACTCATTAGCAAGCACTAAACTTAATTAGCAATGCAATGAAGTCAATGCCTAATCTTCTTCTCACACATTCAAGCAATGTAACCTTCAAAGAGAACAAGCAAGCAAGCAATGTAATAATCTACACTTCTCTACACATTCCCCATGCCCACATGGCAAACCCACAAGCTTCAAAGAGAGATTAAACTACTTAAATCAATGATTAATCCTACTAGATTAGAGAGAATGAGAAAGAAGCTTACACTTAATCAATCACACATGCATCAAAGAAGCTTATCTTCACACATTCACTTAATCAAAGAGAGAGAGAGAGAGAGAACTACACATAGAGAGAAGCCATAGCCAATGTATTACCCATAAAGAGGTAATTACATGTAGAGCTTTAGCTATGGAAAGCTTAAGCTTGGCTCAAAGAGGCTCTTGCTAGAGTTGGAGAGCTCACTCTTTACAAATGACTAAAAAGCCCCAAATCTTTAGTTGAACTCACTTTTATACCTAGGGCTAAAACTAACTAGGCTTTTCACATGTGGGCGAACAAAACTAAAGAGATGGTAATTTTAGCAAATTGATGTGCTGCTAAATACAAAGTGGAACTCTTTAGAGCCCATATATCGGCTAAGAATATAATTACATTGCATAATTTTGCACATGTCTTGTTCCCAGGGAACAGTCTTTACAAAGGTTTTGATGAGCTCTTCAGCCCCCTCAGGCTAAGACAATGTCTCCTAGTCTTGGCTCAGTAATGTTTTAAATCCTGTTTTCTCTACCCACTCCTTATTCTTGGGGTTATCTAAGGTTGGCACTTTGGGGAGAGCTATAGGCTAAACGCCCTTTGGTGTTGTTTTTCCCTTAGTCATTGCTAGAGAGGGTGAGTTCTCTGCAGATACTTGGTCGCTTCTTAAGCTTAGTTGTGTGCCTTCGTTTGTCCATGTGTCTTCTTGTTTTTTTTGTTGCTTGGGCAGTTGTTTTGGCTTCTCACACTCACTACTTTGCTTTTGCGTATCGCCACCCTTCTCGAGGTCATTTACTGCACAATGATGGCTCGTAATCCGATTCAGATTTCCCTCATTTTGCGTAATTTGCATGTTTTCATTGCGTCCTTTTTGCATGTCCACATTTATTACTTCCTTTTTTACTTTCTTTTTGAATTCGTGCACTTTCTTTCTATTTTTTCTCTTCTCTTTATTTCCTTCTTGGGCCTTGTTCCCACTGTGGTTTCTTTCCTTCATTTCTTGCAATTGTTCCTCAGTAACGGGTGAGCACCGGATACTCAGGATTTAAGATGGCTCAAAGCTTCCGAGTTGTTGCCCCAGGCCATAGTAAGGATTCAGCCTACATCCATGACATTCCCCATGTGCCATGTCCCATCCAGGTTCCTTAATGCAAAGTTCCCCGGGGCTACTTCTTTTTCAATGACACAAGGTCCAATCCATCTCAATTTCAGCTTCTCCAGGTGTTTTCCCAATTTGGAGTTGAAGACAAGCACATGATCTCCCTTGTTGAACATTTTTTGTTTTCCGTGCCGATCTGCCCAAGCCTTCCTTCTTTTTTGTACTGCTTTTGCCACCAGAATGTTGTGTTGCCTTTCCTCTTCCAAGGTTAATAGTTCTTGGATTCTTTCTTCCCGGGACTCCTCCATTGGTAGTTTTCCTTCTATGGCCATCCTCAAGCTAGGTATCATGAATTCCATGGGTACCATCGCTTCTAGGCCATATGCCATCCTGAAGGGTGTCATGCCAGTGGTCACTTTATAGGATGTCCTGTAAGCCCATAGTGCACTGTCCAACTTCTTGCCCCAATTCTTTTTGTTGGCCTCCACTATCTTCTTGACGGTCTTCACTAGTATTTTATCAGCTTGCCCATTACACTAAGGATGGTACACAGATGATTTCTTATGTATGATCATGTGCTGTGTTGTTAAATCCTTCATCGAGAAAATGAGTCCCTTGGTCACTTACCAGTTCCACCGGACATCCAAACCTTGTCATTACGTTTTGGTACAAGAACTTGGCCACTTCTGCTACATAATTCTTCCTGAGTGCTTTAGCTTCTGGCCATTTGGTACAGTAGTTTGTTGCTACAAGTATATATTCACAGCTAGTTTGGCGGGCTTTAGACTTGATAGGTCCTATGAAATCCAATCCCCATTTTGCAAAAGGTTGTAGGGGCAATACAGGGTATATGGGCATCTGGTCCCTGTCTATGGGTTGGCCCAGCCATTATTGGCACAAATCACACCTTTTCGTGAAGAAGTGAGCATCTTTTGACAGGGTGGGCCACCATAGCCCTGCTTGGAGTATTTTTCTTTTTGTCACTTCTGCTGCATGGTGACCCCCTGCTATGCCTTGGTGTGCTTCTTGCAAAATGCCTGTCTTTTCATGCTCTAGCACGCATCTTCTGTATATTTAATATATGCCCTTCTTGTATAACCATCCTACTAGTACTGTGAAGTCTCTGCCTCTTAAGGCTAACCTCTTTCTCTAGTCCTTGGACCAGTTTTGTGGAGAAGTGTAATCTAGGATGAAATTTCTCATGTCCTCATACCAATCATCCCCTGATCTTATGAGAGACTGAAGAGGAAAGCATCTGGCAGATCATTTAGCACCCCTTGGTCAGGGCATGGCTCTTCCAATCTGGACAGGAATTCTGCCACTGCATTTTCATTCCCTGGGGTGTGCTGGATTAAAAAATCAAACTCTTGAAGGATGAGTATCCACCCGGCCATCTTTCCCACTAATGTAGCTTTGTCAACTATGTATACTAGTGCTTGATGATCCACATACAACACAAACTTATTACCCAGAAGATAGTGCTTGAATTTTGCCACTGCATAGATTATTCCCAAGGCTTTCCTTTCTGTGGTGTTATAGTTCTTTTCTGTCTTGGTTATTGCTTTGATAGTATAGTATATTGGTTGTAGATAGCCAATGGTCTTTTCCTGCATCAGTGTGCCTCCTAGTGCTCTATCAGATGCATTCGTGTATACATGGAATATTTTTTATCAGTCCGGGTTGACCATGATGGGTGCCTGGTGAGCATCTTCTTTAGCAATTCAAATGAGTGCTGACATTCCGTTGTCCATGCAAACAGTGCATCTTTCTTTGTTAGCTGGTATAATGGACATGCTACATGTGCTAAGTATTTCACAAAGCGCGTATGTCACTTAACCTTGCCAATGAATCTTTCCAACTCCTTTGAGCTATTGGGTGGCCTTATGCCTTGTATGCTACATGTGCTAAGTATTTCACAAAGCGCGTATGTCACTTAACCTTGCCAATGAATCTTTCTCCTTTGAGCTATTGGGTGGCCTTATGCCTTGTATGGCTTTTACTTTGTTAGGGTCTATTGACAATCCCTTCTGTGAGACAATGTGCCCCAATAATATGCCGGATTTCACAGCAAAAGCACATTGCCTCAAATAATATGCTGGATTTCACAGCAAAAGCACGTTTGGCTCTCTCACCTTGCACACTAAAATCATCAACAAATACCTTCATGAGATCTGTCAAATAATCATAAAAGATTTCTTGCACCATCCTTTGGAAGGTTGCTGGTGCATTCTTTAGCGTGAACATCATTACCGTGGCCATGAATACCCCCCATTCAGTTATGAATGCGGTCTTATCCATATCTTCTGGGGCCATTTTGACTTGATTGTAGCCACTAAACCATTCAGGAAGGTGTACATTTCTTTTCCAGCCACCTCGTCTAGTAATGAATCTGTGAATGGTCTTGCTTCACTCGGGTGTTGTCTTCTGTTTCCTTGTCTTTCTGGGTTTTGACCCATTCTTGCAGTTTTTCCATTTCTTCTCCTTCACATTGTTGTGCTTGAAGTTCAATGTTCTCAAGTTCCCTTTGCCTCTTTTTGCCTGTTTTGTTCTCGAAATTCAATTTTCCTTCTTGCAATAGCTCGTCCAAGTGTACCATGAAGAGAGGTACCAGGTCTGGATTCTGCTGTAGAAGGTATTCTTCCTCGTCTTCTTCCAGGCCTTCTACCATGTTGTATGTCTCCGCATACAAGGGAGTAAATTGGGGTATTCTCGTAATCTTGTTTTGCCCAAATTCTATGTACACTTTTTTCTTTCCTTTTTTAAGTGAGATCCTATCTCTATTCCAATCATGTTTAACTTTGGCATCTCTCAGCCAAGGTCTTCCTAGCAGTATTTGGTATGACTCCGGAGTGGGCATTTGCATTGAAATGACTACCAAATTTACCAAAAAATCCATGCCTCCCACTTTTGCCTTGGCATGCCTCACTAATCCCCGGGGCACTACTATCCTGTTGTCTGCCATCCTTATGTTGAAGGGTATGGGTTCCCACTTCAATCCTAGCTTACGAGCCATGTCTTTCGTGATTACATTCACTCCGCACCCACCATCTAGGATCACCCCTGTACTTCATGTGTTGCTATTGACATTTGGATCTTTGCCACGTTGTCATCTCTAGTCCTTGAAGACTCTTCCGGTTGAGCCATGTTGCATTCAGTCTCTTATTCTATCTCTTTTATTTCTTGATTGAGTTCTACTGCCCAAGCCTTGAGCATTTTCTTTTTGAATCGAGGGCACACGTCTAGAATATTCTTTAACGGCACTTTGTGGTCCAACAGCATGCTCATTATTGTTTTACTCATGCCCTTAGTATTCTTTTGGCTCTTTTGTTTATTAATGGTTGTGTGTTCTTCTGTGTCTATTTGGTGCTTTTGTCTTGCACTCTTCTTTAAACTCGTGTGTTTCTTAGCCTAAGCCTTGCCTTGCTCTAGTTCATTTGGCTCCTATCATCCCCAAGAATGTTGGTGTGAACGGCTTTCAGCTACTTTTACTGGACAATCCTTCGAGAGATGTGTTACTCCACAATCTACGCAGTAGCATGGTACTCTTGGCCAATTTTGGGCTCCATCCCTGGCTTGTGCTTTTTCTTCTTGATCTATTGGACAATCCCTGATCCAATGATCCCCTTGACATTTGAAAAATAGCCCCGTCATATAGTTTTGAGATAGTTTTGACCCTAATTTTGAGGAGGTTTTTTATTGTTATTGTATCCCCCAGGTTGTCTGAAAGCCCCATCAACATGAGCGTATGAGCATTTAAGCTCACCATATGGTCAGAACCTTCATGACCATAATCTTGAGGATGATCAGAGTAGGGTTGTGGCTGAGATGGTTCTTCTACATAATAAGGTGTTACAGGAACCATCTCTAGAGAAGGCCCTTGCTCCTCCACGTATCTGAAAGCTATGGTTCCTGGTGGAGTTGGTTGTGTTCCCAAACTCGGTCTTGCCCTTTCTCTCAAGGTCATGTTTGTTTGGTTGCCCTGACTATTTTGGTTTTGCACTTGAGCGCTATTTCCCCCTCTGTTATACCTCGATCCGTAATAACACTCATTGGAGTCGTGATTGGTCATTTTTCTACAATACTCACACCATTTTAGGGGATTGGTCACCCTACATTTTTTAGTTGGATGATCTCCCCCATATGTCTCACACTTGAACATTATTAGCAGAGCTATCTACCGGTAAGACCTATATGCTTGGTTGGTTCTAGTATCTTGACGTAGCCTTCTTAAAATGAGATCAGCTATGGTTTGGGGGTCCACATTTCTATTTATGTCTCCTGACTTTGAAGATTCTTGACTAGAATTGTGAGGCATAAACTCACAGTTGCCGTCAAATTCTTGTGCATCAAAGCAAAAATCGTCAAAGTCTGTATGACCCTTGGCAAATAGATGTGTGTAGAGGTGCCTGTCTCGTAACCCCTCAAGAAAACATGAAATTAAACATTCTTGGCTAGGAGTTTCAGACTCCGGGAAACACATTATATATTGTTGTAAGCGGTCCATGCATTCTCTTAATGTTTCCTTCTCCTTTTGCTTGAAGCTCAGGATTTGGGTTACAGTGTTATGCTTGATCCCTATCTTCGAGTAGTCCTTGATAAAGCGTTTGAGTAGAATCTCAAAGTCATAGAGCACTGATGGTTTCAAGGTCTGAAACCATGACAACGCTCTTCCTTCCATAGTTAAGTCAAACCGTGTACCATGGTATGCACATATGTGACACCTTCTGCAAATAATAGTTGTTTGTATTGGGCTACATGATCATAAGGATCCCCAGTACCATTAAATCTTTTGCAGAACTTCTATAGACTAGTCGGTCTCACTTGTTTTCCCCATGATGTTTCTTGTTTTCCTTGTGTTTTGTCAGGCTTGAAACCTCCTTTTAGATCGGAAGGAAAACCAGGTGCTCCTCCTCTATATGCCCCACTCTCATCCATGTGAGAGACTCTAGCTCCTCCATAGGAAGGCATAGGAACTCCTTGTGGAATTCTAGGACCTGTAGGTGCTTTCCCTCTTGCAGGTGGGTCTAAACCCAACCCCTCAAATTGATTATGCAGAGGAGTTCTACAAGTGGGTGTAGGTGCTCTAAATGCTGGTTCTTGTGGCTTTGTCTTGTCCATTGGCATTGGGAAAGGCGTTGCTGGGTGTCCTCCTCTATAGAATATCGGCTGGCCTTGATAGGTGTACTCTCCTAAACTCTCTTCCTAGACTCTAAGATAGGACTTCCCCCAGTCATCCAACAATGTTACTTGTATAGCCCCCTTGCATCCCCAAGCGTGCACCACTGTGTCTTGTGGGTATGTTTTCCCATGATAAATTATAGTTTTGTACACAATACCCAATGCATCCACATACAAAGCTACATAGTGACTGTCTACATGGATGCATGAAACCTTAAAGCTATAAAGCACAATTTCCTTCTGGTTAGAATCTACCTCCTCCATGTTACCGATTCCTGGCATTGGTGGAGTAGATGGTTCTAGCCCTTGGGAATCCGCCATGACCGGATGTTCTGTGGAAATGGCATTGCTGCTTTTCACCGGCCTCAACGGTACTCCTCCGGGATGTCTCGGTATTGGCTCCGTCTATGCTCCTCTGTCTAGATCCCTTGAATGTATGGCTCCAAATTTGTCCATCTGTTCAAAAGAAGGTGACAAAATATACTCTATACCACTGAGACTTATGTAGAGGTCACCTTGAAAGTTGACCCACACTTCATTCTCACGTGGAGACAATATGTCTTCCATTTTGATAGCTATTTTGTTTTGTGGGTCTATGTATAATTTGGCTCCATGAATATTTTCACCTAAGTACACAAGCCTTATACCACACCCATTTCCCAGATTATGCCCATCGTGAGGTGTTCCAAGAGGATTTCTTTGCCTTCCCTGATTTCCTGAATCATCCATGTCGTAGGATGCTTCACTATCCGAGGCAATAGTTATACTTTTCGAATTAGACGCGGTTTCCTCGGTGATTGCGCCAAGTCCTTGTGATTTCTGAATGCCACTCCCTTGGGTGGAAACCCTTGAGATATAGCTAGATCTTGATGCTATGGACCTTTCTAACCTTAAGTGCATGTGGATAACTTGCAAATGTGTGTTGTTCTTTAACAACTTACAAATTTCTCTTTCAGTGATTTAGGTCAAGTGCAAGATCCTTTTGATGTCAATTCCATGTATGTATATGCAACTTTGGGGTGCTTTGCATTTTTATTTTTTATTTTTTTTATTTTTAACTATTGATTAATATTTCTAACTATTGATTTTAGGTTTTTATATGTAGGACTGCTGAGATTTTACTTGTTTGATGATGGATTCATACTTTGCTCCAATTGGAGGTCTTTTGCTAATCCAAGTATAGGCAAATGGATACTTAATTTTAATGGTCTGGTGCTTCTAGAAGGTTGGAAAGACGCTAGTCTCCCTACGATGTAGAAAAGGGTAATATGCACTTACCTCTAGCACAATCCAATGAGGATTCACCTCTTTCGTGCTAGGAACTCGACCCTAGTTGAGTGCACGGAAGCTTATCTCAAAAGAGAGAAAACACAAAAACGCAAATACTCTAGACACAAGAATCACTTTCACACGCTCTACCCAAGCATCATACACACATCACCACTCATTCACACATTCAAATCAAGACGCACACAAAAACGCACATCATTTGTCTTAATCTCCACTAATCCTGCATTAATCACATGTTAATCAAAACAGTCCATATTAGCATCAAAACGATTTGCATCATCTAACGAAACAAGCAATAGGCTATGAAGAAGTCCACACTAATCTCGTGAAAATAACTCAAAATGCAAAAACGCCCATACGTGATTAGAGAATAATTAAGAAGAAGAGAGAGATTAACTCAAATCATTAATTAGAATGTATAGAAGAGCATCGCTCATACATAATAGTAGAAGGTAATGGAGTATGGCGTTCACCTCAATAGAGATAAAAGGAGATAGGTTCTCAAGGGAGCTCTTGCATAAAAATAAGTCTTGGTGTCCCTTTTCCCACAAATGATCCCCTTTTATACTCCCCACTATCTCGAGAAAATAACCCTTCAATTCTCGAGAAAAATAACCCTAACTCGAGAAAATCACATAAATCTGAAATTTTGAAGGTAATTTTGTAGGCGCCCTAGCATTCCACTCCTCCTTTGTCACGCCATCACATTCCCCCCTTCCTATTTTACGCACGTCCTCGGGCGCTAAAACTGCAAAACAAAGGACAAGGCATAAATACCAACAGCCAAAAGAAATACTTGTGTATAGCATAAAACAATAATCACTCAATGCACATGCAAAGTAGTTTTGGGTTGAAGTTATAACTAGTACCAAAAGACATAAGCTAATTCTAATCCAAGTTAGACAAAAGAAATTGAGTATAACATCTAAAGAACAACCAAAGAACAGCACCTCGAGTTATGACTTAAGTACCCATGATCGCCAATTGTATTAGTCATTCATAAAGAAAGTCTTTCCAAAATATACCTAGAATACTTAGTCATTAAGTCATATCATCAGAAAGAATAAACAAAGAAAAATAGAGTTTCTTTTCTTTTCTTTTCTTTTTTTTTTCTTTTTTTTTAACACATTTCATATGGATGAAAGTTCTACCCCAAAGAGACCCATGCAATGGCTCAAAGACCTCCGCTAAGAGAATCCAAAAACTGCAAGGTATCACAAAGGCGATAGCTTCATTCCAACCATTGCATTCTTACTTCACACACTTATGTCTACGCCATAGAAACCAAAGCATCGGCGGCCTCAGGTGTTATTACACCAAAATTCCTATAAAGTATCTCATATGGCCGCATACATGCATGTGGAAGTTTCAACATTTATTTTGCTTTATTCTCTTTTTTTTCTTTTTTTTTAACTCTCATTTTATTTCATTCGTCATTCTTCCTTTATGGAACTACTTAACCCCAAAGTACTCAAAGGTATATCTAAGAAATCTTCACCTTACTAACAACCTCTACAATAGAAAATCATAAACACCTAAGCATAAACCTTTGGCAACAATCCTATGATTTCATCAAATGAAATAATCAACAACTAAGTCCACTAACAAATTAGAACTTACTAACATCATAATGGCAACAAATTAAAACTAAAACCCAATCACTATCATATGAATATGCAACATCACAAAACTAGCAAAAACACAACAACAAAAGATTATGCAACTAATACACCTGTTTATGCTTGCCGATATTGAAAACTCCATTGGCTGATCTTTTCCAAAAATTGTCCTCTTGTTAATGCAATTTACTCCCCCCTTCCTGATCCATGTATAGTACAAACGTACTGAAGGAGGCTGTGATATCGCTCTTCACAAAAAACCTAAACCTGAAAAACAACACTAAAAACAAAAGACACATCAAAAGAAAAAAGATAAAAGAACACTGTTAATGGTGCCCAACACCAAATCTGGCCAAGGGAAAAAACCCAATAGGAAAAAAGTGCCTTGGCTTATAGCTCTTATTATAGATATCAGTAACCAAAACTCATCCATTCCCAAAATCGAGGAATTGTTTTCATTTGAAAGACCTTTTGTTTAGTAGTAGTCATAAATCATGAAGTGCTTTGGGGATTGTTTCTTACACCAAAACTCAAAGAAGATTCATGCACTGGCGGATCCTTTATTAAAGTAGAAGTTGATTTGGGGACATCGTTGACATGCTCTGGTGTGTTCTTTGTACAGGTCATGCGTATCTTATCTGGAAAAGGTTGTGCTAATTTCTTTGGTACCCATTTTTGCTTAACAACAAACTTGACAAGTAAAGAGGAACGCACTGACACTGAAATAGGATCCTCACATGGAACAACAGACTTGCTAGTACCCAACTTAGGAACCCAAATTTTCTTAGATCCTTGAAAAGACTTTTGAACTTGTAAAAGCTTCTTAGGAACCCATCTATAAGCATTCTTAACAGCTTTAGAAGTCTTCGTCTTTGTTCTTCTCTTTATCTGCAATGAAGAAGGCAGTTGAGGAACTATCTTGGTAGGAAGACATTCATAACGAGCTTTTGGAACCCAAACTTGAAGTGACTCCCCCCTTCCATAGCCTTGACTATAAAGTAAAGACTCTTTAGCCTTCCATCCATGACTAGGATTTTCCATATCTTGAATCCATATGAACAAACTTTTAGAACTAGGGAGTTCTTCTTCTAAGTGTTGCGGCATATACCGCATACCGCATATCGCAAAGGGTCATAATTTCATAAGGGGGAATATTTAGTAGATGCCAAGGGGCACATGACGTTTCCAGAACGGTGCCTTGTAACGCCTGAGGGCTATTTACCTCTTGTAATCATGTGAATGGAATATAGATGAACAGCAATGGTGTTTGGGATTGTCGTTCGTACTGTATATTTCTTTATGCTGTTTACTGTTTGCGGTCTGTGATGATTATGCGGTACTGTGAACAGTAAATGATAAATAAGTATGATTGCGTTAATATGAAATAATCAGTTGTAAACATGGGTTTTAGAGGGTAATCAGTCCCGTGTTATGTTAAGTAGGTTAATTAACATAATACACATGGCGACCACGATGTTTCTTTCTGGGGTAGAATTTCGTTGATGTAGGGATGCGGATGAATGCGCACACGTTCTCAGGGTCCTCCTGAGTCGGTGGTACCTACTACTCGGAGGCAGCGTCGCAGAGGGGGCCAGACTCTTCAGATGCGGAACCAGAAAGGGATGTTGAACAAGAGGAAGCCTCTGCAGTGGCTGGTTCGCATGGAAGAAGCCGTTCTTGTCCGCCTCTGCGACGGTCTCGAGTGGGTCGATTGCTGGTAAGACAACCATTATCGCCGGCTGCAGCCGCAAGACAGTTGTTTGTCCCTGTTGGCCCGGTGTCCCCACCAGTTGTGGTGCAACAGCCTGTTGCGGTGATGGCAGCAGCCGCGAAGTATCCTAAATTTCTAGGGAAGACCGGTGAGGATCCGGATGCGCATGTTCGCAAGTTCGATAAGATCTATGGGCTGAACAATCAACCCCCAGTGGTGCCGCAGCATAAGGAGTCTGTGTTTGAGTCTACATTGAGTGGGAAAGCTTCCAGGTGGTTGGCAGAATACCCAGTAGACCATTTTCTGACCTATGATGCTGTACGGGTGGCATTTCTGCGGCGGTTTCGGGTGGAGAAAACAGTAGCCCAGAATTTGGAAAGGCTTCGGACATTGACACAGGGAAAGCGCACTTCGGAAGAGTATGCGGCCCGGTTTCGGGTCATGTTGCAGAGGGTTCCACAACCGCAACACCCAGCAAGAGAAGTGCTTAATGACTATTTTCTCAAAGGATTGTCTAAGGATCTTCGGACTGCTTTGGCTACAGTGGATAAGGTTAATACACCATTAGCAGATGTGATTGCGAGTGCAATTTTAGCAGGAGAATCCTTGGAAGATGACGGCACTAGTACAAAGAAGAAGTCAAGACAAAAAACGGGGAAAAGTTCGTCGCACGGTAAGGCCAAGCGGAGTTCAGATGAGGAGTCTGAAGAAGGGAGCGAAGAGTCGGATTCAGCAGAGGATAGCAGCACAAGTTTGGATGATGAGTCTGGGAAGGAGACCAGGAGGACCCATAAGAGTGGGAAGGTCACTTCAGGTGCATCCGGATCGAATGCGGCGCGCTCTGCAAAGGAGATTTGGTGCTCTCTGTGTCGGAATCCAGGGCATTTGGCAAATGACTGTGCGCTGAATAATAAATGGTGCGCGATCTGTACAACCAATACGCACAATACTTCCGAGTGTTACTACAATGGACGGGGTGTGAAGGCTCGTCCTGCGGTGCACATGCCTACTCAAGGGAAGGATAAAGAAGGCCAGGATCATGCGGTTGCTTGGGCGCAGACTGCGGGAGGATCTGAGGGCCCCAACTATGCTTATTCCGGCGGTGGACGCGGGGGTGGAGGCCGTGGCCCGAGGTGGAAGAGGAGGAGGTGGTCGTGGGTAGGACCGCCCAAAGATCTGTCTCTTCTGCACAGAGGAAGGACATTGGAGGCAAGATTGTCCCGAAGCACAGGAATATGATCGCAAGAAGGTAGAAAAGCAGGCACAGGCAGCAGGGAAGAAGCCAAGTGTTTCTATGGTACAAATTGAATCTATTGAGATCGCACCAACACCGGAGGTTTGTGTGGTCACTCGGGCAGGGACAATAGTCAAGGGTGCTCCTAAAGCGAAGGATGCCACACAGATAGATTGGCCTGTACAGGAGACGGTAAGACAACAAGTGCAATCTTGGGTGCAGGATGAAACTTCTCAAAAGGATGGGGAGAAAAAGCACAGGAGGGTGCAGTTTTCGACAGTCACTCAGAGCTCTCCGCCGGAAGAACCGGAAATCTCGAAGTCATCTGGATGGCTACCAGTACCGCAGATACAGGATCAGAATGTGCTTCAGAGCTCTGAAGAGCCCTGGGATAGTTTGTTGGAAGCACCGATACAGGTTAAACTGGGGCAATTATTGCGGTTGGTGCCGAATTTCCATAAAACTTTGTTGCCGGTCCCTGTGCCACATTCTTCCGGAATGGTAGCAGATGCGGAGGTTGTTTCGATTGCCCAAGCTGAGCCGGTGCCTGAAGTTCCAGTTACGGATACCCGCATTCCAGAGATTTCAGTGGGTCATCGTGGATGTGTCATTGATCAGGTGTTGATTGATGGAGGAGCCGGAGTTAACATTGTTACTCGGGCTACTTGCGAAAGAATGGGGTGGCTGGATTGGCTATCTGCGCCGTTTTTGGTCAGAATGGCAGATCAAAGGCGTGTGCGACCATTGGGCATTCTCAAAGGCATTGTTTTCGATGTGGGAGGAATTCCTTTTGCGATGTCCTTTGTGGTCATGGGCATGGAGGAAGCCAATGATGAGTATAATCTGCTTTTAGGCCGACCCTGGTTGCGGCAGGCCAAAGTGAGGCATAACTGGGAGCATAATCGATTGGCTATTCGCCGTGGGCGTAAGAAGGTCAAGGTCTCGTTGCGGGAGCGTTGCCAGCTTAGCCGTGCGGTCTGGCCCGTAGTTGCGGAAACAGTATTCAAAAAGCTAAAGTTAAGAAAGGCATTCAATTACGTGTGGGTGAGTACTTGTTTGATTCTACCAATTCCACTGGTTGGGCGGAGGCTAACCCATGGGCCGGATGGGGTTAGGCTGGAATTCAGTAGAGTTTTTAATATCCAAATTTAAAACTAGAAATTACGTTAGGATCCGCTTAAAACACCATATTAGTGAATTTGGGAATCTCCCAATTTTCATTTTTGAATACTTAAAAAAGGGTACATGGATAACATGTTTGTAAGTTTCTCAAAACCATATCATGTGACCTATCATTGGAAAGCGCTTGAAAAATGGGATCTAAAGCGCTATAAAGCGCTCATTTTGGATTAGTGGTGTTCAAGTTATGGTTAATCTAAACTTTTGACCACGTGTCCCAAACTTGTAAGAAATTCCCATATTCCCCAATATGGTGTTTTAACTAGAAATTCCCGGACATTGGTTGTTCTATGGATAAGAATCAATGTACATGCCTCTTAAACGTGGGGAAAAAGGTATTGGTTTTTATGATCCAAGTACAATCTGTCCCTAGATCTGGTCAAGAATTTGCAAGTTCAGCCGGATCTAATTAGTTAATTAAGACTTTTGACAACGTTAATCTATTCTGGAGGAATCGCCCCCGTTTTCCGGGCACGGGAAATTCTCCCGGTTTCGGTCCCTGGAGAGACCCCGGTCTAGTCTCGTTGTTTGGAACATCGAGGGCGAGGCCCCGAGTGAGTAATCCTACCCTGTGAAAAAGGATGTTGTTGCGAGACCTCACAGATTCGGTTGTCCTGTGGAACTGGTCAATGATAGGGGAGGACACTTCATCACAACAGGATTATCAAGCACATGACATGATTTTATTTAGTGCTGCATAAGAATTCGTCACCATATTACCCACAAGCAAATGGATTGGCGGAATCTACCAACAAGCAGGGGATGCGGATCTTGACAAAGCTGGCTAGCAACCATCCGAGGATTGGGATACAAAATTACCAAGTGCGCTCTGGGCTTACCGCACGGTGTTTAAGGTGGCAATCGGATTAACACCTTTCAAATTGGCATTTGGGATGGAAGCAATTATGCCGGTGGAGTATGTGGTGCCCAGTTTGCGGCTTGCGGTGGAGGACAGATTGCTGCCAGAGAAGTCGCTGGTGTATAGGCTGGATGCGGTCAGCATACTGGAGGAGGACAGATTGAAGAGTTTTTATTGGCTCCAAGAGTTGCAGCAGCGGAGGAAGCGGCAAGTGGATAGTCACTCCAAGGCTCACAAGTTTGTGCGAGGGCAGTTGGTACTAGTATTTTGTTTGGGAATGTTTAAAATGTCCAGAAAATTAACGGTGGGACCATTCTGGGTATACGCACCATGTGGGCCAACTTCGTTCTTTCTGGAAAATTTGCGAGGTGAGGTGCTGCTGTCGTCTGTGAATGGGTTCCGGATGCAAGCTTATTGTATGAAGGATCCTCCTTAATGCCCATTTTCTATTGTTGAAGAGTCTGCGGTGGCGGTAGCCACCATGATGGTGTCATTATGGCTTATTCCTCGAGAAATGGGGTCCGTAGATCTACCACTCATGAATCGAAGGGGCAGGGATAATCTTGATGATGACAAGGAGTGGTGGTAGAGGCAGCATGTTTATCCGAAGCTATTTTTGGGTGGTGCAAGTATTGTGGCTGCATGCACAGTGCGTTGTCTGGTTTTTTGCTTTCTTGCTGCGCGCTCACTTTCTTTGTCTTCCTTTCGCTTGTCTAGCGATGGCTCCCAGCCCGGTGCAGTTTCAACTTCTCTACCCCCCCACAGATAGGCTTTGTCTTTGCTTTAGCAACTGGCAGTCGGGGATGTGGTCAAGATTGAGGGGGCACAGCAGATGCTGACGGAGCAACGAATTGAGCAGCGGTTACATTTGCCCATTGCCTGCGTCTGGGTGGCCACAGCCATGGTGTCTGGAGCGGAGATGGAAGGATAATTTGGGCCAAAGGTTAGCAGTGAATATAAATTGTCTGGGTGTGTGGATGTTCACCAAAGGGACTACTATGATTCCTAGAATTTGTTTGGATGCAGTCAAAGACATATTCAATTTCAGTGAAAGCAAAGGCGATGCTGAAGATGGTAGAGCTTACGTCCGTGGCCTGGGCTCGTGTGCTGAAGGACCGCATGCGGACGGAGGCACAGTGGATTATTGCGCAGTTGGACCATAGCGCAGCTGGAGGCAGAGGGGCAACGTATCCGAACTGTAAAATGGGTCAACTCTTGTAGGTGCTCTTTTTTTATCAGCCCACTGTGGTGGCAAGGTCCCGACTTAGCCAAGTTGAGCCTCGGGAGACAATAGCGGCGGCAAGTTCATCTGAAGATCTAGTGGAGGTGTCGTACGGGCGTAGCAGTGGCCAGAAAAGGACCCGCTCAGTTTGGAATGAGAGCGAGGTTTCACCAGTGGTGGCGTTGAGGCCGACGGTTAGTTCTGAGAGGCAGCGCCGATAGAGGTTTTGTCTACTCCACCTTCGGTGCGGCCAATTCAGCCAGTGGCTACCTATGCCTTAACTGATTTGGATAGATGGCGCCAACAGGTGGCGGAGCATCGGGCGATGCCAGCTAGGTCAGAAGCGAGTTCTAAGGAGAGGACTCTAGTTGTGCATCCGCCGGTTGCGGTGAATTCTCCTTTACCGCCCAGTACTCCTGTGGATGCGGTGGTGGTTACCACTGGTGCCTTGCTGTGGAGGAACACCCCGCAATATGTGTTTGATCCCGCACATCTGGAGCAGTGTGTAATTCTTTTACAGAAGGCCGCAGCGGCTTTTCAAGAGGCACCTCAGTCTAGTGCTCAAGCCGGACGCATAAGTGAATCGGAAGCACATGTGTCTGATTTACAGACGCAGCTAGAGGGAGCACAAGCTTGCTCTCAGCAGACGGAGCGTAGAGCTCGGGAGGCTGAAGAGCTCGAAGAGCGGTTATGGGAGTGTCATGCTGATTTTGCTCGTACAGTAAATACAAAACTGCTACGCAGGTGCACCGCCGACGCTTTGGCAGCATTTTTACAGTGGTACCCGGATGGGGTCATGGTTAATATATGGAAGAGTTAGATAGTCTTCTGGCCACTTTAACCATGGAAGTAGACCAGTAATGGGAAAAATAGATTGTCAAACTAGAAGCATGAAATGGTGCAAGCATAGCAAAGCCGAGCGGATGCTCCAATTTTATCAGTACCAGGTCTCTCTGGGCTTACTCTTAGGCCGAGTGTTGAAGATCGCGGCAAGGTAGCGGTAGTGTCTGAGGATACTCAAGCAGAAGCAAGTGGGGCCAGAGAGGAAGTGTCTATGGAAGACATGGCCATGGTCTGCAAGGGATGAAGCGGGCAACAGCTACGGGAGCTACAGCTGCAGAAGACAACGTTGAGGTCTACTTGCGGCGACAGGCACACGCAGGCCATACAAAATTTATGTTTTTGGCTTAGTCAGTGTGGCCATTCCTTTGCTTTACATTTGCCTCCTTCTCCTCCTTGGTGGCAGCAGGCAAATCGATTTCTTACACAACATTATTCACGCCATGTGCCGTGGGCAGAGTTGCCCTTACCCCCCACAGAGAGGGTTATTCTACGGGAACCTACTTCTCCAGAGTTACATGCAGGAGTGGGAGAGTTTGTCGAGCAGTTTGTGCCTTGTCCTACTTGGCCGGAGGTGCAACCAATTTTGCCGGATGTCTATAGGGCAGCAATGGAATCTTTATAGGATGTACCTGCCAGGTGAGCTGGTCATCAAGATCTGGAGCCAAAAGCTGACAATGAAGAGGATGCGGAGCGAGTCTTGGTGCGGCGTCATAGACAGCAGTAAAGCGATGCGACGGAAGGCGGTGTCATTATTTATGAAGGCCAAAAGAAAACTATCTACTGTGGGTTCGCTCCGTCCACCGTGCGTGCCAAGTGTATGTGGCATGTACTGCAACCGCAGTACCGCAATTCGACTTTACCGCCGCAATGGTTAGGGAGTTAGGGAGTTAGGTGAACCAAGCAGTCATGACGCTTTGTATCAGCGCGCTTTGTAACTGGCAAGCCGTTGGGCTATATGTATGATGAATCTGATGAAGGAAATACAACAATCACAATCTCTATTTTTACTCTGTGTTGTGTACTATTATTTCTCTGTGTGCTGTGTCAATGCGATGTTATGAAGTAATCATTGCACTGTGTTAATATCTGTTATTGGTTAATTGTAGAAGGTAATCAATCCCGTATCTTGCATGTTGTGGGATCATGTGGGATATACCACTTTCTCATTTGACTATCCTTTGGAAAAGGTAGTCGTGCTTGCTTACCAAACTAATAAGCATCACACATATGTTGAGATATCGAGCTCATCTACTGCCGACATTACGGGGGCGCCAGGGTGACCGCCCCGCACTTACTCCACTGGCATTGTTGGTGAGATATGGTTGATTTGTAGCCAGTGGTTGACAGGCTGTGTGACAGCCACTTTGCAGTATGCGAGTTATGGCATAGTTATAGCGCCAGCTCATTATAGTCGGGTTCACATTATGGACCGACCTTTGTATGTTTACTAGAGTAATATTACATATAGTGTACTCTTATCTTTTTGGTATTATGTATTATTGGAGAGTGAAGAAGAAGATAGAAGAAAATTCAGCCATCCATATCTCTCTCTCTTGTGCTTGTCAAGTCTATTGTGTGTGTGTGTGTGTGTTGTTGCTTGTAAGAATCGTGACTCTCTCCCTCTCCCCCACATTCTTGTTATGGTATCAGAGCCTGGTTCGTGGTGAAGAGAGCTCAAGAGGCAAGCAAGAGACAAGCAAAGAAGCGGTACACGGGTAAGGGTAAATCCATCTCTTCCCCTTTGATTCCGAAGCAAATCACTGCAGGTACAGATCCAGATTGGGTTGTCCTTCTGGGAGAAGGAAGCATACCCTATTGTGTTTTGTCAACTTGTTGACTGAATTTCTGGGGCCAGATTTCCGTTTCGGGCGCGTTTCGAGCCCCGTTTGGGCCCCGCAAAATTTCTGGACAGTCTGCAGAACAGTCGAAATTGACTGTTTTTGGTTGCGCAGTGTTTCTATGCACAGTTCGCACTCAGTAAATAGTGCAGTGGTGTATGTGAAGTGCATACAGAGATTTGGGAATTGCATATGTGTTGCAGGTTTATGTATTGGTGAAAATACAGAAGCTGTTTGGTACCGCTCAGAAAAGCTCATTTCAGGTTGAGCTATTATCTGCTGTTTGCAGAACATTCATTCCTTGGTGCAGAATATTCAAGGTTGCAGGTCAAGATGTCTGACACTCTTTCTTCCATTGTAAATGAGAAGTTGGACAAGGATAACTTCCAGGCATGGAAGTTCAGGATGACAAACTTCCTTAATGGTAAAGGCTATTGGGAGTTTATTACAGGTGATGAAGAGGAGCCGGTACTTCCGGAACAGAATCCCACTCCACAACAGGTGCAGGCCTTTAAGGCATGGCATGAAAGAGCCAGCAAGGTGATGTATTGGCTGTCTATTAGTGTGTCTGATGCAATGATAGGACACATACAGGATGCAGTGACACCTAAGGAGGCATGGGACACTTTGGTGAAGCTTTACAGCACAAACACCAAAGCAAGGAAAATGCAGTTAAAGCAAGAGCTGCATATGGTGCAGAAAAGCAAGCTCACTATCAATGAATATTCATTGAAGGTAAAGGGGATTGCTGATGCTTTAGCATCTATTGGTTCACGTGTTGAAGATGATGACTTGGTGTCAGTCACGCTGAATGGTCTAGGCAAAGAGTACGACCAGTTTCGGACGTCTATCCGAACCAGGGAAAACTTCCCTAATTTTCAGGATCTCATTGCTCTTCTAATCAGTGAAGAGATGAATGTTGGGAGTAAGTCTACTTCCAATAATGCGCAGGAGCAAGCCTTCTACTCATCGGATGCAGGTAGAGGCAGAGGAAGATCATCGTCTAGAGGTGGACGAGGTGGTCGATTTGGGAATCGTAACCAACAACAGAATTCTGAAAATCAGAATAATGCAGGTGGAAGAAACCAGTCTCGAGGCAGGGGGAGCCAAAGAGGTCGTGGTGGATGGCAAAGGAACCAGCAAACAGATAGTAGCATGGAATGCTATTATTGTGGAAAACCAGGGCATATGGCAAGAAGCTGCTATAAGAAACAGAATGACATAAAGAGTGGAAAGTTGCAGCAAGGCAACTATGCATCTTCAAGCAAGCAGGCTGAAGATAGAAGTGAGCAGCTATTTGTGATGCAGCACATGCTTAGCTCCACAACAAGAGATGTATCACAATACAATGATGTTTGGTATGTAGACTCTGGGGCATCTAACCACATGACCAGTCATGGTGAGTGGTTTGGAGAAATGCAGAAATTGCAGAAACCAGGGTATGTGGAAACAGGAGATGACAGTGCGCACCCTATTGCGCATGTTGGGAAAGTGCCATTATCCATGCAGGATGGCAAAATGAAGTACCTTGCAGATGTACTTCATGTTCCAAACATAACAAAGAACCTGGTTTCAGTAGGACAGATGGTTGAGCAGGGTCTGCAAGTGAGGTTTAATCCTCAAGGCTGTTATGTTGAAGACTTCAAGGATAAATGCCGCTTGGTTGCAAAGGGCAACAGAAATGGAAGGATGTTTACCTTGGATGTGAGCATGCCTCAAGTGAAGGCTGCAATGTTTGCACATGGGACAGGTGTCATTGCAGATATTGACATCTGGCACAAGCGTATTGGGCATGTGAATGTGCAGCGGTTGAAGTCTATGCAGGCCAAGAATATAGTGGATGGATTGCCCAAGTTCAAAGTGGATGGTATGCATAAGGTATGTGAAGCATGCCAACTTGGCAAGCAGACCAAACATGCTTTTCCGCATGATAGGCATGTGAGTGCAAGGCCGTTAGATGTTATACATTCTGATGTATGGGGACCGGCCAAAACTGTAACAATTTCAGGTTGCAGGTATTATGTTACATTCATCGATGACCACACTAGGAAAGTGTGGGTCTACTTCATGAAAGAAAAAGGTGAAGTGTTTGGTCACTTCCAAAAGTTTAAAGCTATGGTGGAGAAGGAAAAAGGCATGCAGATCAAATGCCTAAGATCTGATGGTGGGGGAGAATATTTCTCCAATGAATTTTCAGATTTCTTGAGAGACCAGGGAATCAAGAGGCAGTTTACATGCAGGTACACTCTGCAACAAAATGGTGTTGCTGAAAGGAAGAACAGGCACATTGCAGAGGTTGCACGTGCTTTGATGAATGAGAAGTGCCTCATTATTTTTGGGCTGAAGCAGTATCAACTGCTGTGTACATTATGAACAGGACCCCCACTGCAGCTGTTCATGGCATGACGCCTGAACATAAGTTTACAGGTACAAAACCGAATGTGGCACACTTGAAAGTGTTTGGCTGCATTGCATATGTGCATTGACCTGATGAAATGAGAACGAAGTTGGATCCAAAGGCAGAAAAATGTATCTTCATTGGCTATTCTTTGGAACAAAAAGGTTATAGATGCTATAACCCTACCACTCGTGAGATGCGAGTGAGCAGAGATGTTGTATTTGATGAGATAAGTAGCTGGTATGCACCAGCACAGGTAGCCGAAGATGCAGATGTGAGATATGCAGATGCTGTCCCACGTGTACAGCAGCAATCACAGGAGTTGAGTGGACCGAGAGAGTCCTCGAGTAGTGGATCCATTGGTAGCCCATGGTCGGGCAGGCTGAGAGCTGATCCATCAGCCCGTGACACTACAGGTGCAGGTGCACATGTGTCAAGGAAAGGGAAAGAAAAGGTAGATCAGCCTTTTGTGCCTGATGTGTCAGCAGGTCACTCATTTGTGGATGGTGACTCTAGTGGCTCCGAGCAGAGCCTTGATGAGGAGCTGGGTATTCCAGCAGTTGTTACTCCAGGTGTACGGAGAAACATGACTACACAAAGGGCACCCGGCAGTGATCCAGGTGTACGCAGGTCTACTAGGGTGAGATACCCTGTTGATAGGCTGAGGTATGATGGGTATACAGCTCATCATTATGCTTATATGGTGAAAGCTATACAGGAGGTAGAGCCCACTTCTTTTGAACAGGCACTTGGAAATCAGAAATGGGAGCATGCCATGTATGAGGAGATGGCAGCATTGGATGCCAATGATACATGGGAGCTTGTGCCTTTGCCTAAGGAAAAGAAGGCAATTGGATGTAAGTGGGTGTACAAAGTAAAGCATAACTCAGATGGTTCAGTGAGCAGGTACAAGGCAAGATTGGTTACCAAGGGTTATGCACAAACATATGGGATTGACTATGATGAGACATTCAGTCCAGTTGCTAGGATGGCAACCGTGAGAGCAGTCATTGCTATGGCTGCAGCTAAGGGATGGTCTTTACATCAAATGGATGTAAAGAATGCCTTCTTGCATGGTGATTTGCAAGAAGAGGTTTACATGATGCAGCCACCAGGTTTTGAGAGTGATGCACACCCAGATTTTGTGTGCAGATTACGGAAAGCCTTGTATGGCTTGAAACAGGCACCTAGAGCATGGTCTAACAAGATCGGGGAGTATCTTGTTACTATTGGATTTCTAAAATCCAATGCAGATTTTTCACTATTTGTGAAAAGGACAGAAAATGGGATCATCTTGTTGGTCATCTATGTGGATGATCTCATTATCACTGGTGATAGTGATGCAGAAATACAAGAGGTGCGGCTACTTCTAAAGCAGAAGTTTGAGATGAAAGATTTGGGTGAGCTGCGATACTTTTTGGGCATAGAGGTGGTGAGATCACCTCATGGCATATTTTTGGTGCAGAGGCAATATGGCTTGGACATGCTGTCCAAGTATGGTATGACAGGCTGCAAGCCTATCACAGTGCCATTGGAGCAGAACATTAAATTGTCTGCAGATACAGGTGATATCTTGGAGGACCCTACTATGTACAGGCGCATAGTAGGCAGCTTGATTTACATGACTATCACGAGGCCAGATTTGAGCTATGCTGTTGGCTTGGTTAGTCAGTTCATGCAGATCCCGAGGAAGCCACACTTGGATGCGGCTAGACGGATCTTGAGGTACATAAAGTCCACTCTTGATTATGGACTTTTCTATGAGGCTGCTACTACAAAGATACAGGTGACAGGCTATACAGATGCTGATTGGGCTGGTAGTATCTCAGACAGGAGATCTACTAGTGGATTTGTATTCTCTTTTGGTAGTGCTGCTGTGAGTTGGAGCAGCAAGAAACAGCCTACAGTTGCCTTGTCGAGCATAGAGGTAGAGTACAGGGGTGCTGCTATGGCAGCATGTGAGGTAGCTTGGATGCAAAAGCTACTTGCGGATATGGGTGAGCCCTTGGATAGGGCTGTTGTCATTTTTTGTGACAACATGAGCAGCATACAGCTAGCCAGTAACCCAGTGTTTCATGCTAGGACCAAGCACATTGAGGTGCATTATCATTTTGTCAGGGAGAAGGTTCTAGCAGGTGATATTGATTTGGCTTATGTCAGCACAGAGGATCAGGTTGCTGACATCTTTACGAAGCCATTGGGCACAGAGAAGCTCCACAGGTTTAGGAGCTTACTTGGAGTGCAGAGTATGGAGTTGAGCTTGAGGGGGAGTGTTGAGATATCGAGCTCATCTACTGCCGACATTACGGGGGCGCCAGGGTGACCGCCCCGCACTTACTCCACTGGCATTGCTGGTGAGATATGGTTGATTTGTAGCCAGTGGTTGACAGGCTGTGTGACAGCCACTTTGCAGTATGCGAGTTATGGCATAGTTATAGCGCCAGCTCATTATAGTCGGGTTCACATTATGGACCAACCTTTGTATGTTTACTAGAGTACTATTACATATAGTGTACTCTTATCTTTTTGGTATTATGTATTATTGGAGAGTGAAGAAGAAGATAGAAGAAAATTCAGCCATCCATATCTCTCTCTCTTGTGCTTGTCAAGTCTATTGTGTGTGTGTGTGTGTGTTGTTGCTTGTAAGAATCGTGACTCTCTCCCTCTCCCCCACATTCTTGTTAACATATGGTTACTGCCATCATATTTGAACCTAGTCAGTCCACCCACTATGCCTTTAGCTTGCATAGACTTCAACTTTTGTACATTCACATGGCCAATCCTTTTATGCCAAATATCAATGTCTGGCACCACTCCTTGACCTTTAGAAAACATGGTTATTTTTAGCTATGGTATTCATCTAGCTTGAATAACCTGCCATCTTTCTATCCCTTGGCAATCAATTTATAACCATTCTTAAAGTCTTCAACAAAGCATCCATGTTGGTTGAACCAAACCTGTAACCCCTGCTCAACCATATGTCCAACCATTGAAGCAAGATTCTTTGTAATGGACAGTACATACAACATGTCTGACACTCTACCATCATGCATTCTAAGGGGTACACTGCATGTATGTGTGATGGCATGCTGAGTGTCATCACTTGTCATCGCATAACCCTACGAGATTGTGTGGGCATCAACCTGTCAAACCACTCTCCATGACAAGTCATGTGGTTTGAAGCTCCTAAGTCCATATACCAAGTGGCATCCATCTCTTTGTGAGATGTCATAGTGCCCATCACATGCTTCATTGCAAAAATATGATCGGCATGTCCCTCATTACTAGAATATGCATAGTGCCCATGTTGCACTCTACCTCCTTGGAGGTCATTTTACTTCCTTGTAACACTCCCTTGCCATATGGCCAAGCTTGCCACAATAGTGGCATTCAACTCCACTTCCATTTTGTTGTGGTCCTTGCCATCTTCCATGACCATGAGTACCTCCCCTTGCTGCCCCTTGCTGGAGAGTATTCCTTCCACCACCACCACCAGAGCACCATAAGACTGCTAATAATTCTGTTGTGGTGGTCTGTCCTACCATCCAGCCAGTACCACGGCCTCTCAAAAAAGCTCTCCCCCTGCCTCTAGCACCTATAGAGTAAAATGCATGTTCTCGCATGACCACCTGTGCTAGATGATGAAGAACCAAGTCCAAGCTTTAGCTCTTCCGTGATGAGGAATGCACATAGCTCATCAAAATCTAGGGGATTCCCTTCTCTCACAGCTATGGAGGTGTCGAAGTTCTTGTACTTCTTGCCTAAACCATTCAAGGCAAGGGCTACCAAATCATTGTCATCATCAATAGGTGAATTGATAGAAGCAAGAGCATCTGCAATCCCTTTGATCTCTTACACAAAGTCTTGTATGTTCTGGTTATTTCTCACAACACTATGCAATTTTTTGCTTTAATTGTAGCTTCCTTTCTTGTGTATTAGTGTCATACATCCTGACCAAGGTGTCCCATGTATCCCTTGTATTATTGTTAGCATTTTGAATATGACAAAGCATCCCTTCAGTAACACAAATAGCAAAATAATATAACACACGATTGGCTCTCTTCGTCTATGTTCAATGAGCATGTACCTATGCTGGAGTGGGGTTTGTTGGATTTAATGGTGGGCTCATGGAAGCTATGGTGGTTCAAACAAGATGAGGAATGCCATGTTAAGAGCATAATCTAGACTAAGAAAAAAAAGGATTAACTATAATTAGGAGAGATTAAGCTTGATGCAACACATAATGACAGCATGTGGATTGAAAAGATGGATTCTTGTTGTATGTCTCAAAATATGGATGCCTCTTATATAGGCATGAGTACAAGTGATTAGCATGGAGATTAATCCCTAATCCATCTTAGAGTCCCTCACCCACTTTCTTGAGATGAGCACCTTGAAGTGAGCACCCAATGCCTAGAGTAGAGATCCTCCACTAAGGCATATAATAATGCTGAAATAGACCATACAAAAAGGAGCTACTAAACCTTAGAGAAATAATCTGCTAAGGTCCACTACTAAAGCCAAGCTACTAAACCTTAGAGAAATAATCTACTAAGGTCTACTACTAAAGCCATGTAGAGGGGCCATAAATTCCAATACCCTCCCTGGACCTGAACATGGCCTAAAAATAAGGCAAGAGTGTCCAAGAAGTGTGAAGGAATACCCAAATACCCTCCCATGTTCCAAACACTAACTATGGGACTATCCAAAAATTTTGCCCTCCCAAGAGACAAATATCTAAAATATTACATGAGCTACATCATGTGGTGCTCAGAGAGGTAACATCCATTCCACTACTACTACTATTACTACTACTACTATCAAGGCGAGATCCATCCAATACTCCTCTTCAAGAGAGGTAAATTTACATGGAAGGACAAATGCCCATACCCATTATTACCATGACCATGACATCATGAATGCTAATGAGAGCCATCCATTTCATTGTTTTCATGTAAAAATATGAGAGCTAATGAAGGCCGGTAGATCAAACTTTGAAGAAGATGAGGAAGAATCCTCCCTCGATGCCGGTGAAGTCCCTCTTGCGGCGTCTTTTCCATGCCAATGTGACTTGGTAGCTCTTTGACATTGAGTTGGTGTAGCCTTGTGAATGCTTCTTGGTTGAAGCCTTGGTTGGTTCAGCCTTTGTTGTTGATGAAGCTTTCATTACATCTTCAATGATTAGTGTAACTTCATTAATGAAGTTCATGAGGATGAACAAAATGATGACCTTGGTCATTAATAGTGTATGCTTACGCAACCCCATGAAGTCTTTAAGGCTTGGGAAGGTCTTACCAATGAGAATGAGTCCCATGGTAGTGTCTAATCCCATCACAACACAAATTTGATTAGTACTAAATTAAGAAATTATTAGCAAGTATACTCCCAAGAACATGTAAGAGCAACTAATGATTTTGAGTGCACTTATTTGAGCACAAAACCAAGGGGCAAATTTGATATGAAGCTATAGAGAGCTGTAGCAACTCCCTAATAATATGAATGAATTATAATTTTGCTGAAAGCTAAGATTAGGATTTGATTAAACCCAAATTAGTGAGTTAAACCCACTGCTTGAAAGAGCTAAAAACTGAGTCGATTTTGTTGTGAGCATTTCAAGCACCAAAACAATGGGGTTTTGTGAAATAATTTAATGACATGTTATAGCAAGTCCACAATGTGACATGAGAAGCCCCAATTAAGAGATTAAGCAATATGATTAGTGCTAATCACCCTATTAAGCCAAAAAATGCAGATTTGGAAAAATACTCAAATCTCACCAATGCTTTGACCAAAGCTCACCAAAATTGAACTATAGAGAGCTCTTATGATGGAGATCAAACACCTTGAAGGATTTATCATGAAAATGACAGAAGGCGCCGATTTTTGTGAGAGTGGCGACTGATAAAACACTCACTTTGGCTGCCCTTATTCACCAAATAAGCTCAAACTTCATGAGCTTATAGTTCTTATCTTGCTTCAAACTCCTCTAAGAGTAATTAGGCGAATTCACTACCTAGCTCTCAAATTTGGCAAATTACTTAGAATTTTAGCGCTTGATATGGTGATGACGATTTTGCAAGCTGGAGACCAAATTAGGGCAAACCCCTTGAGCTATGGCTTAGCAATTATGTTGGCTTTGATGTCCTAAAAGGGTTTTACAAGAGGAGAACTACACAAGGAACAACAAGAAAAATATTGAAGGTGGGTTATGGAGGAGAAGAGGGAAAATTAGCAAAAATGGATAAAAAGTTAATTAAGCTACTAATTATGATAAATATGCTAATCTAAAGCTAATGTTGATGAGAGGGAAGAGTGGATCATGGCTCTAATACCATGTTGGATTTAATGGTGGGCTCATGGAAGCTATGGTGGTTCAAACAAGATGAGGAATGTCATGTTAAGAGCATAATCTAGACTAAGAAAAAAAAGGATTCTAATTAGGAGAGGTTAAGCTTGATGCAACACATAATGACAGCATGTGGATTGAAAAGATGGATTCTTGTTGTATTTCTCAAAATATGGATACCTCTTATATAGGCATGAGTACAAGTAATTAGCATGGAGATTAATCCCTAATCCATCTTAGAGTCCCTCACCCACTTTCTTGAGATGAGCACCTTGAAGTGAGCACCCAATGCCTAGAGTAGAGATTCTCCACTAAGGCATATAATAATGCTAAAATAGACCATCCAAAAAGGAGCTACTAAACCTTAGAGAAATATTCTGCTAAGGTCCACTACTAAAGCCAAGCTAGTAAACCTTAGAGAAATAATCTACTAAGGTCTACTACTAAAGCCATGTAGAGGGGCCATAAATTCCAATAGGGTTGGGAACCTATATCTTGGGCTCCGCTTCTTCACCAGTCACCAAACTCCAGAAGCCTTTTCCTTTCAAAAAACTTTGCATTTTGTATTTCCATGATTGGAAATTTGTGCGATCTAATTTCTCCCCCACAATCTGTACGGTCCGTCACCCATTGTTGCGGTACAGATTGGACTTCAAAAAAACTATAAGTGAGCTCCAAATTCTTGTAACGGTGTTCAATCAAGTCTTCCACACATGCATTCACTTCCCATTGTGTTGCATATCATTCATAAGCATCATCCAAGTCATTACATTCAAGAAACTTTGAAGTTGAATATCTTTGATTCAGAAAAGACAAAAAAAACTAGTCAATATGTTGGCTTTAATCTATCCAAATGTTGTCCAAATGTGGGTTGCAGGCATTCAGTAGCTTCCTAATACATTTCTCTAAGTAACCCTAAGAGGGTTTTATGAGATTCTTCAAGAGGAGTGAGCTCCACTACTTTTCGTAGCTCTCTGTTTTGCTTGTTTTTGCAAATGTTAGGTACCTATAGTCACTCAATTGACTCTAATTGATGAAAATCTTGTCCAAACTTGATAGGATAACTTTTTTTGGCTTCTCAACACATGTCTTCAACATTACACCAAAGGGTTTTTGCTAAATTTGAGTGAGGTGAGAGTAATTAGAACTTTTCCAACACTCTGTTCCCAAATAACAGTTCTGTAATTTTGCTAATTATCCACTAATTAGCTCATTGTGATTCTAATACACCAAATGATGCTCCCAAATGATTTTCTTAGTACCATTCATACATTTTCTAAGTATTATATGCATTCAACCACTTGGAATTGCTCCCCATTGATGTAAGCACTTCATAATATGACAAAACTATCTAGAAAACAGTTAAACTCAATGCTGCCTATTTGTGAGGGTTGTAGGAGAAGAGCAAACCACATTTGATGCTACATACACCTTAGCAATGACCTCATGCACCTTGGGTATAAATGTTTTAGCTCAATTTTGCATATCAAGTGAGCTATCGATCCACAACAGAGCATATATACCTCTGTTGTGAGGAAAACCAGAAAATCCATCACAATACTCAATTTCAATTGAGTCTACACAAATATGTGTGCATCAAACTGCTTGAAGATCTAGTATGTAGCTTGTTCTCGAGTTGCTAATACATTTTCAAGCTCAAACACATTTGCCTTTGAGTATACATTTGCCAAATACATTCCACTTCAAGCTTTCCATGAAAGCTTAGAAAAACCAAAAAATTGCACTTGCTTTGTGCATCTTTAATCTCAATGAATCTGATCTCTGGCACTTGCAATCCACTCAAGGGTGTTTTGCTACTCTTACCCGTTAGGCCAAGCTTTAGATCTGCAACCGAGGTGAGCTCCACAGCTTTCTTTTGCTCCACAACTTCAATGGAAGTCTTCACAACTTCCCTTCACAGCTTCTTCCTTCCGTCTTCTCACACTCACTCACAAACACTAATGTTGAGCTCTTGGCTCTGATACCATGATACAAAACAAGAGAAGGAGGGAGCACACACACAAGAGAAGCAAACCCTAATCCATAATCATTAACCATCATAAAGCATGAGAGAAGCCATAGCCATCATCTCTCTCACACACCAAAAGGGAACACACAATAAGTGTATGTTCACACTCCAAAGTAAACCTAATGTACTATCCACACACACACACACATGACCAGTTGGACGCGGTCATTAACTCACCACACGCTAACCTCCTAATATACTATCAGCACCCATGTGCTATCCACCAGTTGTACCAACTATACATGAGCTTGACATTTCAATAGAGGAAGGGAGTCAAGATTCCTAGCTTCTCCTTGGTTCTTGGTGATTAGGTAGATCCATGAGTGAAGAGGGATTGAGATGAGCTACAACTGAGGGATTGAAAACCTCTCGGGCCGTCTCAACCTTCTCATGATAATAACTATGAGCTTTTGCGACTCAATGCAATGGGTCTAAGTATGAACGACTGTGCTTGAGAAAGCACACAAAATTGGTATCGCTGCCCTGAGGAAGCACATTGAGAGAGGGAGACTAGCGAAAGTGGTCTCAGTTCTCAAATCATTCATGTTTTTTGGTTAAATCTACCCAAGTGATACAAATCCTTGGATGATTAGGAGTGGTGTGTGATTTGGCGTGAAGAGAAATATTGTGGAGTGGAAGGATTAAGAGATTAGCGAACTGAGTGTTCACCGAAATCGTGCAACAATCGAGGAACTTGCCAAACCGCCAAGCTCGAGCCAAGCTCAAGAGCTTCACCATCGCGTGTGGATAGCCGCTCGTGTCCATTCTTCTCCCGCATCCGTTGTCACACCGTATGCGGTTGCGATCTCCGATGGGTGATGCAACCGTTCTCAACCAAGCTTCGTGTGTAAAGCTTGGCAAGAACCGATTGCCGGTGCAATGCCTAGACACTCAAGAGAGAGAGGGGGAAAAGAGGAGAAGAAGGGAAGCAAGAGAGAACGAGCATCATGGCAAAGCACACCCCAAACCCTAACCCTAAGCACACACACACATGCTAGATTAGAGTTGCAAGAGAGAAAGAGGAGAGAACACCGAACATCTATTGCACAAATGGGGGATTTTGAGTTACAAACATGAGAAATTGGCTTTTATACTTCCAAGCCTTTTCCCACTAGGCTGCCCGGGAGTAAGTGACTTGGGTGCCCATGGCCTATAACTTGGCAATTACAATGGAATGGCATTTCTAGCCCAGTTCCTCATGATGTAACCTTGACGTACATGACCTAGGAGAGTCATACAAGTGCTTACAATGTCAAATGACGTGAATTACATTAAAACTAAAGTTGCTTATTGAATTAAAGTGTGGGAATGTCGGTGAAGTCCAAGCGTTAACCAAATGTGGTTAACATTCTCCCCTTCCTATTGGCAATCACGTCCTTGTGATCGGGAGGAAAAGTTGGTCGAGGGGGGTATGGTGTTGCACTTGAAGGTAGCAGTCGAGATGTAGTTGATTTTGTCCCTTGTTCCTCCGAGGTAGATGGGGTGGGGTTGTTAGTGTGATGGAAAGAAGTTAAAGGGGTACCTGTAATTATATATCCTTCTAGTCTATGTAGGCCTAGTGATTTTGCTTGGTATTGGGGCCTTTAATGTACTCTTTTCTTTCATTTTTCTTTTATATCCTTTTGGATGTTTTATCTTTTTTTCAAGGAGTTGGAGTACAGTGGACTAGACTGAGACATATAATTACAAGCATCCCATCTCGTTGGGGATGATAATATGAGTTAGTGAAATGATGTTAGAATGAATGAGGCAAGGGTGGTGGTAGAGGAACAAGGACACCAGTGTGCTAGCAAGGGTGGTGGTGGAGGAACAAGGACACCAGTGTGCTAGCACGATTACAAGCTCCCGTTGTATGCCAAAGATGATTCATTGGTTGGCATCTTTGTTATCATCGAAGACACAAAATTGTATCTTGTGCTCCTGTCGGTGGTCTTTATGCTTGTTGGTATTCTCTCTCTTTTTTGGTTTTTTCTATTTTTTTATGTACACTTTTGGTGTGCACATGTTGACTTACCTTTCTTATATTTGTGGTAGATGTTTACAATGATATCATTGCTGAAAACCTTTGGTTTTCATTAGGTGTTGGTAGTTGAAGAAGAGGGTAATGTGGGTCTAAATACCCATGATGAGGTGTGAAGCTCCGTTATTGGTATGGCTAACATGGATGGATGTTGACGGTGAGGACATGTTAGTGTTGGTGGTGAGGTTATCTCTTTGAGGACGAGATGTTGATGACGATGTCTAAAAGAAGTTGCAATGTATGCTTGGTCCTAGTTGAGGCTATTTATGGTGACGTTGTCGATGTGAGGCTGGGCATTTGGGTTTGTAGGGCGACAGGGAGTTGGTTTCTCCAGTAGTTGGGACAAGATCTCCAACACAGCTTTAAGCTTTTAAATCTCCAACACATTCATGCTTTCTTCTATTCTCTACTTTCTTCATGCTCCAGCACTTTCTGCTTTCTTTGACTCTTATTCTGCTTTCCTTGACATTTTTCTTGTTTGTGATAGCCTTTTAGTTGACTTCATTGAGGCCTTTGATGTTGATGCAGCTGTCTCTCAAGCTAAGTGGGCAACATTGGAGAGAATCGTGGAAGTCCACCATTTCTTGGTGAAGTAGGAGGAAGAATTCTTCCAAGCTGCTTGCCATGCTGCCATGTTTGAAATTCCTGCCATATTTGGAGGAATGGCTTGTTGAGGGGCAGGTTCCTGTATTGCTATGGGTTCATCTTTAGTTTGCTCCTTTGGGGAGGCAGGTTCTTGTGGCTCTGACTTTGAGGGAAGACTCATGGAGTCTTCTTGCACCTTCTTGGGCTGGCATACCATCTTTTGAGATGGTTGTACAGGAGAGGTGATGGCTTCAAGGCTATCTTCTTGGGGACCCAAATGATTGAGTTGCCATCATAGAAGGCTTGAGCTTCTAAGAGAGTCTTTGGCAACCAGCATTGGCATGTGTTGCGGGTCCTTTCTTGGCGAGGTTTCTTGGTTGTGTGGGTTGTCCTCCTTGTAGCCTGTCGGTGATGAGGTTGAGTGGGGGGCTTAGGAAGCCCCCCACTCAACCTCCTTGGCTTCTTGTTGGTAGCCTATCGGTGATGAGGTTGAGTGGGGGGCTTAGGAAGCCACAGTTCTCTGTTGCCTTCATGGAATTGTTGGGCTACGAGTAGTCATTTTGGTATACCCAACGTCGTTGACTTGGTTGTGTTTGAGGCTGACGTATTGGTGGTCTTGACGAGGTTCCTTGGGGATTGGTTGATGGTGGCGAGGGCATGTGGCGGCGTGCTTTGGGAGCCAGATGTGAGTGTTACCCTCATAGAAACCTTGGGCTTGAAGTAGTCGATCTTGTACCAGCCATCTTTGCAAGATTGGCTTGTTGTTGACCTTGCTTTGCTTGGACCACTTCCTTTTCTTCAATGATGGCCTCCAAGGGATCGAGAGTTCTGTGCAGCCATTGTAGTAGCCTTGGGCGGCTAGTATGTTGCTTGGTACCCACCACCAATGGTTTGCATGGAAGTGGTGAGAAGTGGGGGCAACTATTTGATAAGGCTTGTGGGTAGTGGGCTACTTTTTGGAAGATGTGGGTACAGTGGTGGTTGGTGTAGCAGCTTTCGAGTGGGGAGGAGGTGTTGACGGCCAGGTGTTGCCTCTCTTTGGTGAGGTGGGTTGAGGTTTATGGATTGGAACTGCTTGTGGAGAGGATGGGGTTTCAGTGTGAATGGCAATTGGAGGCGAGGGTGTAGACGCGGGCTCTTCTTCATCACAAAGGATAATGGTGACCTCCTTTGTGCCTTGGTATAGAGCAGCCATGCATTCTTGCCAGTTGAGTTGGCATTGAGTGGAGTTAATCCACTCCTTCTCGAGTATGACCAGATCTTGGAGTGCACCTACATCAAACACTTCAAATCTACACTCCACAAGGTTATTGCTGATATAGATCTTATGATTAAAGAATCCAACACTTTTCATCCGTATTTCACAACACACATTAATATAATAATCTGCAGGAGTAAGTGTGGGTTGGCCAAGCAATTTCCAAGCTTCCAAGAACATGACGTTTGGCTCTGCAGTTGGTTGTATTAGAGCTTGCCACCTAAGAAGAGTGTCATGGATTGGAAATCCAAGCCACAATCTTGGGTATATGAACTCTAGCTCTTCATATCTTGGAGCTGTGCATGTGATAGGGGGCTTACCAACTGCTGCTGCTATCTTTAGGAGTTCATGTACTGCTGGTGTTGGTGATGTTGTGCTCTCCCCTTCCCATAGCATTATTATTGCTTCACCTCGGGGGAGCTTTAGTGTTGCCGTTTGGTTGATCGTATTGATCTTGCATGTTTCGTTGTTTATAAAAGTCCCTCCAAGGATGATTTCTTCATTGGTTACCCCTGGGGAGACTACATGAAACTCACAAAGCAATGGGTTAGTCAATGTATGGACAATTTGTTTAAAAGATCCCAAGATTTGGACTTTGTGTTTATCCTCAAGTTGGACATGGATCGTGGTTGCTCGTAAAGAGGGCTGGCCCATGGATACCCAAGTGTCATGTGGCATGAGGTTATGGCTTGTTTGTGGGCTGAGCAATGCTCGCCTTCATTGCATGTTCTTGCCGGACTTGAAGTCTAGCCAAACTCTTATGGTTGGAGAGTCAGAGGAGGGGCCTTCTCCTACGTTCAAAGCGTAGAGAGTTGCATAATGTACATCCTGCAATTTGTCACTTCGGAGGCTCAGGACATATACAATTTTAAGAGCTGACAGCCAATTAAATAGCTCTACCTCTGGGTCTCCTTCACTCTCACTCTCGCTTTCAATGAGATTATGGCAAGCCTGGTAGATATTGACAGGGGCAGGCTTTTGGCTGGGGAGCAGGGTTCTTTCATGGGGCATGTTTCACCCCTGTGGAGATCAACTTCTATGGTCTCTTCATCCTTGCGGAGACACGATTAGTACCCCAATCATGGATTAATTTTGTTTTGCGCAGGTAGGGATGACCAAGGATGACATCATATGCACTCGGCTGCTTGGTAAAGTCCATGACCATGAAGGTTTGCCCTGCAGTCTTGATGTCAAGTGGTTGGGTTAGACCTAAGGGTGTTGTGGCCGTGCCGTCAGTCAATTCAGCAATCAATGTGGTTTTGTACAGGGGTGGCTGTCCCCATTTCATCCAGCACTATTTTGTTAGGACATTTGCTCCAGCACCGCCATCCAAGATGGCTTTAGTCTATCGACCTTTGTACTCAATGGGCAAGACAGGATGTGAGTCATCTTTCTCAACATGATGCCCATGTTCTTTTGTAGGTGCTTTGGTTTTTGGCAAGGTGGGCTTTGCAATTTGTACAGGGAGGGCCGTAGTTTGGATTGCATCCACCATAGGATATTTTGCAAAGGGGTTCTCCTCTACAGGTAGAATCTTTGCAAATCCATGGCAGGATTCCTTGTGTATAGGCTCCGATTTGAGTTTAGGTTTAGGTTTAGTTTCAATCCCGTTTTTCTCAATGATCAACTTTGGTAAGGGTGCATGACTCATTAGAGCCTTTCCCTTGTCACTATTACGGGTTTGGAGGGGGTTTCCTTGTGTGCATAACTCTTAGAAGAGGATGGCATGGAGTCTATGCTCTTTGCGGAGC
Organism: Cibotium barometz; assembly: GCF_041138505.1. Lineage (NCBI taxonomy): Eukaryota > Viridiplantae > Streptophyta > Polypodiopsida > Cyatheales > Cibotiaceae > Cibotium > Cibotium barometz. The sequence continues at coordinate 49,379,151 of NC_141066.1, read as the reverse complement.
TACTCAGTAAGATGACATTGGTGTCACCTTCACTTTTGTGTTTGGATCTCTGTTTCTTTTTGCTTCCTGTTGGCGGCTTCGTTGGCTGTAGCCTTTCATTGCTTGTTCTGCAATCGTGTGAGCACAGGCATGGTTTAGGATTTTGGGTTTCGAGTTTCAAGCTTATGGTTTAAGATTTTGATTTTGGTTTAGGGTTTTGGGGGTTATGAAAACTGGTCATCATCAATATTCTTGTGCAAAGGGAGTTACATTTTTGGATCTGTTTTCACCACAACAAGAAATGGTTTAGGATTTTGGGGTTTTTGATTTACGATTGCTCGCACCATAAATTGTATGTGCACGTTAATAAAGTTTATGGTGGCAGGCACATACGTGCGAATAGGATAAGTGCCTTGCCAATTTTGTAAAAAGAAAGCCTAATCTTGTACGCGCATTTTATTATTGGCTCAAGGGCTAAATTTTGGAATATGATTAAAATACCCATGTTGTGGACAGAGCCACATGTAGGGAGGGGAGATTGAACCCAATGGGTTCTCTTGTGTGGTAAAGTATTTTTCGTTCATCTCTTCTATGCTTTGTCTTATTTCACTATTCAATTTAATCAAGTAATTGAGAGTATATGGTTTAAGTTTGTACTTAGAGAAAGATTCTTGTTTCAGTGGTATTAGAGCCTTGGCAAGTACAAAGGACATCTCTTCAAGGTTTTAAATCAAAAACATATTTTTGAAGCAATCCCAAAAATTCAAGGTATGCCTATTCCCTTGTAAACTTTGAATTAATTTATTTCAAAAAAGTATGTAAATAGCTTAAAAGCCATTAAGCCTCTGGCATACCTCAACCACGAGGGGTACAAGTCCTTCTCTAAGGATTTATGTAAAAGAGAAGGAAAGCTAAAAACCCTTGGGTAAAGGAGTTGAAGGGTTTATGTGATTTTTGTGGACCATTGGATGGAGAACTATATTAAGGGCTTGGAATTCATGTCACTTTTTCCCTAAAACCATCTCTGTCAAGGCAAAAACCATTCTTCTTCATGAAAAATGGTTTTTCTCAATTCTTAACGTCTCACAAATCCAACCATACAAATGTAATCAGCAAGAGAAGGAGGTTTGGGTTCCACAGTCGGATTGCTAAGCCAATGATAGTGTCAGATTTCTATTATGGACGATCTAGGATTGCTCTCAAGCCAATTTTAAAAAAAAAAGAAAAAATCATTTTCAACAGACTAATTTGATTAATTGGGACTTAATCAAATTTGGATTCTCAAATTCAAGTTATTTCCAATGCATTATCCCACACATCTTCAAAATTAACACCATTTCTTTATCCTGATCTCGCTTACTTCTTTGTCATAGTGTGACTTCATCAAACATCATAAATGTTCAATTGAAAGAGTGCCTTCCCCCTTTTGTCAATTTTGTTGTTTCTAACCAAACTTTATCACAACATCAAATGCGGCATTCTTCATCAAACATCTTGCAAGCACCGGAAGAAGATCCATCAAACATCAAACATCTTGCAAACAAGCACTAGAAGAAGATCCACCAAACATGATTTGAAATGCTCCCTAATCGTCTCTATTTTGGGGTTGTTCCATGTATAGAGTCCTAGACAAGTTGTGCTGCATAACGTTAACCATAATGGTTAACATTTCTCGAAAAGGTTGGCTACAACCCTTCTATTGCCATATCATTTTGTACGATGCGCAATTCACTTTATGTAACTGGTTTCAGGATATCTTTGAGCTTACGATTTGTGTAATGCTAGAAAATAGTTATTTGCTGAGCTTAACGGCTTCTGCAACACTGATAGTAATAAGCCTAGGTCTAGTGCTTGGGCGACCGTACATTGCAAATATGAGCCTTGTATATAAGTTGTTTGACTAATGAGAACACACATAATCTAGTATAACAATTGAGCTGCAATGCAATTCCTAATGTGGGAGAGTGGGGAGGAGGAAGAAATCAAGCAACATCATTCAACACACTCTCACAATCATATCACTTAACACACTCTCCCTTCGCTCCATCTTTATCTCCCCCCCACTCTCACAATCACATTGGTATTAAGGTTAAGATTAAGATTTTTGTAGCTCTCCCCCTTTTCTCTCCACCCAACAACTAAGCTCCCTTGGTGACACCAAGGGAGCTAAGTTTGTGGACCCTAGCTTCTTCACAAGAGAGAGAGTTGTTCTACCACAAATGGTAAGGTGTAAATCGACATAGATCCTTGCATTCTTCAGTTCTTCTCCCGTGTAAGGCTCATGTGATTACAAATCAGTGAACATCTTTGGCACCATTGTTGGGGAGACTCCCTAGCTTCGAACTCCCTTGCTATACTTAGTTTTGTCATTACTTGGTTGGAATACAAATCCATTGGAAATGTGCGGATGGTTATCTCATGTCCAAGTGTAGTCTACCTACGCCATGTGTGGACCATTATGAGATAACCATCTAGTGTAGCTTGTAGTCTATTTGGTAGTGTGCCAAATCTAATCCAAGCCATCTCTAAACTATTTAAGCTCATAGGCCACCTTCTCGTGTGAATACATGGATGTCAAGTAGCCGAGCTACTCAACCATAGCTACTCCTCATAACGGGGGTTGTATAAACATGAGCTAGCTGGTGCCTTGGACAATAGAATACGAGGGTGGAGCATGGACATCCAACACCCCCCTCTCAATGTCCACTTAAAGGTGAAATACCTTTGTGTTCCGATGCCGAGTCGATGATGACATTGCTTCATCTAATCCTTGCCAAGAGCCTTTACGAATATGTTTGCACAATTGTCTATTTGTCAGCTAGTAGGACACCCGCATCATAGGTGATGCTATACTCCTGAGTTGATGCTATACTCCTAAGTACCTTGGATTTGTTATTATGATACATCCAAGGTAATCAGGAGTACATCATCACCTTTGATGCTTGATGTCTTGAATAACTCAGGGTACATCATCACCTTTGATGCCCGATGTCTGAATAACTCACCCAAATCTAAGTCATAAAAGCCATTAATGGTCATACCTACATCATAGGTGATGTTGTACTCCTGAGTACCTTGGATGTATCATAACACCCACATACCTACCAAAATTGATGTTTGGTCTAGTATTACACAAGAAGATAAGACTATGAATGAGTTTCCTGTATAAGGTCTCATCCACAAGGTGTGGGGTGTTAGATAGCTTTTGATCAACCTCTATTGGGGTACCAAAACTACCTTGCATTTGGTCATGCCAAATTCCTTGAGTGTCTCACCTACATATTTTTGTTAAGAGATGAAAATGTTATCCCACTTTTGCTAGACCTTAATCCCTAAATAATACTATATGAGCCCAAGATTTGTCATCTCAAACTCTGCACTAAGCATCTACTGCTATGTTTGTGATATCTTTTTTTGGTGCCTTTTTCTAGTGATCTATTATCAAAGATGAGGTCATCTATATAGAGAACAATGGCCATATCATTTGTAGCCTAAAGGGCTACATAAGAGACCAATAATCGTTGGGCTTCTTTCACACCATGGAATGCCTTTTGTAATCTACAAAATTTACTTTTGGAATTGGGAACCACGAACTAGGTGGTTGTTCCAGATATACCTTCTCCTCGAGGTTTCCCACCTGTCAAGGAAAATAGATTTTACATCTATTTGGTAAAATCTATTTGGAGAACAAGCCATCCCTCTTGCACTGCCAATGCAAGAATGGTGCCGATTGTGGTTAACTTAGCTGTAGGAGCAAAGTTTTCCTAAAAGTCAAAACCTTGAACTTGTACAAAACATTTGGAGACTAGCCATGCCTCGTAATTTTCATCAAAAATGTATGTGTAAACACACTTAGTGACCTTACGCCTTGGAGGGCGATCTACAAGGTCCCAAGTGTGTTTTTCTTGATGAGTCGTATTCTACTTGCATGAATGCCATCCACTTCAAATCCCCTTATGCTTCAACAAAGATGGAATGCTCCTAAAACTTGAGTACCTTTGTCATAAGAGCAAAATTCAAAAGATTCTCACATAAGCCCTACTTTGCTTCTCTAACTTTCTGGATTTGTGAACATCTTGAGGGGCACCCTTGATGGGGCTGGAGGTTTGTTTAAATCCAAAAGTTACTTGTACCACTTAGGGAATGGCTCACCTTTTTGTGGCACATCATGCTTTTGTTCATCTTCAAAATCCACGTGCATAGGAAATGGTGCAGGCTGCCCTCCCATTAGATGCGAGGAAGCCTGTGCTACATGTGGAGGTTGTGTTGCTTTGGTGATTTCCTTGTTGCATGATGAAGAAGAAGAAAAATTCTCCTCCATCTGATGTGGTTGTTCCTGGAATACCACATCTCAACTCACTATGATCTCCTTTTCTTGAGGGTCATAGAGCCGGTATCCCTTCGACTCCATAATGTAACCTAAGAAGATGCATTTCTAGCATTTGGCATCCACTTTGGTTCTTTGAGTATCTTGAACATGTACATAACATTCACACACAAAGACTTTGAAGTGTGTAGTTGAAGGTTTCTTACAGGAGCAGGCCTGTAATGGAGTCATCTCTTTAACGGCCTTTTTGTTACACTCCTGTCAAGAATGTACATAGCTGTGGTAAGTGTCTTAGCCTAAAATGAATTCTTGCCATTAAGCATACTCCTTACGTAAGGTTCCTCCTCAGCCCTAAAAGATGTATAAGCTCTCCTCTCAGTCCCCTGTAATCATCCCCTATTTTAGAATGCAAGAAAATAGTATTTTCCTTTGTTTTTGGCCTAGAGAGAGAAAATATTCTAGAGAGAGGTAATTCAATTTTGAAATATTTTTGGATACAAAGTTTATTCTTATATTTAAGATTAATTCCCCTGAAACAGAAGTTCAAAAAGAATTTTCCAATGTGCATTAGAAATTAACTGATTATGTGTATAAGAGACCTTAGCCTAAGGGTCCACATTTTCAGAAATTTTTAATTAAGATCCAAATAAGGTTCTAAAGGGCCAATAGACCAAGTGCTAAGTTTATTAGTTGAAAATTAAGGTTTATTAGTAAAAAAATTAAAATTTGACACCTCAGTAAGGAGGGAAAGGGCTCATGAAGGAGGTGTCTTTATTTCATCATTACCTTGTATTTTTAATTCAAAAAAATGAGATATTTTTATCCCTCCTCTCTCCTCTTGCAAACTGGATCAAAAAGTGAGCTAAACTGGTTTAAAACTTGTCCAAAATGGATCAAACTGAAGCTAGAGGCCTCTAGATCCCAGTTGGACTCGGTTAGTGGCCTCCCATATCAGACCCTCATTCCTTTGTATTTTCATCTTTGAGTAATTACATGCCAGTATTATCTTCATTTTAGTGCAATTCTATTATCCCTCTATTTTGCCTCTACTTTTGGAAGCTTTGGAGCTTCACAATTCTCCATCCTCTCTTGGAGATTACCTGGTGGCCAAAGCTTGCTTTGTGGGCTTCAAGCCAAAATCAAAGGTAAGCCTTAATCCAATGGTTTTCCTATCTATCTCAATGGTTATCTCCTTCCCAACCCCTCTAATGCTTGGGAAGCTTTCAATTAAATGGTTTTTTTTCTTGAAATCAAGCTTTCTAATGATTCATAATGTTTAAATGGTTTAATGCTAATCTTTATGCTTAATAATAGTATTTTTTATTAGTAAATCTCTCTTTTTGGAAAGATTAATAATCTTTATGGTTAGATCCTTGTTAGAAGGATGGTTCTTAATGATAAACTCATTATCTTAGACAAAACTCTAGGCTTGACAAGCTAGAGAAAAAGATTAGGTATTTTTATGATTTAATCTAGTTAAAAATGATGATTAATTTCTTTAAGCTTGTTTATGATTAAGAAAAATCATATTAATTCATTTTAAGTTGAAAGAGGGTTATGCTAACATTTTTGGAAATGAGGAATGGATATTTAAGAATAATCAAGAGATTTAATCATAATTATGTTTATAATTATGCTATGTATGCATAATAATATTTTAGTTTAAAAGAGGAGTTCCTATCGCATTTCATAATTATGGGTATTTATTTAAAAGTAAAATTTTTAGAATTCTAAAAAAATACAGTAAAACTATGGCAAATATTTAAAAAAATGAATTTAATTTTATGCATAATTTTGTTAATACAAAAAGAGGAATTCCCATCGTATTCTAGGCATAAACATTTTTATGCTAAAAGAATGTTTTTTGTTACATTTATGAAAAATAATTTTATAGTGTTTATGCATATTTGTTTAAATAGAGAAAAGAGGAATTCCCATCATATTCTAGGCATAGATATTTTTATGCTAAAAGAATGATTTTTGTCATATTTATGGAAAATACTTTTATAGTATTTTTGCATAATTGTTTAAATAGAAAAAAAGAAAATTTTATTATATTTATTCATATATATGTACACTGTAAAAATCTAGATGCAAAAAGAGGAATCCCCATGATATTCTAGATACAAATATTTTAAATATTAAAAGAGGAATTTTTGGCATATTTTAAATATGGATATTTTATTTATTTAAAAGAGAAATTTTCATCGTACTTTAATTAGAAAATACATAAATTAGTTTCGGTGTTAAAAGAGAAGGTAATGTAGAAAATTATGGTATATTAATGTTGAGGATCAAAATAGAGAAAAGAATATTTTAAGGTATTTCTATGTGAATAAATTAATAAAATGATGTATGCATATTCACAAATGGATTATTAGAAAAAGAGTTATCTTTATAAAATTCCATTATTCTCGAATAAAACTATTTATAATTCTATTGTGACCAGAAAAGAATAAATTTTCATAATTTTAGATTTTTCCTTACGATTGGAAATCCCAATTAATTTATCACATAAATAGAAGAAAAATCCTTAGGAATCAAAGCTAGGATTAAATCCGAGTAATTTATGGTTAGACCACGACCACGTGAGAATGGTGGGCCAGTAAGATGCTTACCTATCTCTTGAATCAGAAATTAAGCAAAACCTTGTGATCATTCCCATTTCTTCAATACGAAGAATGGATTACCGGTGATTCAGAGAAGTTTTCTTAAGACCTAAAATCCTCAAGAAATAAGTCAGAAATTCATGGGTGGATTAACGAAATATGAGATTCGTGATTTTCATTAAGAAAATCTGGATTTTGAGAAAAAGGGTCTTGTGGAATCAAACTCAACAGGAAATTCTTACTTGCATAGAAACTCTGTTTTTTGAAAAGGACTGTCTTTCCAGAATGCTGGAGGAAGCATTTGGCTTATGGTTTAAACTAAGGAGAGTTACGTCGCAAAGCCAGCGGGGAGTCGTCAAAGGACGTCGCTTGGCAAAGCATGTCAAGGTCTTGACTAGCCTCGGTATGGTTAAAATGGTGCGCTTTCGGTACGATGGGCGAGGGCCGATGAAGCGGTTCCTGAGTGAAGTGATAGGACACCCATGGGTATGTCGAGGAAGATATGGATAGACTGATAAGGAATTATGTATGTGAACTGAAACTTGAATTTGGATCTTGTTGGTTGACTAGCTGACAGAGAGTCCGGATGACATTTTGATTGTAAAATATTGGACTAGAATTTTGAGGATTATGATGGAAACATTATGGTTTCATTCCAATTCTATTTTAAAGATAGATGAATCTGTTTTAAAGACAGCTGAATATGTGAAAAAGGCAATTTCATATTGGGTGTGTAAGTGGTGTGTCTATTTTGTATTTTGCTTGAGTGCCGGCTAGGGGACCTGGGAACTCTTTTCCCTGGTTACCCAGGACAAAACACAACCAAATTTTTATATAAAGGGATCCCACCAATACAGTGGGGTTGGCTAACCCATGGGACGGTTGGGGTTAGGCTGGATCGGTGGATTCTTGTGCGATACAATTAGATATGTTCAAGTTACGTTAGCTAGAATAAGTCCCAGGAAGATTCTTGTTTTGTGGGAAAGAATCAGCGGCTGTGCCTCGCTCTTAAGGGAAAAAAAGTGGATTTCTATGAACCAAGTGCAAGTCCCTTCCTTGATCTGGCCATGTGACCTACGGGTTCGGTCGGAATAGAAAAGCTAGTTAAGGCCATGACCCATTAAATAAAATTTTCATTAGAAGATTTTTCCTCGAGGAATCGCCTATGCTTTCTGGGCAAGGGAAGTTTTTCTAGACTCGATTTCAAAGGAACCACCGGATTAGTTTCTTGTCCGGACATTCGTGTGGGCGAGGCCCCGAGTGGGAAGCTCTGCCCTGCATGCAAGGTTGCTACTTCCACTGCCACGAGCACTTCACCATTTCGATGCGTAGCAGAGGGGGAAAGGGTCTCACACCTTGCCATCTAAACAATAGTACGATTCTTGTGCTCTGATAAATATCACGTTAAGTGTCTCAACCCAAAATGATTTATTTAGATTCTTGCCATTAAGCATACTCCTTGTCATCTCAACAATAGCATGATTCTTGTGCTCTGCAAAAACCATTTTGCTTCTACACAACAGAGTGTGAGCAGTACTGAGCTACTGCTCTTTGTAGAAAACCAAGAATTCATCAGACATAAATTCGCCTCCTTGGTTTGTTTTAAATTTCTTCAATTTTGTTCTTAACTCAATTTCAACCAATGTAAGCCATTCCTTAAACTTTCCAAAAAGCTTGAAACTATTCCTTAAGAAAATACACCCAAATCCACTTCCTATTGTACTATCAATGTGAAAAATAGGAAGAACCTCTGAGTGTAATCGTACTCATCTTTCCACATGTGTACGAGTTGAAGAGGAGCCTTGGCCCTAAAATTAGCCTCTTGTGAAGAAAAGGGTTTCCTGTGCTCCTTATATGCAAGCTTCACATACATCTGGACTATTAGAAATTGGTGGCAAATGCTCAACTAGCTTACCTTTTGAAAGAGTCTGCATACTGAGATGTCCATATCGTTTATGACAAAGTTTGTTGCTACTCAAGTTGGTCTAGACTGTAAAGAGAATGCGGTGAGAGGGAAACACACACACACACACACACACACACACACACACACAAGAGAGAGATGGGGATGGCTGAATTTTCTTCTATCTTGTTCTCTTCTCTACAACCATATAACTAAAAAGATAAGAGTACATACTATGAGGGAAAGTACTCTCCTACAATAACATACAATGGTCGGTCCATAGTGTGAACTCGACTATATGAGCTGGCACTATAACTATGCCATAACTCTAGTACTCCAAAGTGGCTCTCACACAGCGTGTCATCCATTGGCGGCCTATCAACCATAATCTCACCAACCATGCCAGTGGCATGAGTGCGAAAGCTATCACCAAGGAGGCGGGTCATCAATGTCTATAGCACTAGTTGAGCTTAATATCTCATCACTCCCCCTCGAGCTCAACTCCATGCACTGCACTCCAAGTAAGCTTTTAAACATGTGGAGCTTCTCTGTAGCCAATGCCTTCGTGAAGATGTCAGCCACCCAATCCTCTCTGCTGACATATACCATATCTACATCACGTGCTCTAGAACCTTCTCCCTCACAAAGTGAGAATGCACCTCAATGTGCTTTGTTATAGCATGCTATACTCTGTTACTTTCCAACTGTATGCTACTCATGTTGTCACAATAAATGACAATTTCCCTATCCACGGGCTCACCCATATCACCACTTAGCTTCTTGAACTAAGTTGCCTCATACAGGCTGTCATAGAGCAGCACCCTTGTACTCTGTGTTTGTACTCGATAAGGCAATTGTTGTCTGTTTTTTATTGCTCCAACTCACAGTAGCACTCCCAAATGAAAACATAAAGCCATTGGTAGGCCTCCTATCTGTGACTACTAACTCAATTAGCACCTATGTACCCGTGTAGCTGTATCTTCGTACTAGCCTCATAGAAAAGTCTATAATCAAGTGTGGACTTTATGTACCTGAGAATCCGTCTAGCCAAATCCAAATGTGGCTTCCTAGGGACATGTGTAAATTGACTCACAAGTCCAATAGCATAGCTCAAGTCTAGCCTAGTAATGGTCATGTAGATCAAGCTACACACTAAGCACTCGTATGTAGTGGGGTCCTCCAAAAGCTCACATGTATTTGTGAAAAGCTTTGTGTTCCGCTCTAATGGCACTGAAATAAGCTTATAGCTTGTTATACCATACTAGGAAAACATGTCTAAGCCATACTGTCTCTGTAAATAACAAAATGTTATGAGGTGATCTCACCACCTCTATGCCCAAGAAATACCGCATCTCACCCAAATCCTTCATCTCAAACTTATGCTTTAAAAGCCTCATGGCATTATGTATGCCAATGTTATGGCTCACTCTAACCCCTCTTGAAACACATTCAACAAGAGATTACCTAGTGAACTACAACTGTTGTGAGGATCTTTCCAATGGTCGAGCTCGTAACCCTTGAGGTCTCCAAGCTCTACAACTCCTTGAGAAGAAATTCCACTGTGCCTCCCGCGAGCGTTGTCACACCGCCGCGTTGCACTATGGGTACTCGTCCCTCCTCTAACCTCACTTCACCCACACACACTCACTAGCATACATTAAGGAGAGAGATTAGCAAGAGGATTAGCAAGAGCAAGACTCAATTGCGAAATGGGAGAGTATTTTGTATTATTATGAGATAAATTCACTTATATACATGGCCATAAGCGTTCACACACTTAAATTGTGTGGTCGACCGGGCACTTTAGACTCATAAGAGGCCTAATGCTATTACAATGACTAATCTCATAATATATCCATGAAGTACATCACTTGGAATTTCATTTTCTAACTTGCTATCACATGCTCTTGAAGCAAAAATTGCCATAAATACTCGGTCTCACCATTACGGGTGCGCTCATCCAAGTTGTAGATTTGGACACCATTGCTTCATATCTTGAATGTATGACCCTTTAGTTTATTTACCTTGACTCCTTGATGTAAGATAATGGTGGTAGCTCTTGTTAACACACTAGGAATGGGTTAACATTCCCCCCATCCTGATGGAGATTGCATCCTCGTGATTGCGTTGAAGACCATTGTGTGGGGTGTTAACCCATGGCGGACATTGAGACGTACTATGTTTCACGTCATTAATTTAAATATTCTGAGTCATGGGCCGGGCTTGTCGGCACCATATGTTAAGGATAAAGGGATTGGGTGATCGCCGATGAGAGGCGCACCTTGGATATCAGTAGGATAAGGGTTAGGGTCGGCCGGCCATGTATGGGCGCCCAAGTGTGAACGGCCAAGTCACCTATAAGAGTCAAATGTAACCCTAAAATCCTCATTCTCATGTGTTGTGAATACAAGAGTGCTCTTGCCTTATCTCCTTGGTTTCCTTCTCCTGCGTGTGTGTGTGAGAGAGAGAGAGAGAGAGTGAGAGAGCGATCGAGCACTGTGTAGCGGCACGGCGGCGACGGCGGAGAGGCGGTAGAGCGGCGACGGCGGCTCCTCCTTCACGACTGCGACGCGGGAATCCTTCAAGGCGACAGTTAAGCGGTGAGTGACACACCTTTTGCATTCTGTTTTGAGCTTCCTTCCCTGGTTGTATGCTTGCAGCCATTCGTGGCTCGCATACGGTGTCCGGCAAGTCCCCAGCTACGACCTGTGCGGCAAAAGCGCATATTTTTGGCGCCGCTGCCGGGGAGTTGCTCTACACCAAGCTCCAGTTTGCAGCTCGGCTGCTGCGTGAAGTTTAATCTACACTGTAGGAAAGCGACTGTGTGTTTGTTGTTAAGGTGTTTCTGTGTTTTGCAATCTGTTTCTGCAATTTGTCTGTTGCATTTCTGTTTCTTTTGTTATATTTTCGCTCCGCGTGTGGGCGTGCGTTCTGTTATCTGGTTTCTGCGTGTGAGGGGGATTTCTGAATCCCCAGATCTGTGCTGTGTGCGCGAACTGCGCCGCGGACAAGGCTGAACCATAAGGAAACCCTAGAAAACTTATCTAAAAAAAACAAAAAATAAAAAATATAAAAAATATAAAATAAAAAATTAAATTTTATTTTCAAAGAAAGAACCGAACGTGTGGAGAGGAAAGGTTTTCTAATTGGAGAAAAAATTTTTGAAAAGAAAGAACCCCAATTGACCCACGACCCCGGCCCTCGGTCTTTTGATATATATATAGGAGAGTGAGCCTCCATAGCTTTCTTTCAAGTGAGAGCTTATGGGAAGTCGTGCCCTATATGTAGCCCACTCCCCAAGGAGTAAAGTGAGCATGTGGGATAAAGCCCTCACCCTTTCCTCCACAAGCAAATAGGCTTTTGCCCTTTTCCCCCAAGAGAAACGGACTGTTTTGAGGACCAGAGGAGCTCTGGATAGGCAAACACGGTGCTGTAAAGCACGCTAGGACCCTTTAAACGATACGCTCGTTTCGAGCTATCACACGCCCTAGTCCAAGTTCGACCGTAAGTAAGGGGGTCAAAAACAAGTTAAAAACAACACAAAAACAAGTAAAAACGGGGTGCGAAACACCTAAGAAACCACTTATGTGAGTTTCAAGGGTAGTTACCAACGCACGTAGGGTACCCACGTCACATGCATCTACGCTCTGTTTGGGTGCTGGAGTCTGAGCCACTAGAAAGCGTTTCAGTCTACGCAGGCTCACACCATCCCTCCACGTTAGCATCTTGGCCTTCGGCTGGAACCCAAGGGAGTGCAACCCAAGATCCACGAATAGTGGATAGTGACTCGTCCTCTGACTCAGAAGCCATGGAAGGACACCCTACCAAGAACCCTGAGGAGACAAGCCAAAACATGCCAGTGTGGGCCCCACAACTCGGATCTAGCATGTTTAGTCGTCTAATCGATACCTTTAGTAGAGCTACACGCTCTGAGCATGCGACAAGCGAAGTAAATGAAGAAGGAGGGGTAGTGGATTCCCCATTCACATCTTATGTAGACCCTACCCTCCCAAAGAGTGTCCATGTGGATATTCTACCCACTTCGTTTAATGAGGGCCCTACTGAGCTACCACATTCCGATGCTCTTCCTAAAGTAGAGGTCCCTAGAAGCCAATCCATAAGAAGTGACATTGCGTCCACTTCAAGAGAACCGTTTGGCACACCAAGTCTAGATGGGATATTTCTCAATGAAAATTGGGAATATGATCTACACACAGAGACTCTAACTGACCTATACACAGGTTACACATACCATGTAGGTTGGTTAGAAGTCCTACGATCTACATCTAGCGCCACTAATCTAGAGGAGCAACAACACATGATATGTGAGGTGATTCATAGAATTATCCAAATTGAGAGGCAAAATAGGGGAGTGAACTTAGGTTCCACTGGCCCTATGAGATTTTTGGATACAGGCAAGGCCAAACAACCAACCCTATCACAATTGGAGACACCCTCGGTGAGTCCCATAGACCCTTCATATGTTGTTTCGCTTGGAGTCTCAATGCAGGTTGAGCCCACGAGTAGTAACTTTAGCTTTCCAACCTTGGCTCAACTTTCCATTAGGGAATCCGCAATGCCTACCCCAATGATGAGCATAGCTGAAAGTGCACCTGTTACCACTGTAGTTGGTACGACACCGCTACCTAGTGGAACAGTACCTACAACAGTGCGTGCCAATGCCTATCGACCATATGTACCTATCGCTACTCATGCTCAGGTAGCTCCTACGCCTCTTAGTATGCCAATGGCGTATGCTCCACGACCGTCTTATCACCACCCTTATCCAAGAGGAGCTAGGCCTGGCCACATGTCATATCCTACATCATTTGCCAACTTACTCAGACCAACGCCAACTCCTATCAGCCAGGCTATCCCAGAAGTGCCTCCACCAGCTATGCCTGCTCACCTAGGTGATCTTGCAGCATTTGCTCAGACGATCGGACGATCTATTGCGGAAAACATGCGGGGTATGCCTGAGCGAGAACCTAGAAGCAAGGTAGTACAAGTGGCTAAGCTCACTCAAAACTTCAGTGGTAACGAGGATGTTAGGAAGCACATTGAAGTCTTTGAACACGTGTGTGATTCCTTGGAAGAGCACAATGAGCTGCATAAGTGTAAAGCCTTAGGCTTAACTTTGAGTGGGAAGGCTGGAGATTGGTATCGAACCTTAAGGGTTGAAGAGCGCACTCACTACCCCACTCTCAAGAGATTGTTCTTGAAAGAATACATACGTGAGGGTGTGCTTTGGGGAGTAGCATCTCAACTCCAAAAGGCTGAACGCGAGGAAGGGGAATCAGTGAGAGACTTTATAAGTCGATTGAAGCATCTAAATTCTCGCTGCACTCCCGATGAACGCTTCAATAACAACCAACTCCTCGATAGATTCATCCGAGGATTGCGCCACGAGGACATTTACAATGGCCTAGTCATTAGAGGTCTTACAACGTGGGAAGCAGTCACTGCCAATGCAATCCAGTTAGAAGACAACTTGATGATTGCAGGTAAAAAGGTGTCTTCAGAAACAAAATCCGTTAGTTCGCAAGTATCTGGGCACGAGCCAATGACGGTAAAACCTATTGCCAAGGAGCCCAAGATATCTGAAATGTCTATGACCGACCTTACTAAGGCTCTCCAAGAATACTTTAGGGGTAATCGAGCTCCTCAGAATAGCCATATGTACCCAAGGAGAGAGCAACAATGGTGTTCGGTGTGCTTAGGACCACATAGCACGAGTGAATGTCCCACATTCAGAGTCAAATTCAATGGGAATTGTAATGCATGTGGTAAGTACAGCCATCAATCTAAAGATTGCCTAGTACTTAAGCGAATGTTAGCAAATCAGGCACCACTGGCCTGGTCAAACACACCTCAAGTACCCGCGCTAATGCCTGCACAACCTGTCGAGCAACTGTCACAGCATATAGTTCCAAGGAATCCGAGTGTAGTCCAATCTGTGCCGTTACCACTGCCAGTGCTAGGACCACAACCTCCACATCCAAGGATTACTCCAATAAACCAGATGGGTTGTGAGTCACATAGTGCGTGTGGGGATTATGAAGAGGAGATAGACCCCACTGCTCCATACGGGATTGATACGTTTGAAATGATTTCCCAGTACTACATGGAGGATCATTTTGGGCAAGTCAAGCCTGTATATCACGCGGCTGCTCTCGCCACAAGAGGGCAAAACCTTAATACCTTGGCGAGGAGACCACCTCTTCAATGCTACGATTGTGGTGGACCGCATCGTGTAGCAGAGTGCCCTAATAGGCTACAGAAGATCGCTACTCAGATGCAACCAAATCAAGGGAGCACATCGAGAATGCCGGTACTTACATGTAATCGTTGTGGCATAGATCATTTGATCGCTCAATGTCCACATA
Organism: Cibotium barometz; assembly: GCF_041138505.1. Classification (NCBI taxonomy): domain Eukaryota; kingdom Viridiplantae; phylum Streptophyta; class Polypodiopsida; order Cyatheales; family Cibotiaceae; genus Cibotium; species Cibotium barometz. The sequence continues at coordinate 49,363,947 of NC_141066.1, read as the reverse complement.
ATCCTAATGCACCCAAGATTACACCATTGAATTTGGTTGAGGTCACTAACCAGGCACGAGGAACCACACCCATTGTACCCGTGAATGTAGTTACACGGTCAATGCTTCAAAATCAAAACTACATTCTTGAAGAGAGGGATACTGCATCAATCGCTCAGGAAAAGAAAAAGAAAACACGACGGAAGAGATCGCTTAATGCCACGAGCTCCAAGCCCAGTTCAAAGACTAACATAGGGACAGGAGACGACCCCGTGTATATGAATGATCCTGAAGATGATTCCGATTCCATAGAAACCATGGGGACCAAAGCCACTACCTTAAGGGAGGAACCCACTCGGGAGCTCAATGATGAAGGAGAATCAAGCGAGTACATAAATAAGGGGAAACAGAAGGAAACTTCCTCGGCCCCACAACCAAGTCAGTTAATGCCCTCTCGACCACCCAAACTGACTGAGACTCCCCAAGACAAGCCACGTGGGCCAAAAACCCTCAAGAAAAAGATTGGAACTTACCCAAACCCAGTTGAGGAGATTGAACAAGTGCAACACTTAAGGGGTTTGGTGGAAGAAACACAAAGAGAACTGGAGCCAAACCCGAGAAAAATCAAAATTCCAGACACAGTGTTTCCTTCGCAAGTTCAACCTCACAGGAACCATAAACCGTTAGCTATACCTAGTATCATTCGGGAAGAAAGTGAGGATAGGACATCAAGAAGTGGGCAAACACCCTTTTTGCTTGAAAGAATGTTTAGTGAGGGAATGCCTGACCCCATAGAAGAGGAAGTGATTCCATCTTCACCAGTCCCTAGTCAAGGGGCGATATCTCGAAAAGTACCGTTGAATGTGTCCAAGCTAATGGATTTCATGTCCTCTGAAATCAGAACCACGATCATATCCAAATTATACGGAGATCCTGAGCTATTCTTAGCTCTTCGGGCATTTCTCAATGGATAACTAAAGGCGGGGTTACACAATTTGCAAATATGGATAGACCTGACACGCTTCAAGATGAAGGGGAACATTGGGATCTACAACCCAACTTAGATGAAGATTCGGTCGTTGAAATACCTGTTAACAAGTTGGGACAATACTTTGAAGGTGACGAATCTAATGCAACCCTCCCCATTACTACCAAGGGATTAACTTTAAAGGGAATCCTTGATGGTGGTGCTGGAGTGAGCATTGTGACTAAAAACTGTTGGGAATCCATGGGAATACCTCACCTCGAAGTCACAAACATAGTGGTTAAGATGGCAAACGGAACCATAGCTAAACCTATTGGAATGTTAAGGGATCTTAAGATCAAGGTCCTGGGATACAAGGTAAAACATACCTTCATTGTAATGGATTTCTCCAAGCATCCTATGTCATATCAAATGATCTTAGGACGTCCTTTCATGAGGGAAGCACAAATGGTGCATGACTAGTCGAAAAACCATGTCTATCTACAATTCCAGGATTCTGTCATTCGAGTTGATCTTGAGAATGGTCGTGCGCATCCTTTAGGAAGCAAGGTTATCATTGATAATCGATCGGATACCACTGTTCACTCCGCCCCATTAAGGTATTGCTATACATGCAAAAAAGAGACTGATGATGGGAAAGATTCTCCTTATATGGATGTCCTACCGGGTATGACTGAGTCGGATAACGTGGATTGGGTACACCTAGCGGCAACCATAGACACATGGGGAAATAGAGGCACAAGTTGGGTAACACCTGAGGGGCAAGATATGCCACCGTTAGTGCCAATAAACATGATAGGTGTCATGCACTTGACTCCTGATGGCGAGAACGTGGCAAACTCCACCGACACTGAAAGTAGCGAAGACTCTGACCAATGCAACTCTGAGTATGAATCTTAAGAAGAAACTGACCCTGAGCCTGATGGGGAAAATGAATCAAATATTCACCCAAATGTGGAAGCAAGGTGCTCAAGGCCTAGGACAGTGGCCTCCTGCAGTTCATCCGAAAGTGAAGATCGACCAAGTGAGTCCGAATCGGATAGAAACAAAAATCAAAAACTTGGTAAGAAGAAAACGAGACATAAGCGCCAACGCTATCGAGCTAATGTACGCACTGCAATAAACAAGGAAAGATCCACTGCAGAATGACTTAGTTATGTAGGAGCCATGTTGATGCTCATCGAAAGATAGCTGATAATTGGGGACAATATCTCCAAAGTGTCATGTGGTGTATTCCGCAACCTCATGACGTCGCCCAATTAGAAATCGAAGAGAAGCCGAAACTAAGTCGTACTGCAAGAAGGCGGCAAAACCAAGAGTTGGCTCAACAACAAAAGGAAGCGGAATTGAAAGAAAAAAGTCTGGCACAACAAGAACCAGTAGACTTACACCCCGCACCTGAGCATTTCAAATCATTCACCACAGGGGAACGTAAAGTGGTCTACACAAAAGCCCAACGAACGCCTACCAATGGGAGTAGCGGTGTCTACGATGGCCCTGCGGCGGTAGTTAAGGAGATAGACTTAGCAGATCCGGGTGAGGAGTCTAAACCAGTGTATATTGCTCAAGACCTCACCAAGGCGGAAGAAGCTGCACTTACAAAGCTTCTTAAAGAATTCAAGGACATATTTGCTTGGACATATCATGATATGAAGGGTGTTCCACCCTCGGTGGTGCAACACACGATTCCAATGATTAGCACTGTAAACCAGTCCAGCAACGTCCCTACCCAATGAATCCTAAGTACGCAAAGATTGTACAAGAGGAAATTGAAAAGCTTGTAAAATGTGGATTCATATACCCAATTGAGCACTCAGAATGGGTTTCTCCGATAGTCATCGTGCCAAAGAAGAATGGGAAACTCAGAGTGTGCGTTGATCTCAAAAAGGTTAATGTAGCCACCAGAAGGGATCATTACCCCTTGCCATATTCTGAACATGTGCTTGAAAGAGTGGCAGGCAAGGAGGCATATAGCTTTTTAGATGGGTACTCGGGTTACAATCAGATCACAATTGCAGTCGAGGACCAAGCTAAAACAGCATTTATCACGGAGTTTGGAGTGTTTGCCTTTCACGTCATGGCTTTTGGCTTGACCAATGCACCTGCAACATTCCAACGATTGATAAACACGGCCTTTAAGGAATATCTAAGGGACTTCTGTGAAGCTTTCTTAGATGATCTTTGTGTTCATTCCTCTTGGAATGAGCACTTGATGTGTTTACGAAAAATATTTGAAAGGTGTAGATTATATCGCATCTCCTTGAATCCTTTCAAATGCCAATTCTGGGTTAAACACGGAGTTATCTTAGGGCATATAGTGTCCAAAAATGGGATTTCCACGGATGAGAGTAAAATCAAGGTCATTCTGGAATTGCCACCACCCACCAACTACAAGGGAGTCCAACGCTTTATGGGCCACGTTGGTTATTATCGAAGATTTATTCTATTCTTCGCCGAGATAGCTCGACCATTGTATAAGCTTCTCATCGAGTTTATTTGGACCGAAGAATGTGACCGTGCCTATGAGCTATTAAAGAAGGCCTTGGCAAGTGCTCCAATCTTGAGAATGCCTAACTGGGATTTACTCTTCCATGTGCATATTGATGCATCAAACTTTGCTATTGGGTGTGTGTTGGCTCAACCTGGAGAACACAAGCTAGACTACCCCATTAGCTTTGCCAGTCGCCAGTTGAACGATGCTGAGATGAACTACACCACTACAGAGCGAGAAGGGTTGGCAATGATATATGCAATAAGGAAATTTCGTTATTACCTCCTTGCCACCAAGTTTGTTTTCTATGTGGATCATCAAGCATTGTTGTATCTGGTAAATAAACCATGCTCCACAGGAAGAATCACACGATGGCTATTGATTCTTCTTGATTTTGATTTCACTGTTGTTGTGAGACCTGGCAAAAAACATGTTATGGCTGATCATTTGTCTCGCATACCTAATGGTGAGGCTCCTACGGGGGTTGATGATGACTTACCGGACACTTCCCTGTTCATGATGGAGACAATGCCTGAATGGAGTGAGAAGATTGTTAACTTTTTGGTTAATGGCTTTCCACCTAAGGAGCTTCGTAAAGATCTAGCTCGAAAGCTGATCAAAGAATGCGAACCCTATTGCTTGATAGCCGGGACTCTTTATAAACGAGGAAAGGATGACGTTCTTAGGCGTTGTGCCCGAGAGGATGAGTATCTATACATTTTGCAAGAGGCACATATGGGCGTAGCCGGTGGTCACTTCTCAGGAGACTTGACTGCGCGAAAGATCTTACAATCAGGGTATTGGTGGCCCACTATGTTCCAAGATGCATCACTCTTTGTGAAGGGTTGCGATGAATGCCAACGATACAAGAAACCCCAACGAAAAGATCAGATGCCCCTACATCTAATCAAAGTAAACCAACCATTTGAAAAGTGGGGTTTAGACTTTGTAGGTCCAATTAGCCCAGCGGCCCGAAACACACAATCTCGCTATATTATTGTGGCCACTGACTATATGACCAAATGGGCTGAAGCGAAAGCGACACGTAAGGCAGATGCAAGGACAACAGCCAAGTTCCTCTTTGAAAATATAATCACACGATTCGGTTGTCCTTTTGAACTTGTGAGCGACAATGGAACGCATTTTATAAATGACGTGATTAAGGAGCTCACAACAAATTTCATGATATCCCATCACAAATCTACTCCTTATTATCCGCAAGCGAATGGCCAAGCCGAGAGTACAAACAAGACATCAATCTCTGTTTTGACAAAGACAGTTGAAGCTCATCGCACGGATTGGGATCTAAAGCTTACGACAGCTTTATGGGCCTATTGTACTGCGTACAAAGTGGCTATTAATTGCACACCATTCAAAATGGTATATGGCCAAGAAGCAGTCATGCCGTGGAAATTTGTCATTCCTAGTCTTCGTGTTGCTACTCAAGAGGGTTGGGATGGTAATCCCTTAGTAGAGCGTCTATATATCCTTGAGCGGCTAAACAAAGAAAGACAATTGGCTGTGTACAATGCCCTTGTGGAGAAGGATAGAAGGAAAAAATGGTTTGATCGCCACCTAAAGGACAAGGACATCAAGGTTGGGGATAAAGTCCTGATGTATGGAGTGCGAAACGAAAAGAAAAAGCTCAAATATGCTGGTAAGGGACCGTATAGAGTATGTGAAATTACCCCGCAAGGTACCATCAGAGTGGAGACTCTCGACGGAGTTGAAACCATTGGATTCCTTAATGGGAGTAAATTCAAAAGATACTATGACCCCCTGAGCCAAGAGGAGTTACATGCAATCCATCAAAAGAAGGCAGCTAAAGAACAGGCTGAGCTTAAAAAGATACAAGCAAGAGTCGAAGCCAAAAAACGTCAACAGCGTGCTAGGCGACAACGAGAAGCCAACTTGGGAATTACGCAAGTATTTTTCGAGGAAGCAGAGGAGGATGCACTGGAATCTGACCCACCTCTAAGATACCCAATTGAGTTACAGAGTCCTTACGGGGAGGTGCTGTATAATGCATTATTGGATACAGGAGCTCAACACAATTTGCTATCATATGGCGTGTGGTGTCAATTGGGAAAACCACCTTTATCCAAGAGTTCTATCCAAGTTCAAGGAATCAACAAGAAGAAAACCCCTGTCTCAGGAATTCTGCACACTCCGGTTGCTTATGACAAAGGAACCATAATTCAAAGCTTTTTGGTTATTCCTGCGGGTACCATGGAAGGGATTGTAAACTTAGGGCGCAAATGGATGATGGCCACCAAGTGCAATATCGATTGGGCAACTAGACGAGTCACAACGCAAGAACCAACACTAGGTCTGACCGCTCAAAATCCCGCACCTAAGTCATCTACTCAAATATTAGATAATGAAAAATCACAAAGTCCAATGGCAAAACCATCTTTGATTGTTTGCCACCCCTCTAACGCTTCAACGCCAAGAGTGGAAACAAGCAGGATGATCTCTAAAGCTCCGCTTACTATGCCAAAAAACACATACAAATGGGTCCCGAAAGCTTCGTTAGTAGCTACTTCCCCTGCTCAATCTCGTTCAGCCACCAAGAAGCCTCGTAAAAGGAAAGCAGCTACCCACCCGAGAAAGGGCAATGTAACATCGCGATGGATCCCTAAAAAATTATTAGTAGCCCAAGGGTACTATGAGGGGAATGACCAGATTTTGGTCCCTAAACATAAGCTGAATCCCTCTACATCACCTGTAAAACCTTGCAAACCCATTGTTGCCACCCCAACAACAATTCAAGACCGTGGTAAGGGAAAGGTAATAGAGTACTCCGTGCCACTTCTTCCAGAGTTAGTTTGGATTCCCAAACGATATCGATCATTACCACCTAGCTCAGGAAGGGGGGAGCCACATGAAGCTTCTAGCTCCTCATGCCAGGCACACACTCATATAGAAGTTTCTACATGCTCTACACCTACTCTTGTCAACACCCAACAAAAAACCGATGAGTCTACGTCTCCCCTTGTAATAGTATCGTCGGAAACCATTTCCTTCATTCGTCAATGGGAGCGTACACTACCATCTCTGCAATTGGATGTGGCCACAAGGGTCATAAAAAGCTATCTGCCCACATCACAACCTATGACCCGCTGGACAAATTGGTTCCAAGAGGCTGCAACATCATTGCAAATAATATGATCTACCCAAGGAAAGGGGGAGCATGTACTCACGCTCGACATTCTAATGCTTCCTCCTTAACCTTCTCCCCTGACCATGTAATTGCCAAATTCAAGGGGATGTATATATATAGCTTCATACATTAAAAAAAAAAAACAAACAAAGAAAAGAAAAACAAAAAATAGTAAAAAGAGCAAGAGCACAAAAAGAGGATAAATATCCGTATACAATCAAGAACTAGATTGACCTGTCTCACAAACCTACTGATGCTATATCTGTGTTTGCAGATATGGCAGATGCACGATCATCATACACTTCATCCACTCCCGCCTTTGGTGAGAGGTATCATCTGTACCTTTCTCAGATATTCCACATGTGCTATCCTGTAATTGAAACTGAATGGGATCATATAGATGTACTAGCCAGAGAGGAAAATGTTGAGGAATTAGAATGGCTACTTCGCCTATTGACCATGACTGACCCCTACTCCGTAGAGGAAATATTCCCGATAGCCCAATGCTTTCCTTTCCCACAAGATGACTATCCTCGCATGGTTACATTCTTGATGAGTCTGTGTGGGATGGGAAAATGAAAAGGAAATATCTGACAATGATGAATGGACGGATGAAACTCATGGCACTACTGAGGTTGACTTTATTTATTTGGATAATGCGGATAGAGGCTTAGCCTTAGGGCTAGAGCCAGGACTCTACAACATCCTCTTACCGTATCCTCAGTAGTAGTGTGGTGACTGGTAGGTAGGTTAGTGTTTTCAAGTTTTTTCTAGTTTAGATTCCTTAAACGAGTCTTGAAATTTTCACACTGATGTGCCTCTCGAGGTATAGTGCTTGTTAGTTGATTGTACAGGTTAAAAAGTTTGAGGTGGGTTCGCTTTCAAGTCCTGAGACTGCCGCAACGTTCATCAAAATATATCTACATCAAATTGCAAGCTGTCTCGTCAAATCAAGGAGATCTCCAATTACAGGTGTAATTCTTCCATACCCACCCTCTTTCGTTTTTACTGTTCAATTAATTTCAAAAACTATATGGCATGACCACATGGAAATTGTCAATATACTACTTAGTTTTTGAAGTTGCTTGCATGCTAGTGTAAATCATTAATGAGCTTAACTTTATTGGAAATATTCCTAGGCAGCATGACGTCTTTAGTTAACCTTGGAATACGATTGTCTTAGGTCTAGGGTCAAACCATCTTAATGTTTGAACACCTGGCTGTGTGTGTGTTGACCTCTAGGACATAGCTTTTACCCCTTGTCGAAAGGATGTAAGAACACATTTTAGTTCAGGAGCGAAGATCAAAAGAAACTTTATTTTAAAAAAAAAAAGCCTACAATAAATGGCAATACAAGTCTATGATGTGCTTTAATATTGGCCTATCGCCTTACTAATACTTGGTAGGCGAGGAGTATTCTACTCCAGACCGATGCCTTCTTTGGTAGGGGGTAGCCTTGCCTAAAGTGAGCTAATAGATTCCTGGATAATGCCTTGTGTTAAACATGGTACCAGGATCGATGTTAGTTTTGCCTTAGGAAGGTCGCCATTGTGTATAAAAATTATCACGTGCATAAAAAGATAAAGGCAAAAGGCTCCTGTAACTCTGATGTTTCTTGTGTCCCTAGGCTCGTGGTATAAACTTGTTCTTAGAGTAGACACGGTGTGGTCATCTGTTTATTTATTAAGCTTGGTTATTTTCCTTGACTTAGGCCAGTTATAAACCTTGATTAACCTTTGACACCTTGCTAACTCTTGATTTACTTTCAATAATTTTAAACTCCTGTTAATTTGCTACACTAGCTCATTCATGTGACCCTTAAACTAAGTTCTCATAGCAACATCCATTGTGGTCTAACATGCTTGAATTTCTACATTTTATATCTTTTGAATTCCAGCATACTTTCACTCTACTTCCCTGTTTTGCAGATGGTCCACCACAACAACCCTGTCGAGCTTACCATGCCATAGCTTCCGAGGACGGAATCTACATCAGGAAGGGGGGCATGTTAACCCATGGCGGACATTGAGACGTACTATGTTTTACGTCATTAATTTAAATATTCTGAGTCATGGGCCGGGCTTGTCGGCACCATATGTTAAGGATAAAGGGATTGGGTGATCGCCGATGAGAGGCGCACCTTGGATATCAGTAGGATAAGGGTTAGGGTCGGCCGGCCATGTATGGGCGCCCAAGTGTGAATGGGCAAGTCACCTATAAGAGTCAAATGTAACCCTAAAATCCTCATTCTCATGTGTTGTGAATACAAGAGTGCTCTTGCCTTATCTCCTTGGTTTCCTTCTCCTGCGTGTGTGTGTGTGAGAGAGAGAGAGAGAGTGAGAGAGCGATCGAGCACTGTGTAGCGGCACGGCGGCGACGGCGGAGAGGTGGTAGAGTGGCGACGGCGGCTCCTCCTTCACGACTGCGACACGGGAATCCTTCAAGGCGGCAGTTAAGCGGTGAGTGACACACCTTTTGCATTCTGTTTTGAGCTTCCTTCCCTGGTTGTATGCTTGCAGCCATTCGTGGCTCGCATACGGTGTCCGGCAAGTCCCCAGCTACGACCTGTGCGGCAAAAGCGCACATGGGGATAATTGACAAGCTTTGTCGATAGCTTGATGTTGATTGACGTTTAATGGTCGTTGTTCCTACGGAAGGAATAAGAAAAGCTGGTTAGTGAATGAAAAGGTTAGTGGTTTATTGGGAATTCCAAGTGGGGTGGGGGTGGGTTTTATTGGGAATTCCAAGTGGGGTGGGGTTTATTGCGAATGATTGTATTTTTATATTTGTGTGAGCATTTTTTTGGGGGTTTTTTACTCACTTTATTTTTGGCAATCATAAGCAAGGTTACATGTGATTTGTGTTAGTGGGTAAACTAAGAGATGTTAATAATGGGAGAGAAGAGAGGAAAGGATCTGGAGGAACGTAGACATAATCATTAGAACGAGATGGTGTTTCTCAATTCCTCATTTGATTGATTGACATTCATTATTTTAAAGAAATTGGCCTTCGATGATGTCCTTTGTGTGGCAGGATTCTTGTCAAATGTTGCTGAGTAGGACATATTCCTGTATGCTTCTTCTCATGTGCTTTTTATGCTTTTATGTATATTCAAGTACTCTTAGGAAAAGCAAATATACATGAAGTACAAGAAGTGAGTTATATAGAGTCTTATTGAACTGCTTTGTGTTGAAGTAGCCACTTGTTGGCTAGTGAGGATTGAAAGAATTACGTTAACTTGCAAGACTCATAGATATCTGCACTAAGGATTGAAGCTCATTTATTTGTGAAGATGATAGCGTCATTTGGAGAGGTTTGTAATTTGAAGGAAAATTCCAGGCGATGGGTTGTACCATTGACTAGGCTTTTGCCCACCATGGCCCCCCATCCAGAGATGTACCTGGAAGTTGTCAATGGTGAGGCTTTGGTGCAAATGTCCTCTAGTGCATGAGTATGGATATGTACTCATGGAGTAGCTGCTACATTAACATAGCCAAAAGAATAGTAAGCTATAAGCTTAATAAAATATAATGGCTATTGAAGATCCTTGGGAGTTGCTTGTGATATTCTACTACTTCTAGGTAGGCCATATGTGTGACTCCCTTGTGTTTGTGTTTTTTTTTTTGGGTTACAACCTTGTGAGCAATATGTTCTTGTGGCTACTCTCCTTTTTGAGAGAATAGGTTCTTATGTCTGTTGCGTAGCTTCTGCACTTACGTTTCACATCCAGAGGGGTGAAAAGAGCATTGTGAGTTTGTCTTTGATGCGCTCATAAGTCTCCGTTTTGCAGACGTGGGAATTGATTCTTGAATTTTTTGCTCAAATGTTATCAAGGTGGTAGGTAAGACTACTAGTGGTTGGTTACCATTGGGGTTTCTTGAACACATAAGCTCTTGTGTAGGTGTGCTGAATGCACGAGAGTGGTTGAGTGAGTTGCTTGGTGTTGCTTGGGCCTCCACTCTTGTTGAACTTTAGGTGAAGCTGTTGGGGTTAAAGTCGATAGTAGCGAAGCTGTCTTCATTTTGTTTGATTTTGGCAACCATATGATGGGATTACCATCACAGTATCCTTGTTTTGTTGTTGAAGCACGTGCATCTTTGATGAACATTATAAATTGGTGGGATGATGCCTTTGGTGCTGATTTTTGTTTCTTTAAACATGCTTTGAGACTTTTTAATGTGCTTGGGGATTCAAGCTTTGGTGTTACTTTGGTAGTACCCTTGTGCTTGTAGCAATTTTTTTTTGGTACCTACACTTGTTGACTTGGTGGAGTTCTTTGAGGAACTCGCATAGGCTTTTGTGGATGGTGTTGTGGAGTACTTTTATTTTTCCTTGGCCTCTGAGTGCTGTGTTCAGGAATAGGCTTTGACTATCGAGGTACCCAAACTTGATTGGCACCTTCATAGTAGCCTTGAGCAACAAGTAGTTGCTTCTCTACCCACATGTTGATACCGTTAAGATACCTTGATTTTTGTTGTCTTGGTGGATTTTTCTTTTTGGTTAAAGTGGAAGGTTGTGAGCATTCCTTCACATTAGTTGGCGTTGAGGCTGCAGGTTTGAGACTCATGGGTATTTTGGATGATGATGAGGCTAGAGTCTCGTGTGGAGTGGCTATCGATAATGAGGCTTTCGAGCATGCGGTTGTCTCCTTTGGTGAGGTTTGTCAATGAAGAGGCACAAGCTCCGGGGCTTTTCCTTTGAGTTCCTTGTTGGAGGTAGATGGTTGCGCATAGGGAACTTCTTTAGGAACCTGTACTTTCTTGCATGTCTCTTTCAAGCATCACTCTTTGGTTGTGTCCTAAAGGCAAAACACATGTACTTGTATACCAATTTTTCAAGCAGCCTTACCATGGCATGTAAAGTGCAAAAGTGAACGCTTTGTTATAGGTATCTTTAGAACAAGATCCCACTTTGGATCCAAGTAGACCATTTTTACCTTACGTATTAACGAGTTGGGGAACCTTCCTTTCCTATTTTGCAATCTTTCCATCCTTTTCACTTGACCTTTGTGTAACTCAATGTCTAATAAATCCTACACCTTTGAAGTTTTTCTAGGTTTCATGAAATACAAGCATGGAAATTATGCATTGGATCCGCATGACATACCAAACATACACTTTAGAGTTTTCAAATGTCTTTTGCAAGATGCCATTGTACATTGTATTCACCAAATTCATCTACATCGTAAGGTGAAATTTAGACTCAAAAGGGCCCTTTAAGAAATGCAATGTTATCTTTTTCAAAAAAATAGGGATGATGGTTAAATTTTTGTAAAATAAATCAAAATTTATCGAAGATTGTACGTTGGAATCTTTTCAATGATATATAGCATGATTGGAAATTTACATATTCAAGAAGTTCCCAAATTGGTGCATGCCATATCCAAGATTCTTATCACATAAGTAAAGAATCATAGAATCTCAAACAAACATTCACATAATAGAAATCTCTATCAATTAAAACATAGCATCTCAATCAATCAACATGCATGTGTTTATCTCAAAGATTCTGTCATCATCACCATGCTTGACAACATGATTAGTCATAATGACAAAAATCTAGCCAATTTAGGGCTTTCTTTGATGCTCGTCCACCCAACCTCCACATTGGACATCGTAGCTATCCTAGGTATGCCTCTTTCTGAATCTCACCCTCTCTAGGTTCTACCACATGGCTCCCAGAGGGAATAAATCTTGTTCTCTATCTGGCGTTCCCTGTCTAAGGACTTGTCTAAGGACGACCGGCCCAAATCTCAAAATCTCATGTTGACTCTCATCATACATATGCATATTAATCATTCCAAAATAAAGCAATCACAAGTCATACATATCATCCCACACTTATCTCTAGTCCATAATCTTTCAAGGCATGCATATTTAAATAAATCAAAATCAACTTCAAGTATAAAATAAGCTTTTAATTTAAACAATCCTTAACTTCTCTTAGTCTTTTAAGTCACATGATAATCTTTGTTTTTATCAAAATCAATTATCATGTTCTAACTAGCGAGATCATCTTTAGTCACTATAGCTAAGTCTTAACTATGCTTATGCATTAGTCCATCCAGTCTATGCATTGGTCCATCCGGTCTATATAGATAAGATAGTCAATCTTGATGGCAATTTCTAAGGTGCAAAGACTGACAACTAGTCTCTTTGGGAGAGTAATATCTTCCAATCTATTTGGAATTAGAGAAAAGTCAAAACTACAAAGTTTTAGGACTTCTAATTCTCTATAAAACATATCTCAGTGATGGTTCTCTAAAAATGAGTTCTAAGGTCTCTTTTGAGAGCATTCAACATGGCCAAAGCTGTGTTTTCAGCATAACATTGTAAAAATCAGCCAAGTTCCCCACTTTGCACTCCAATAACTTAAAAATGGAAGGGGTTTAGCTTTCTAGTGTCTCATACACTCTTGTAGAGTTTTTTGCCGTCTAAAACTTTTGTCTCTGTCAAAATCTGATTCTAAACACACGAAAAGATAAATTCTTTGCAAAACAGTCCCTAATGAAGGTTATACCTAAAATTTAGTCCACAAACTAGTCAAATATTCTATCTTCTAATTCTTAACCCCACCAAAAGTGTTTATTCTATGAGTCATAGACCAAGATGATCATGTATAATTAAGAAAGTTAAGAATTACTCATCGTTAATAAGCACGTCCTATATCGACTCAGATTCTCTCGTATACACATCGATTTATTTATTTTATATCAAAAGAATTTGAAGAAAAATAATAAAAAGAGAGTTTGTGTACTTTCCCGATATATTTGAAGATATCTTGATTGATTGGGAACCCATGTCTACTCTCCAGAAGTTATGGAAGAGCTGTTTGTAGATTTGGCGAGTCTCTCAGATCTTCTGTCAGGGTTGCAACCTGCAACAAGTATAACTTCTCGTACAGTTTATCAGAAACTAGTCATGTGGGTACTTAGAATGCAAGAACGTGTGTGGTATACAACCTCACGTGGGCAGAATCGCCAAAATCAGCTGTATGTGAAAGTCGACTCCAAAAGTAGGACACGTCTTACTTTTTTTTAAATAAAATTTTGATTTGCATGTTTATCTACACACTTAAAGGCTTCCTTTGAGTATACTAACTAATTGAAAACTCAATCTTGTTTTTCACTTAATTTTAACACTTAGAATTTTTACTACTGAAAAACTACTCAAAACTTGCTGGAATTCATTATTGAAATCTGTAGCATAAAAAAACTTAAGATTATCTTTAATCATAACTTGGTTAATCTCGGAGGTATGTTACAATCTTCTTATTCTGTTTCTCAAGAACATGCAACCTTCTGACTTATTTGGGCATTCTGTATTTCGTAGAATACACTTCATTCTGTAAATTTTCCTGGGGTGGTCACTCTTCAAGAGGTATCCATATCACATGCGTTTAAGCCCCTATGCCTCCTTTTTACCCTTTTTTAACTTTTAAAGGACCCCCTATTATATACAAACTCCTTTTGATAAACGGGTCATATATATATATATATATATATATATATATATATATATATATATATATATATATATATATATATATGGGTGAAAGCATGGTACGATGTATATACTATTGGCAAAATGCTTTAGTACTATGCATATGTAATATAGTGCCTTTTTCATAAGAAAATATTAGAGACGTTTAGTGCATTTTTAAGATTTGGTAGTATGAAATCCATGTATCATGCACAATGTACCACACACACACACACACACACACACACACACACACACACACACACACACACATTTTTGATTTTGAATTCCCGCTGTTGTACATGGTCATCCTAAAGCTTCCATCGTCTCTCTCAGAGCCCTCCTATTTTGTTGCATCTCTCTCAGAGCTCTATCGCTCTCGTCTCTCGTCTCTCTCTCTCTCTCTCTCTCTCTCTCTCTCTCTCTCTCATTTTCTTCTCGTCCTCATCATCGATCAACGATGAAGAAGGCGGTGAAGAACTCCCTTTCTAAAAGAAGCCCTGTGAAGAAATCGCCTATGGAGACTTTGAAGAAATCGCCTGTGAAGAAGTCTCCCTTGAAGAACAAAGAGACTAAGGTGCAGAGTACACCAAAAAAGGGAACTCAGGCAAAGGCAAAGAGCAAGGAGCATAAGGAGCATACAAGTTCACTCAAGATTCCTAGAGGAGTAAAGCTCGGGTGGAATTTCTTCCTAACGAGCTAGGCTAGAAACTTAGACAGAGTTGAACAAGTGGTTGTCAACTACATGGGGCTCCTCGCATTTCTGGCACACGTAGAGGCTTCCACATTAGTGGCCTAAACAAGGATTCACAGACATAGAGGCTTCCACATTAGTGGCCTAAACAAGGATTCACAGACGACTTTTACAAGCTGTACAGGAGGATTTACCAAACTCACAGCATCATCAATAATGAAGTTGGCACTCTCCTTGCCCGTGCCTTTGCCTCATCTCACAACAACGAGGAGGCATTGAGGTTGATTGAGATGATTTTGCTCAGCACAGGTGTTCTTTTTAAAGGGGAGGTACTTCTAGCAGCACATGTGTCAAATTAGAGGACCCAGACCCTTTGAAATTTGTTAAGGTTAAACAAGGAACACCATGCAAGGCTGAGAGAGCGAGTCAGGTGGTGGTTTAGGAATAGACCTATTAACTCATGGGCACCTGAGTGCATTGTTCATATGCAAGTCTTGTATAGAACTTAGAAACTAGTCATTGCAAGCCAAATGTCCAGAAGCCTCCATCTTGGAGAGTGAAGCAGAGAAGACGTGCGGCTCCGTTGTAGCCACTTCTGATTGGATTTTAAGAAAAATCCAAAATTCGCAGAGCGAGGTGCTCAAAACCGAGTTGCAAAAAGAGGCAAAGAAGATGCAAGGAGAGCTAGATACTGCTAGAAGTGAGCTATAGTCTGCAAAGTGCACTTGTATTGGTATTGAAGAGCGGATGAAGGGGAGCGATCGATTTGTGTAGAACATTATGTGCCTAACTGATGCTCTTTATGCTCAGGGGTCTAGTGAAGTTCATCCTGCTCCAATTGTGCATCCTTCAGCCCCTCCCAGCCTGCTTGTTAACATTTCATGGTAATATGCATTAGGTTTACGATTTTATGTTGTTTGTGCTTATGTACCAAGAAGCTTATATTGATCTTCTTACATTGTCTTTGCAAGTGTTGTGTATTGTGGCCTGGGCTTCAACTTGGAGGCATCGGACGTTGTGTTTACCCCTTGCATGCACACATACCATATGTTGTGCGCATCACATCACTTCTCCAACTCCACACAGTGCGTGGCTCAGTCATGCAATGAAAGCATATCCAGTGATTGGACGGCTGCAAATGGGTTTTAGACCCCCTACACAGGTATGTGTTTTCTTAAAACTTAGAGATTCAATTTAATATACTACTATCTCAATATAATGTAGTACTGTGTAGTACTATTTGGTAACTCTTTTGGTACAGTTTCATAAGTGATTAGTGCTTACTATTTTAGTACTTTGTTGTTCCTATTAGTACTGCAAACTGCTTTCTAGAACTATTTAATACTCCTTAGGTACCATTTTAGATATATTTTAGTACTTTGTTAAAACTCAGAGGTCCAATTTAATATACTAGTATTTTATTACAGTTTTAATACTCTTTAGTACTATTTGAAATACTAATTTAGTAATATTGTAACTCTTTTAGTAGAGTTTCATATACTTTTAGTACTCTTTGCATTTAGTGCTCTTTGCACACACTTTTAGTACTCTTTGCATTTAAAATACTAATTTAGTACTTAATATTGTAACTCTTTTAGTAGAGTTTCATACACTTTGCATTCAACTACTCTTTTAGTACCATTTAAAACTTTTTAGTAGGCATGACTACTCTTGAAGTACTATTAGCCACTCTATTTTAGTACTTTTTAGTACTAGGACCTTGTTTCCAATTGTGCTATATGTCATTGTTGTTTTATAGTACTAGAATAGTACTATACATGTTAATACTTTAGTACTATACTACCACTGTCTTAGGACTCTTTAGTACTAGTATGCTAGTAGTATTTGCTTTTGAATTAGTACTATACAAATTTTTACTCTTTAGTACTATGTTATCACTGTGTTAGCAATATTTAGTACTATTTTGTGTAGTATCTGGTAAAGGGTTATACACAATGTTAATTGGTAGTTTTTAGTACTAATTAGTACTCACAAAGTAAGCACTATGTTAGTATTATTCAGTACTATCATAGTGCTTACTTAGTACTATCTTATATTAGTACTACATGTGGTTGTTATTAGTACTATATTAGTACTGTGTTAGCACTATGTTTTTTAGCTTGTCCTAAAGAGCTAGTTTAGTACTAACACATTGTTGTGTTTGTACTGCTTGTTGCAGGTGCAACATGCACTTCTGAACGTGCTGAATATAAAACGCCTGGAAGCATTTGCACGAAGTAGCATGAGGGAGATGCCAGTATAGGAGTGTATGGGTCTGCATCACAAGGCTCATCTAGCAAGCTGCACAAAGCCTATCTGGTATATTGAAGCCATCATGAGGGAGAAGCCAATTCATATGGTGCCACCACATGCTGCCTTTGATGCCAGCCACCTAGATGGTGTGGAGGAGGAGAAAGGAGAAAGAAGTGCATGTTGCAGGTGCAACATGCACTTCTGAACGTGCTGAATATAATACGCCTGGAAGCATTTGCACAAAGTAGCATGAGGGAGATGCCTGTATAGGTGTGCATGGGTCTGCACAAGGCTCATCTGTGGCAAGCTGCACAAAGCCTATCTGGCATATTGAAGCCAGAATGAGAGGGAGAAGCCAATTCATATGGTGCCTCCTGCCTTTGATGCCAGCCACCTAGATGGTGTGGAGGAGGAGAAAGGAGGTCAAAGCAGCCTACACTTGGAATCCATGGAGGATGCAGGAGATTCATACAATGAAAATGAATGCAAAAGGAAATCCCTCCACCAAAAAGAGCTTCTAAGCTCTGAGTAGAATAATCAAGGCTACCCAAACAAGGATTCAAGTGATGGAGCTCCTCTTCCAAAAGGGGTAGCAGATTGTGAAGGTAGGCACTTTAGATAATACATTTTAATTGGCATGTTGGTTTACATAATACATTGGCATGTGGTTTAGATAATACAGGTTTAATTGGCATGCTGGTTTACATAATGCATTTTAATTGGTATGCTCATTTACATAATACATTTTAATTGTGACTCAGGTCCAACTGACATTTACGTTGTGGAGGGCGTGTCTCGAGCGCAAGGGACTTCCATTTCTAAAAAAAGAAATGCACATATGGTGTTATACAAAGGCAGAAAGCGCATCTGCAAGCAATGTATGACATGATTGGTTTACATATTATATTGTTGTACAATCTTGAAGGTTGGTCTCCTTTGTAGTCATAATTATTACTTGCTAGTCGTGTTGATTTTTGCTAAGCCACATTTTTAGCTCTGATCTAATTGTGATGGGGCTATGTTGTGGGTGATCCAGATGATGAGAAAAAACCTGAGGTGAACACATTAGATTCTGAAGATGCCGAGAAGCTAAACCTGGAAGAGAAAGCCAGTAGCAGTGACATCGAGAAAAAGGCAATGGTTGGGGGAGAAGAAGACAGTAAAGCTGATGAGAGCATGCCAAAGAAGGACAGTGGTGCCAAAGACCTTGAGGGTGGCACATCCAGTAAGGCCATTGCCCAGGAGCATGAGGAGGCTGCTACATGCACCAAGGTCACTACCTAGGAGCATGAGGAGGCCACTGCCCACCAAGACCATGAGGAGGGTGGTACATCCACCAAGGTCATTGCCCAAGAGCATGAGAAGGCTATGTTTGACATTGATGGTGACAATCTGAAACTATCTAGCTTAGTCCCTGCGGGGTTCAAGAAGAGGAAAGCTTGTAGCCTTCCTACCCATAAGGGTTGTGACCCTATACACTTGCCCAAAACAGATCCAGCTCAAAATGAGCATACTGTTGTATTGCCCCATTGTTTTGCCTTTTTGGGAATGTGCTGCACTTTTTGAAATACACTTTTGTTTCTATCTTGAGACGAGTGCATCAATTTGTTGTGTATTTTTTTAAAAAGAAAGTTGGTCTTGAGTTCATTATTTTAGAGTTAGGTGAATGCACAATAGCAGTTCCTCCAAAACGTCTGCTTATTTTTGATGTTATAATGGAGTCATGGTCAAAAGATGGTTCCAACAAGCTCCACCCCATGTTGCAGCAAAACTTTAGCTTAGCTTCACAGAGAGTGGGCAAGCACGTGGTGTCACCGCTAAGGCCCGGACTAATTCAGTTCCTTGCCGAATTGGGACCCCGTTATGATGTAGGAACCTAGAGTAGCATGGCCCCCGGAAATCTGATGCTGATTGCCAATTTGATAGAGAAAGAGCTGGCTGTTATGGGTTCAGACTTCAAATTCAAATTCCACTTCTCGTAAGATGAGTGTGTGCAGTAGCCAGGCATATACCATCCCAAGCGGACTAAGGATCTCCTATTCCTAAAGCCATTCAACTTGCTTCTGGACGACAGGGGCATACAATTGGACCCCATGCATACCCTGCTCGTCGACGACATGCCAGATAAGGGATGTTTGAATCCAATAGGGACAACTTGCTATGTCTCAACATATGAAGGTGATGCCAAGGATGAAGAGTTACTCTCGAGATGCTGTTGCCTTACTTGCAGAGGCTATATAAATTTAAGGGCACTGTCCGGGAGTTCTCATATAAATTTCCTTACGAAGGACATATGTTCAAGCTATGGGCAAGGCAACGGAATACAAACCCCCTCCATGAGCTGCTAAAGGTAATTGAGGCTGAATATGCCGAGGTGGAAAACATCGAGTCTGCCGTGAAGTTCATCAGAGCTGATCCATTACCAACAAGCTGGCTAGCTGCTCAAGACAGAATTTGGATGTTGCCACCCGATCTGGGTACAACCATTTTAGAAAAGAACCCCTTTCATGCATATGCGAATTGGTGTCTGAGTAGGGTTATGTGATTAGGTTTGGCCTTTGTAATCAGATATACTGTAAATCAATTTCAATACGACAGCATGTATATAACGATACATGTTTTTGCTCTCAAAACCATCTTTTGAATGAGCTCCCTAGTAATTAAAGTTCTCTTTAACTTGTTATATTAGCCTTTGGTTTTCATCTGACAGTCTTGGGTCTTTTTGTAACTTTTTGGACATCTCTGTAAATCGTCTTTTATAATTCAAGTTATATTTTACAAAAAAAAAACTGTTGATTAAAGACTAACACAGTACTAACATAAGACTAACATTGTAATGGCACAGTACTAACATGAGACTAAAATAGTACTAATATAGTACTAACACAATAGTAACATAGTGCTAACATAGTACTATCATAGATCTAACACAGTACTAATATAGTACTAAGTCAGTATTGTCTAGAGATAGCATAATTAATTAGCTAGGACAACAATTAATTGCTTTAAGTACTGTTGTTGATTAAAGACTAACACAGTAGTAAGACTAACACTGTAATGGCACAGTTTTAACATGAGACTAAAATAGTACTAACATAATAGTAACATAGTACTAACACAGTACTAGCATAGATCTAACAATAGTAACATAGTACTAGCATAGTCTGCAATTTGTATAGAGATGAGAAAGGGAAAAGTAACTAATTGTCAGTGGTCCGTACAGTCGTAGGTCCCCCTCAGGCACTCCTTATACTTGTATTTAGGCATATTGAAGATTAATTTGAAATAGTGAGGCTGTAGAGAAGGTGGTAGTGAGGCTCTAGAGAAGGCCGTAGAGAGGCAATCGAAATAGTGAGGCTGTAGAGATGAAATTGCATTCCTTTATAGGGGAGAGAAAGCCTTGAGTGGAGACTTCCCGATCTAGAGAGTCCCTTGAAGTTTGTTGCTCGTGATTAGCCCTTGAAATGAAATGTGTGAATGTGAAGAGACAAGGCGGCCACACAAAGATGGAGGAGAAGAGACAGGGCGCAAAGATGGAGGTGAAGAGACAGAATACAATATCATGACTAGAAAAGTGACTAACACACTACTAGAAAAACATAAAGCCATTTTTTAAAACGTGGAGAAGGATATGATATTAGAAAAATAGGTTGAAACAGTACATGAGACCATTAATTGTTAACTATTACAAGGGGTCAATGTGTCCTAGCTCACTCTCATGTAGGAAAACCGCCGCTCGCTATTCCTAAGCTCTTTGATGTGGTTAAGGAGGTCAACCATGTAGGTAGCCAGCTTGCCAATCTTGTCCCTCAATCAACCTTCTTCAGCGTTACCTAGGAATTAAGGAGTGAGACATTACCTAGGATGTGTTCATGCACCTTCGGAGGGACACAATAAACTGTTGTGTACCCTTTTACCTTGTGCTTTGCTTGTAGCATTGAACTTTATTGCAAGTATTGCATTAGCATGCAACATAGATGTAGGTGCTTCCCTTAGTAAGGCATAACTATTTTTACATTGTGGCAATTTAGCATAATAGATACCATGCACTACTGTGCGCTTTTGCCGCACAGGTCGTAGCTGGGGACTTGCCGGACACCGTATGCGAGCCACGAACGGCTGCAAGCATACAACCAGGAAGGCAAGCTCAAAACAGAATGCAAAAGGTGTGTCACTCACCGCTTAACTGCTGCCTTGAAGGATTCCCGCGTTGCAGCCGTGAAGGAGGAGCCGCCGTCGCCGCTCTACCGCCTCTCCGCCGCCGTGCCGCTACACAGTGCTCGATCGCTCTCTCACTCTCTCTCTCTCTCTCTCTCACACACACGCAGGAGAAGGAAACCAAAGAGATAAGGCAAGAGCACTCTTGTATTCACAACACATGAGAATGAGGATTTTAGGGTTACATTTGACTCATATAGGTGACTTGGCCGTTCACACTTGGGCGCCCATACATGGCCGGCCGACCCTAACCCTTATCCTACTGATATCCAAGGTGCGCCTCTCATCGGCGATCACCCAATCCCTTCATCCTTAACATATGGTGCCGACAAGCCCGGCCCATGACACAGAATATTTAAATTAATGACGTAAAATATAGTATGTCGCAATGTCCGCCATGGGTTAACATGCCCCCCTTCCTGATGTAGATTCCGTCCTCGGAAGCTATGGTATGGTAAGCTCGAGAGGGTTGTTGTGGTAGACCGTCTGCAAAACAAGGAAGTAGAGTGAAGGTATGCTGGAATTCAAAAGATATAAAGTGTATAAATTCAAGCGTGTGAGACCACAATGGATGTTGCTATTAGAACTTAGTTTAAGGGTACATGAGTGAGCTAGTGTAGCAAATTAATAGGAGTTTAAAATTATTGAAAGGAATTCAAGAGTTAGCAAGGTGTCAAAGGTTAATCAAGGTTTATAACTGGCCTAAGTCAAGGAAAATAACCAAGCTTAATAAATAAACAGATGACCATACTGTGTCTACTCTAAGAACAAGTAGTTACCACGAGCCTAGGGACACAAGAAACATCACAGTTACAGGAGCCTTTTGCCTTTTTTTTTTTTTTTTTTTTGCACATGACAATTTTTATACACAATGGCGACCTTCCTAAGGCAAAACTAACATCGATCCTGGTACCATGTTTAACACAAGGCATTATCCAGGAATCTATTAGCTCACTTTAGGCAAGGCTACCCCCTACCAACCAAGGCATCGGTCTGGAGTAGAATACTCCTCGCCTACCAAGTATCAATAAGGCGATAGGCCAACATTAAAGCACATCATAGACTTGTATTGCCATTTATTGTAGGCTTTTTTTTTTTTTAAAAGTTTGTTTTGATCTTCGCTCCTGAACTAAAATGTGTTCTTACATCTTTTCGACAAGGGGTAAAATCTATGTCCTAGAGGTCAACACACACACAGCCAGGTGTTCAAACATTAAGATGGTTTGACCCTAGACCTAAGACAATCGTATTCCAAGGTTAACTAAAGACGTCATGCTGCCTAGGAATATTTTCAATAAAGTTAAGCTCATTAATGATTTACACTAGCATGCAAGCAACTTCAAAAACTAAGTAGTACATTGATAATTTCCATGTGGTCATGCATTATAGTTTATGCAATTGATTGAACAGTAAAAACGAAAGAGAGTGGGTATGGAAGAATTACACCTGTAATTGGAGATCTCCTTGATTTGACGAGACAGCTTGCAATTTGATGTAGATATATTTTGATGAACGTTGCGGCAGTCTCTGGACTTGGAAACGAACCCACCTCAAACTTTTTATCTTGTACAATCAACTAACAAGCACTATACCTCGAGAGGCACATCAGTGTGAAAATTTCAAGACTCGTTTAAAGAATCTAAACTAGAAAAAACTTGAAAACACTAACCTACCTACCAGTCACCACACTACTACTGAGGATACGGTAAGAGGATGTTGTAGAGTCCTGGCTCTAGCCCTAAGGCTAAGCCTCTATCCGCATCATCCAAATAAATAAAATCAACCTCAGTAGTGCCATGAGTTTCATCCGTCCATTCATCATTGTCAGATATTTCCTTTTCATTTTCCCATCCACATAGACTCATCAAGAATGTAACCATGCGAGGATAGTCATCTTGTGGAAAAGGAAAGCATTGGGCTATCGGGGATATGTCCTCTACGGAGTAGGGGTCAGTCATGGTTAATAGGCGAATTAGCCATTCTAATTCCTCAACATTTTCCTCTCTGGCTAATACATCTATATGATCCCATTCAGTTTCAATTACAGGATAGCACATGTGAAATATCTGAGAAAGGTACAGATGATACCTCTCATCAAAGGCGGGAGTGGATGAAGTGTATGATGATCGTGCATCTGCCATATCTGCAAACACAGATATAGCATCAGTAGGTTTGTGAGACAGGTCAATCTAGTTCTTGATTGTATACGGATATTTATCCTCTTTTTGTGCTCTTGCTCTTTTTACTATTTTTTGTTTTTCTTTTCTTTGTTTTGTTTTTGTTTTTTGTTTTTTATAATGTATGAAGCTATATATATACATCCCCTTGAATTTGGCAATTACATGGTCAGGGGAGAAGGTTAAGGAGGAAGCATTAGAATGTCGAGCGTGAGTACATGCTCCCCCTTTCCTTGGGTAGATCATATTATTTGCAATGATGTTGCAGCCTCTTGGAACCAATTTGTCCAGCGGGTCATAGGTTGTGATGTGGGCAGATAGCTTTTTATGACCCTTGTGGCCACATCCAATTGCAGAGATGGTAGTGTACGCTTCCATTGACGAATGGAGGAAATGGTTTCCATCGATACTATTACAAGGGGAGATGTAGGCTCATCGGTTTTTTGTTGGGTGTTGACAAGAGTAGGTGTAGAGCATGTAGAAACTTCTATATGAGTGTGTGCCTGGCATGAGGAGCTAGAAGCTTCATGTGGCTCCCCCCTTCCTGAGCTAGGTGGTAATGATCGATATCGTTTGGGAATCCAAACTAACTCTGGAAGTGGTGCGGAGCACTCTGTTACCTTTCCCTTACCATGGTCTTGAATTGTCATTGGGGTGGCAACAATTGGTTTGCAAGGTTTTACAGGTGATGTAGAGGGATTCACCTTATGTTTAGGGACCCAAATCTGGTCATTCCCCTCGTAGTACCCTTGGGCTACTAATAATTTTTTAGGGATCCATCGCGATGTTACATTGCCCTTTCTCGGGTGGGTAGCTGCTTTCCTTTTACGAGGCTTCTTGGTGGCTGAACGAGATTGAGCAGGGGAAGTAGCTGTTAACGAAGCTTTGGGGACCCATTTGTATGTACTCTTTGGCATAGTAAATGAAGCTTTAGGGACCACCTTGCCTGTTTCCACTCTTGGCATTGAAGCGTTAGAGGGGTGGCCAACAATCGAAGATGGTTTTGCCACTGGACTTTGTGATTTTTCGTTATCTAATATTTGAGTGGATGACTTAGGTGCGGGATTTTGAGCGGTCAGACCTAGTGTTGGTTCTTGCGTTGTGACTTGTCTGGTTGCCCAATCGATATTGCACTTGGTGGCCATCATCCATTTGCGCCCTAAGATTACAGTCCCTCCCATGGTACCAGTAGGCATAACCAAAAAGCTTTGAATTATGGTTCCCTTGTCATAGGCAACCAGAGTGTGCAGAATTCCTGATACAGGGGTTTTCTTCTTGTTGATTCCTTGAACTTGGATAGAACTCTTGGTTAAAGGTGGTTTTCCCAGTTGACACCACACGCCATATGATAGCAAATTATGTTGAGCTCCTGTATCCAATAATGCATTATACAGCACCTCCCCGTAAGGACTCTGTAACTCAATTGGGTATCTTAGAGGTGGGTCAGATTCCAGTGCATCCTCCTCTGCTTCCTCGAAAAATACTTGTGTAATTCCCAAGTTGGCTTCTCGTTGTCGCCTAGCACGCTGTTGACGTTCTTTGGCTTCGACTCTCGCTTGTATCTTTTTAAGCTCAGCTTGTTCTTTAGCTGCCTTCTTTTGATGGATTGCATGTAACTCCTCCTGGCTTAGGGGGTCATAGTATCTTTTGAATTTACTCCCATTAAGGAATCCAATGGTTTCAACTCCGTCGAGAGTCTCCACTCTGATGGTACCTTGCGGGGTAATTTCACATACTCTATATGGTCCCTTACCAGCATATTTGAGCTTCTTCTTTTCGTTTCGCACTCCATACATTAGGACTTTATCCCCAACCTTGATGTCCTTGTCCTTTAGGTGGCGATCAAACCATTTTTTCCTTCTATCCTTCTCCACAAGGGCATTGTACACAGCCAATTGTCTTTCTTCATTTAGCCGCTCAAGGATATATAGACGCTCTACTAAGGGATTACCATCCCAACCCTCTTGAGTAGCAACACGAAGACTAGGAATGACAAATTCCCATGGCATGACTGCTTCTTGGCCATATACCATTTTGAATGGTGTGCAATTAATAGCCACTTTGTACGCAGTACGATAGGCCCATAAAGCTGTCGTAAGCTTTAGATCCCAATCCGTGCGATGAGCTTCAATTGTCTTTGTCAAAATAGAGATTAAAGTCTTGTTGGTACTCTCGGCTTGGCCATTCGCTTGCGGATAGTAAGGAGTAGATTTATGATGCGATATCATGAAATTTGTTGTGAGCTCCTTAATCACTTCATTTATAAAATGCGTACCATTGTCGCTCACAAGTTCAAAAGGACAACCGAATCGTGTGATTATATTTTCAAAGAGGAACTTGGCTGTTGTCCTCGCATCTGCCTTACGTGTCGCTTTCGCTTCAGCCCATTTGGTCATATAGTCAGTGGCCACAATAATATAGCGAGATTGTGTATTTCGGGCCGCTGGACTAATTGGACCTACAAAGTCTAAACCCCACTTTTCAAATGGTTGGTTTACTTTGATCGGATGTAGGGGCATCTGATCTTTCCTCTGCGGTTTCTTGTATCGTTGACATTCATCGCAACCCTTCACAAAGAGTGATGCATCTTGGAACATAGTGGGCCACCAATACCCTGATTGTAAGATCTTTCGTGCAGTTAAGTCTCCTGAGAAGTGACCACCGGCTACGCCCATATGTGCCTCTTGTAAAATGTATAGATACTCATCCTCTCGGGCACAACGCCTAAGAACGTCATCCTTTCCTCTTTTATAAAGAGTCCCGGCCATCAGGCAATAGGGTTCGCATTCCTTGATCAGCTTTCGAGCTAGATCTTTACGAAGCTCCTTGGGTGGAAAGCCATTAACCAAAAAGTTAACAATCTTCTCACTCCATTCAGGCATTGTCTCCACCATGAACAGGGAAGTGTCAGGTAAGTCATCATCAACCCCTGTAGGAGCCTCACCATTGGGTATGCGAGACAAATGATCAGCCATAACATGTTTCTTGCCAGGTCTCACAACAACCGTGAAATCAAACTCAAGAAGAATCAATAGCCATCGTGTGATTCTTCCTGTGGAGCATGGTTTGTTTACCAGATACAACAATGCTTGATGATCCACATAGAAAACAAACTTGGTGGCAAGGAGGTAATAACGAAATTTCCTTACTGCATATATCATTGCCAACCCTTCTCGCTCCGTAGTGGTGTAGTTCATCTCAGCATCGTTCAACTGGCGACTGGCAAAGCTAATGGGGTAGTCTAGCTTGTGTTCTCCAGGTTGAGTTAACACACACCCAATAGCAAAGTTTGATGCATCAATATGCACATGGAAGAGTAAATCCCAGTTAGGCATTCTCAAGATTGGAGCACTCGCCAAGGCCTTCTTTAATAGCTCATAGGCACGGTCACATTCTTCGGTCCAAATAAACTCGATGAGAAGCTTATACAATGGTCGAGCTATCTCGGCGAAGAAGAGAATAAACCTTCGATAATAACCAACGTGGCCCATAAAGCGTTGGACTCCCTTGTAGTTGGTGGGTGGGGGTAATTCCAGAATGACCTTGATTTTACTCTCATCAGTGGAAATCCCATTTTTGGACACTATATGCCCTAAGATAACTCCGTGTTTAACCCAGAATTGGCATTTGAAAGGATTCAAGGAGATGCGATATAATCTACACCTTTCAAATATTTTTCGTAAACACATCAAGTGCTCGTCCCAAGAGGAATGAACACAAAGATCATCTAAGAAAGCTTCACAGAAGTCCCTTAGATATTCCTTAAAGGCCGTGTTTATCAATCGTTGGAATGTTGCAGGTGCATTGGTCAGGCCAAAAGCCATGACGCGAAAGGCAAACACTCCAAACTCCGTGATAAATGCTGTTTTAGCTTGGTCCTCGTCTGCAATTGTGATCTGATTGTAACCCGAGTACCCATCTAAAAAGCTATATGCCTCCTTGCCTGCCACTCTTTCAAGCACATGTTCAGAATATGGAAAGGGGTAATGATCCCTTCTCGTGGCTGCATTAACCTTTTTGAGATCAACGCACACTCTGAGTTTCCCATTCTTCTTTGGCACGATGACTATCGGAGAAACCCATTCTGAGTGCTCAATTGGGTATATGAATCCACATTTTACCAGCTTTTCAATTTCCTCTTGTACAATCTTTGCGTACTTAGGATTCATTGGGTAGGGACGTTGCTGGACTGGTTTAGCAGTGCTAATCATTGGAATCGTGTGTTGCACCACCGAGGGTGGAACACCCTTCATATCATGATATGTCCAAGCAAATATGTCCTTGAATTCTTTAAGAAGCTTCGTAAGTGCAGCTTCTTCCGCCTTGGTGAGGTCTTGAGCAATATAAACTGGTTTAGACTCCTCACCCGGATCTGCTAGGTCTATCTCCTTAACTACCGCAGGGCCATCGTAGACACCGCTACTCCCATTGGTAGGCGTTCGTTGGGCTTTTGTGTAGACTACTTTACGTTCCCCTGTGGTGAATGATTTGAAATGCCCGGGTGCGGGGTGTAAGTCTACTGGTTCTTGTTGTGCCAGACTTTTTTCTTTCAATTCCGCTTCCTTTTGTTGTTGAGCCAACTCTTGGTTTTGCCGCCTTCTTGCAGTACGACTTAGTTTCGGCTTCTCTTTGATTTCTAATTGGGCGACGTCATGAGGTTGCGGAATACACCACATGACACTTTGGAGGTATTGTCCCCAATTATCCGCTATCTTCCGATGAGCATCAATGGCTCCTACATAACTAAGCCATTCTGCAGCAGTGGATCTTTCCTTGTTTATTGCAGTTCGTACATTAGCTCGATAGCGTTGGCGCTTATGTCTCGTTTTCTTCTTACCAAGTTTTTGATTTTTGTTTCTATCCGATTCGGACTCACTTGGTCGATCTTCACTTTCGGATGAACTGCAGGAGGCCACTGTCCTAGGCCTTGAGCACCTTGCTTCCACATTTGGGTGAATATTTGATTCATTTTCTCCATCAGGCTCAGGGTCAGTTTCTTCTTGAGATTCA
Source organism: Cibotium barometz (assembly GCF_041138505.1). Classification (NCBI taxonomy): domain Eukaryota; kingdom Viridiplantae; phylum Streptophyta; class Polypodiopsida; order Cyatheales; family Cibotiaceae; genus Cibotium; species Cibotium barometz. The sequence continues at coordinate 49,335,496 of NC_141066.1, read as the reverse complement.
TACTCTGAGCTGCATTGGTCAGAGTCTTCGCTACTTTCAGTGTCGGTGGAGTTTTCCACGTTCTCGCCATCAGGAGTCATGTGCATAACACCTATCATGTTTATTGGCACTAACGGTGGCATATCTTGCCCCTCAGGTGTTACCCAACTTGTGCCTCTATTTTCCCATGTGTCTATGGTTGCCGCTAGGTGTACCCAATCCACGTTATCCGACTCAGTCATACCCGGTAGGACATCCATATAAGGAGAATCTTTCCCATCATCAGTCTCTTTTTTGCATGTATAGCAATACCTTAATGGGGCGGAGTGAATAGTGGTATCCGATCGATTATCAATGATAACCTTGCTTCCTAAAGGATGTGCACGACCATTCTCAAGATCAACTCGAATGACAGAGTCCTGGAATTGTAAGTAGACATGGTTTTTCGACCAGTCATGCACCATTTGTGCTTCCCTCATGAAAGGACGTCCTAAGATCATTTGATATGACATAGGATGCTTGGAGAAATCCATTACAATGAAGGTATGTTTTACCTTGTATCCCAGGACCTTGATCTTAAGGTCCCTTAACATTCCAATAGGTTTAGCTATGGTTCCGTTTGCCATCTTAACCACTATGTTTGTGACTTCGAGGTGAGGTCTTCCCATAGATTCCCAACAGTTTTTAGTCACAATGCTCACGCCAGCACCACCATCAAGGATTCCCTTTAGAGTTAACCCCTTGGTAGTAATGGGGAGAGTGGCATTAGATTCGTCCCCTTCAAAGTACTGACCCAACTTGTTCACAGGTATTTCAACAACCGAATCTTCATCTAAGTTGGGTTGTAGATCCCAATGCTCCCCTTCATCTTGAAGCGTGTCAGGTCTATCCATATTTGCAAATTGTGGTAGCCCCGCCTTTAGTTCTCCATTGAGAAATGCCCGAAGAGCTAAGAATAGCTCAGGATCTCCGTATAATTTGGATATGATCGTGGTTCTGATCTCGGAGGACATGAAATCCATTAGCTTAGACACATTCAACGGTACTTTTCGAGACATCGCCCCTTGACTAGGGACTGGTGAAGATGGAATCACTTCCTCTTCGATGGGGTCAGGCATTCCCTCACTAAACATTCTTTCCAGCAAGAAGGGTGTTTGCCCACTTCCGGATGTCCTATCCTCACTTTCTTCCCGAATGATACTAGGTATAGCTAACGGTTTATGGTTCTTGTGAGGCTGAACTTGCGTAGGAAACACTGTATCTGGAATTTTGACTTTTCTCGGGTTTGGTTCCAATTCTCTTTGTGTTTCTTCCACCAAACCCCTTAAGTGTTGCACTTGTTCAATCTCCTCAACTGGGTTTGGGTAAGTACCAATCTTTTTCTTGAGGGTTTTTGGCCCACAAGGCTTGTCTTGGGGAGTCTCAGCCAGATTGGGTGGTCGAGAGGGCATTAACTGACTTGGTTGTGGGACCGAGGAAGTTTCCTTCTGTTTTTCCTTATTTATGTACTCGCTTGATTCTCCTTCATTGAGCTCCCGAGTGGGTTCCTCCCTTAAGGTAGTGGCTTTGGTCCCCATGGTTTCTATTGAATCGGAATCATCTTCAGGATCATTCATATACACGGGGTCGTCTCCTGTCCCTATGTTAGTCTTTGAACTAGGCTTGGAGCTCGTGGCATTAAGCGATCTCTTCCGCCGTGTTTTCTTTTTCTTTGCCTGAGCGATTGATGCAGTATCCCTTTCTTCAAGAATGTAGTTTTGATTTTGAAGCATTGACCGTGTAACTACATTCGCGGGTACAACGGGTGTGGTTCTTCGTGCTTGGTTGGTGACCTCAACCAAATTCAATGGCGTAATCTTGGGTGCATTAGGATTATGTGGACATTGAGCGATCAAATGATCTATGCCACAACGATTACATGTAAGTACCGGCATTCCCGATGTGCTCCCTTGATTTGGTTGCATCTGAGTAGCGATCTTTTGTAACCTATTAGGGCACTCCGCTACACGATGCGGTCCACCACACTCGTAACATTGAAGAGGTGGTCTCCTCGCCATGGTATTAAGGTTTTGCCCTCTTGTGGCAAGAGCAGTCGCTTGATATACAGGCTTAACTTGCCCGAAATGATCCTCCATGTAGTACTGGGGAATCATTTCAAACGTATCAATCCCGTATGGAGCAGTAGGGTCTATCTCCTCTTCATAATCCCCACATGCACTATGTGACTCACAACCCATCTGGTTTATTGGGGTAATCCTTGGATGTGGAGGTTGTGGTCCTAGCACTGGCGGTGGTAACGGCACAGACTGGACTACATTCGGATTCCTTGGAACTATGTGCTGTGACGGTTGCTCGACAGGTTGTGCAGGCATTAGCGCGGGTACTTGAGGTGTGTTTGACCAAGCTAGTGGTGCCTGGTTTGCCAACATTCGCTTAAGTGTTAGGCAATCTTTAGATTGATGGCCATACTTACCACATGCATTGCAATTTCCATTGAATTTGACTCTGAATGTGGGACATTCACTCGTGCTATGTGGTCCTAAGCACACCGAACACCATTGTTGCTCTCTCCTTGGGTACATATGGCTATTCTGAGGAGCTCGATTACCCCTAAAGTATTCTTGGAGAGCCTTAGTAAGGTCGGTCACAGACATTTCAGATATCTTGGGCTCCTTGCCAATAGGTTTTACCGTCATTGGCTCGTGCCCAGATACTTGCGAACTAACGGATTTTGTTTCTGAAGACACCTTTTTACCTGCAATCATCAAGTTGTCTTCTAACTGGATTGCATTGGCAGTGACTGCTTCCCACGTTGTAAGACCTCTAATGACTAGGCCATTGTAAATGTCCTCGTGGCGCAATCCTCGGATGAATCTATCGAGGAGTTGGTTGTTATTGAAGCGTTCATCGGGAGTGCAGCGAGAATTTAGATGCTTCAATCGACTTATAAAGTCTCTCACTGACTCCCCTTCCTCGCGTTCAGCTTTTTGGAGTTGAGATGCTACTCCCCAAAGCACACCCTCACGTATGTATTCTTTCAAGAATAATCTCTTGAGAGTGGGGTAGTGAGTGCGCTCTTCAACCCTTAAGGTTCGATACCAATCTCCGGCCTTCCCACTTAAGGTTAAGCCTAAGGCTTTATACTTATGCAGCTCATTGTGCTCTTCCAAGGAATCACACACGTGTTCAAAGACTTCAATGTGCTTCCTAACATCCTCGTTACCACTGAAGTTTTGAGTGAGCTTAGCCACTTGTACTGCCTTGCTTCTAGGTTCTCTCTCAGGCATACCCCGCATGTTTTCTGCAATGGATCGTCCGATCGTCTGAGCAAATGCTGCGAGATCACCTAAGTGAGCAGGCATAGTTGGTGGAGGCACTTCTGGGATAGCCTGGCTGATAGGAGTTGGCGTTGGTCTGAGTAAGTTGGCAAATGACGTAGGATATGATATGTGACTAGGCCTAGCTCCCCTTGGATAATGGTTATGATAAGGCGGTCGTGGAGCATACGCCATTGGCATACTAAGAGGCGTAGGAGCTACCTGAGCATGAGTAGCGATAGGTACATAGGGTCGATAGGCACTGGCACGCACTGTTGTAGGTACTGTTCCACTAGGTAGCGGTGTCGTACTAACTACAGCGGTAACAGGTGCACTTTGAGCTATGCTCATCATTGGGGTAGGCATTGCGGATTCCCTAATGGAAAGTTGAGCCAAGGTTGGAAAACTAAAGTTCCTACTCGTGGGCTCAACCTGCATTGAGACTCCAGGCGAAACAACATATGAAGGGTCTATGGGACTCACCGAGGGAGTCTCCAATTGTGATAGGGTTGGTTGTTTGGCCTTGCCCGTATCCAAAAACCTCATAGGGCCAGTGGAAACTAGGTCCACTCCCCTATTTTGCCTCTCAATTTGGATAATTCTATGAATCACCTCACATATCATGTGTTGTTGCTCCTCTAGATTAGTGGCGCTAGATGTAGATCGTAGGACTTCTAACCAACCTACATGGTATGTGTAACCCGTGTATAGGTCCGTTAGAGTCTCTGTGTGTAGATCATATTCCCAATTTTCATTGAGAAATATCCCATCTAGACTTGGTGTGCCAAACGGTTCTCTTGAAGTGGACGCAATGTCACTTCTTATGGATTGGCTTCTAGGGACCTCTACTTTAGGAAGAGCATCAGAATGTGGTAGCTCAGTAGGGCCCTCATTAAACGAAGTGGGTAGAATATCCACATGGACACTCTTTGGGAGGGTAGGGTCCACATAAGATGTGAATGGCGAATCTACTACCCCTCCTTCCTCATTTACTTCGCTTGTCGCATGCTCAGAGCGTGTAGCTCTACTAAAGGTCTCTATTAAACGACTAAACATGCTAGATCCGGGCTGTGGGGCCCACACTGGCATGTTTTGGCTTGTCTCCTCAGGGTTCTTGGTAGGGTGCCCTTCCATGGCTTCTGAGTCGGAGGATGAGTCACTATCCACTATTCGTGGATCTTGGGTTGCACTCCCTTGGGTTCCAGCCGAAGGCCAAGATGCCAACGTGGAGGGATGGTGTGAGCCTGCGTAGACTGAAACGCTTTCTAGTGGCTCAGACTCCAGCACCCGACCAGAGCGTAGATGCATGTGACGTGGGTACCCTACGTGCGTTGGTAACTACCCTTGAAACTCACACAAGTGGTTTCTTAGGTGTTTCGCACCCCGTTTTTACTTGTTTTTGTGTTGTTTTTAACCCGTTTTTGACCCCCTTACCTACGGTTTACCTACGGTCGAACTTGGACTAGGGCGTGTGATAGCTCGAAACGAGTGTATCGTTTAAAGGGTCCTAGTGTGCTTTACAGCACCGTGTTCGCCTATCTAGAGCTCCTGTAGTCCTCAAAACAGTGGAGGAAAGGGTGAGGGCTTTATCCCACATGCTCACTTTACTCCTTGGGGAGTGGGCTACATATAGGGCACAACTTCCCATAAGCTCTCACTTGAGAGAAAGCTATGGAGGCTCACTCTCCTATATATATATATCAAAAGACCGAGACCGAGGCCGGGGCCGGGGTCGTGGGTCAATTGGGGTTCTTTCTTTTCAAATATTTTTCTCCAATTAGAAAATCTTTCCTCTCCACATGTTCGGTTCTTTCTTTGAAAATAAATTTTAATTTTTTGTTTTTTATTTTTTATATTTTTTTTTATTTTTTATTTTCTGTTTTTTTTTTGTGAGATAAGTTTTCTAGGGTTTCCTTAGGGTTCAGCCTTGGCCGCGGTGCAGTTCGCACACACAGCACAGATCTGGGGATTCAGAAATCCCTCTCACACGCGGAAACCAGATAACACATCTTGCAGAAACAGAGATTGAAAACCACAGAAACACCACAACAACAACACAGACGCCTTTCCTACAGTAGTGTAAATTAAACTTCACGCAGCAGCAGCCGAGCTGCAAACTGGAGCTTGGTGCAGGGCAACTCCCCGGCAGCGGCGCCAAAAATGTGCGCTTTTGCCGCACAGGTCGTAGCTGGGGACTTGCCGGACACCGTATGCGAGCCACGAATGGCTGCAAGCATACAACCAGGAAGGCAAGCTCAAAACAGAATGCAAAAGGTGTGTCACTCACCGCTTAACTGCTGCCTTGAAGGATTCCCGCGTTGCAGCCGTGAAGGAGGAGCCGCCGTCGCCGCTCTACCGCCTCTCCGCCGCCGTGCCGCTACACAGTGCTCGATCGCTCTCTCACTCTCTCTCTCTCTCTCTCTCACACACACACGCAGGAGAAGGAAACCAAAGAGATAAGGCAAGAGCACTCTTGTATTCACAACACATGAGAATGAGGATTTTAGGGTTACATTTGACTCATATAGGTGACTTGGCCGTTCACACTTGGGCGCCCATACATGGCCGGCCGACCCTAACCCTTATCCTACTGATATCCAAGGTGCGCCTCTCATCGGCGATCACCCAATCCCTTCATCCTTAACATATGGTGCCGACAAGCCCGGCCCATGACTCAGAATATTTAAATTAATGACGTAAAATATAGTATGTCGCAATGTCCGCCATGGGTTAACAACTACTGCATCTTCAATGTTGAAAACATTACCCCAACCATCCTTCACTTGCTCTGAGAGGACTGTCTTGGCTTGTTTGCATAGCACAATGTAGTAATCCTCATTGTCTTTGTTTGTAGGAGACTTTAGCACTGCCAGGTGGTCTCCAATCTCCAACATATCAGCTAATTGGTGTCCTGCTGCTCCGAGTAGACAATGACATCCTGCTCCACAACTACTGTATTATTATCCTCTCTATCAGGATCTAGCTTATGCAACTTCCATGGTTATACATGGCTTAGATTGATGCACTTGTCCCAAGATTCATCAACACAAAAGAAACAAAAGCATGACAAACTTTGAAACTTAACTTGTGTAGGGTCTTTGCGGACTGAATCCCAACACACAATGTGCTTTGCGAGTACCTTTGACTGTTTGGCATGCGTATGCATTGCTCCTGTCGACATCATTGATCTTCACCTCCACAAAAAGCCTTTGCTTTCCATCATCTGCCATCTTCCAAGTCAACCATTCAACAACATCACGGGCATTCTGTAGCTTAGCACCATTTGCATCCAACTGCTCAGCTGTTAGAGCACGCTTTATCATAGCACCCGCACCATCATGCTCTCCCTTACCATGCCCAGTACCAAAGTAGTTCCATAGCATTCGACTGTTGGTTAGTGAATAGTACCTGTAATAACCAAAACAATAAAATTTTATTGATTACAGAATAATACTGATTTTTTACATACAAAGATTGTGCTAAAATAGTACTAACACAAACTAACACAGACTAGCACAAAGTACTACTACAGACTAACACAGAGTACTAACATAGTACTAACACCACAGAGCAACACAGACTAACATAGTACTTACACATAATACTAACATAGTACACAGAGTACTAACACAAACTAGCACAGACTAGCATAGAGTACTACCACAGACTAACACAGAGTACTAACATAGTAGTAACGCATACCAACACAGAGTACTAACATAGTAGTAACGCATACCAACACACACCTTCTTGCAAACAATGAAGTAAAGTGGTTGTGCTACCTTAAATTGAGATGCTGCTCCATCCGACTAAACCCAGTGTGTTGTAAACTTCAGTCCTTGAGACAGAGAAGTTGATAATGAGCTTAAAAAAACAATGTCGAACGAACAATGTGTCATGCTATTTATCATCTGAAATATAAAAGACGGATTGCTTCTTTAAATTTCCAACCTCCTTCTCATAGTAAATTTGTACCAATATTGTACACTGGTCACTATACCAATGCATAGACTAGATTTTGTTCTGCACCTTGAAGGTATAATTCTCGGCAAAGTCAACAACAGACATCACCACATCATCTGGCAAATTCTTCAAGCATTCTTTGAATTGAGAATTCTTCCAGTAACTTCGAAAGTTATGGGGGATGAACACATTCAAATGCTGCAAAAACAGTGGGATAATGTCTTTTGCAGGTCTCTTCTTTGTAGACTTGTTTAAATATGCGTTTCCTTATTTGACCTTTTCCTATGTCCTTTGTGACATACTCATAAGTTTTCCACTTTACCAGTTCTTGATTTGCTACATCAAGCTCATGAGGACAAAAAAAGGTTTCAGACAGTTCTTACATGTTTGCAGTAAGCATGCAAGCTTGTGCCACTAAGTTGACTCTTCCTTTTGGGCATACTATTGATCTCCACAATTATGACACTGAAGAATAGGTGGCTGCATACGCATTGCACTTTCCCTCCTCATTCGGCTTGCAAACCAATCGCATGCATCTCCATGTAATGATTTTGTATTGGTCCTCATGGAATTCATAGCAAGCCACATTAAATCAATTCTTGTATGGTAAACACAACAGCACGTGTTTCTCTCCTTAAGTTTTCTAACAAAATAAGGCTTCAGGCTGTGAAAAGCACGAAAGCCGATGTTAATGGAGGGATGTTCTTCTTGTGAAGTTCATGAAGAATTCTGCCTGCATAACTAGAATAAAAAATTTACAAAATCAAGAGTTAGTATGAACTCTGATATTACCGGTAGTAGTTTCAGTGGTTTTAGTGTTGATACTGCTAGTACTAATAGTACTAATAATCCGTTGATACTGCTAGTACTAATTAGTACTAATCGTACTAATAATTCGTTGATACTGCTAGTACTAATAGTACTATTAGTACTAATCGTACTAATAATCTGAATGATTCAAAGAAGAAGATCAAAGAGGTAATATCATGTTGAAGATAATAATGATGTAGATAGTGCCCTTGACTCCCTTTGGCGACTCCCTTTGGCAGAAGTAGAAAGCAAAACTTGACCAGTGATGATTAGTTTAGGTGCTGAAGGGAGTTTTGATTGATGTATCTCTTCTAATGCAAGATTTTGTCTACACTTGGATAGCAATTCAAGGAGCCAAATTTTCTTTCCTAAGAAAAAAATAATGATGTAGATATACCTTGGTAAGCTCCAGTAATGGCTGGGATGAACTCTGTAGTTTTTTCGACTTATCCGCCGCGCTGCCTGCAGACATCCTTCTTGTTTGGAGACACCCTTGTGTTGCTTGTCCAAAATTGAATGACAGAGTGAACAACCTCTTCACTTAGACAATCATTCTTGCGTTTGCGACCTTCTCCACCCATTTGAACTGTTTAGCTTGTACATCAGCACGATGTTTCTTCAAATTTCTTGGTTGGATACCAAGGGCTTTAGCAACTCTCTATCATTGTATTGTTTTTTTGCCGCATTGTTAGCAACCATGTGAAGTGCTGCTCTCTTTGCAGCTAGCTTATCTGCACTTTCCACGCCTTTGACCATGCTCAGTGATGTCTTTATGTTCTCTACAATCATCTCCGAAATCATATGGTTAGGAAACACTATCTTCTTCACAATTTCTTGTAGTTCTGGATGTCGTAAAATCCTACCAAGAATTTCAGATCGTCCTTCTCTGTCAAAACTGCTAGTAACGTTTGAGGAAGTAACGCACTGTAGACAATGCAAGACCACATTGTTCCTATTAGAGCACTTTGAATATCCACCTGATGATCCCGTGGACACGCATGGCTCAGTTGAATGTTCCATACAAATGAGATATCTAGAGAAAACAAACGGGATAGGGGGAGAGGCAGAGAGAGAGGGGGGGAGGGACAGAAGCGTGGAAACGAGAATCACGCAAATCGGGGAAGATTGAGCACTCAATGAAGTTGAAGTGAACTACCATGCACGTCCAAAAAATCTTGAATTACGAGAGGATCTCTATTTTTAGAGTTCTAAATTTTCTTGCCACCATGGATCTTTATTTAGTACTAAAAGTATGCTTAGTACCCGTCAATTTTTTGCCAAAAACACTACTATATATATATATATATATATATATATATATATATATATATATATGTATGTATTGATCCTTTTACACTCCCTATGTATAAATACTACAAAGGAAACCTATAAATATACCCTTTCTATAGCATGATTTGAAAATATATAGTCTATTAACTCACATGGTATCATCTATTTCTGAAGAGTAACCGCCTTGGGCAAATTTTTACATTCCTTCTCTTTCTCAATCAATGATTTTGAGAGTTGTGTTATCATTACTTCCTTACTCATCAACATACTTTGGACTGATCTGTATAAAATAAAGCTTGCAATCAAAGAATACTCATAGAACTACTCAAACTATCAATAAATGGAATTCTAAGCTAGATTATATAAATTATTCAAATCTGATACATTTAAAGATGTCAGTAAGCATGAGAAGTTAGATTTTGCTCCAGACTAGGTCACGAGACACAATAACAATAAAATATTCCGATGAATCTATTATTACATTAGTAAAACGTGATCCCAGATAGTGTACGAGAGAGTGTGTCAATATTTTAATATTATCTTTTGCCTCTTTTCTATCTGTGGAGAAGAGAGAGCGCTCTTAGATGGCTCTTTTTTGGTGTAAATTTTCCTAATGAACCAAGCAAAACAATTTCAGAGCTGAATGCAAGTACACATCGAATGAACGTGCTTGCGGGTTTAAAAATCGAGATCATCAATCTATATCTGTACATTGGCCTCCACCTATATGCTGTTAGTCCTCATTATTGAGGTCATCAGTTTGTGTAGAAAGGCCTAAATCATGAACATGGTAGGCATTTCTAAACAGAACAAAACATTAAGGTGTTCCTTATTAAGAGGTTTTATGAGGTGCACTTCTCACATCTTGCCTGGGGGGCAGCTCATGTTTCTCAAGGCTGTAAGGACCCTTCTTCCCTTTACACTTTACATACCGCTAAGCAGCTCCTGAGCATTGTTTAGACGGTAATTCATCTCTTCATTTTCAGAGTCAATCATTCCCAGCAGTCGTATTTCCTCCTCCCATTTGTCAATCTGAGCCTGATGAAGTCTGCATTCAACAGTTAAGTGTTCCAGAATAAAGCAGAGAGATTTGAAACTTCCAAGAAAAGATAGAAATGACACGCACTCCCCAAGAGCATATCCACACTGCAGCCTGTATTTAGCCAAATAGTTTGCAATGTCATGACATGGATTACATTCTGCTGGTTTCATTTTCAAGCTTTTAATAGAGAGATTTCACCTGTACAGGCAAGAAAGGATACAACACAAGACGCTCTTCAAAAGCATTTGAAGTCTCTGCAAAAAAGTTTTTTACTGCCTCCAGTAGTCCAGAAACCTGTGATGCAAGAAAACTGAAGGTCCTGAGAATTCTTCTTGAAACAGCTACAACATCTAGCATCCATTTCTTGATGAAGCTGCTACATTTTGAAGAAATTCTGAGTTTTCACCTTCAAGCCATCAGCAGACAGAAAGAGCGTAAGGCAGTTTCAATTATGCAGAGCAGTTTCTTGTATCTAGCAGACAAATTAGTAGTACTTGAAAGACCACTATTGAGACAAGCTAAAGACAAGGTAGGAGGAAAGATCACAGGGAGCCAAGGCAGTTGTTTATAAGGGGGAAAGATAACAGCAGTAATCATTCTAAATCCAGGGCATCCACAGTAATCGCAGAGAGCATAGCGACACACGCTTTCAGTGATGGAGTCCCGCCGTCATAACAGAAGAAAATAGCTCATAACGACCAGCTATAGCCAAAGAACTGGCGAAAGAGAGGAAGAAAACGCGATCAAAACAATAGCGAAAAGACTGGAAGAAAAGGCCATCAAAACAAAAGAAAACATCTTTCAACAATTAGGAAACTATCTCCAGAAGAACTGTGTGAATTGGGGGCGGGGGGGGTGTCTGTCTGTTGGAAGGGAGGGGAGTGAGAAGATGAAAAACTGTTCACAGAAAAAGGAGGGGGGGGGGGGGGGGGGGTGATGACGTAAAACTGCCTGTTGGGTGAAATGGTCGACTCTCTGCCGTATCTCCTGGATACCGGCCTCCATTTCCACAGACATGGTTCTTTCGAGTGATGCACCTTTCTCCAGGTCTTCCCCTTCGTCCCGCTGAAGAAGAAACTGCCGCTGCTGATCGCTGTCTTCTGTTTCATGATTCTCAGTGCTCTCTTCTACAACGGCCAGACCATGATGTGCCTCCTCAGACTGCTCCTTGAGCTCAAGGTCCCCTTCAGAAGTCTGCAAGGACACACAGAGAACCTCATAGCCCGATCTGTAAAGAAAATGGCACAGACACAGTTTATACGACGAGAAGTTGCAGACCAGAAGTCCCTTGCGCCTCTTTCTGGCCTCCAAAACTGTGTCTCTGCCACGTACTCCGGAGTCCATTCTTTGACAAAAATTGACGCAATCGTGTGAAAGGAGCAATTAACTGCCAGCCAAATCAATTTCACAAACTAAGCAACTTGCCTAATCAATTATCTGAAAGCATTTAGCCAGTCAAGGAGATTGAATCCTTGCAAATAGATTTTGTGAAAGAAAAACTGCTAATCGAGTCGATTATAAAACACCAGCTGCAAATAGATGCTAATCAAGGAGATAAAATATCTGCAAATCGGCCTTGTGGAAGAAAGAAACTGTTAAGAATGGATACTAAACCAACAAATTGCCAATCAAGGAAATTAAACCCCTGCAAATCGATCTCGACTGTTAATCAAGAAGATTAACTACGGCAGAAAGAAACGGGTTAGGATAAGCAAGAAGGTCAAACCCCTGCAAATCGATCTCATGAAAGAAACAAACTGTTAATCAAGGAGATTAGACCCCTGCACAATTAATCTCGTAGAAGCAACCTACAAATCAATTCTTCAGTCTGCTTCTACCTGTGCAGAAAAATCAAAAGGGAAAAGATTGATCGGTGAAGAATCACTTACCTCCAAGAAGAGCAGACTTGATTTAGATTCGAGTCGTTATGTTGGCATGCAGGTATTATGATGAAAGAAAAATGAAATGTGGGCTTTAAGAGGCGGGGATATAAAGCTTATTTTCTCAAATTTTTTTAAAATATGATATTCAAAACCATTAAATTTTTAATGTTTTAAGATTATTGTTTTTCGAGTGTTTACTGCCACATCCTAGTGCACTACCACCTCAAGTAGTCCCAAAGATGGGGCATGACCAATGTGTTTAGTGTAAACACATGTTGCAGTGGGGGTTACTACTAGAAGGGAGCATAGTAGTAAGTACTCTGCGAGGACCCCTCATATCCTCTACAAAGCGAGGGCAAGGTAACTATTGGGTGTCCAAGCCGGGGATCGAACCTGGTACCTCAAGGTTACGAGCCACCCCCATCAACCACTAGATCAAGCGCATGAGGTTAGGTGACAAAAAGTTTGCTCATGCCCACAAACCGGGCATTTAAACTGGGTAGGCTCTACTCTGTAAAGGCACCAAGTGGAATGCCGAGGATCAAACCTGGGTACCTCCAGGTTAAGCCACCCCCATCAACAACCTCTAGATCAAGCGCTTGATGTTAGGCGACAAAAAGTTTGCTCATGCCCACAAACCGGGTAGGCTCTACTCTGTAAAGGCACTAAGTGGAATGCCTAGCGAAAAAACAACCAAAATTACAAAATAATATGATGCATGTCAATCTTCAAACAAGGGACCTCAAAATTACTTGCCCCTCTCCATGGACTTATTTTCATGTAACTTCATCAGGCTCACATACAATTAGCCTTATGTTTTAATTCTTCATGTCCAAACTGTTGGAAAAGCATTTGCTCTCAATGCTCCACCCTTGTGTTGTCACTATGGGTAACGAATGTGCTCTATTTTGTAAGGTCTCCTATATGAGGAATAGCTATTATAGTGAGCACTGGGCCACCGGTATTTCCTAGTTTAGACATTGGGACTCACTCTCCCTTCTCTCTCTTTTTCTCTCTCTCTCTCTCTCTTCTCTTCTCTTCTCTCTCTCTCTCTCTCTCTCTCTTTGCCATCTCTCACTCTCTCTTCTCTCTATCTCACTCTCTCTTCTACCATCTCTCTCTCTTACCATCTCTCTTTCGTTTCTATATCTCTCCTCTCTCACTCTCCCTTCTCTATATATGTGTCTTCTCTCTCTCTCTCTCTCTCTCTCTCTCTCTCTCTATATATATATATATATATATATATATATATATATATATGTACACACACACACACACACACATAGATATATCTTGTTTCACTCTCCTCTCTCTCTCTCTCTCTCTCTCTCTCTCTCTCTCTCTCTCTCCCCCCTTGGTGTTTATAGAAGGAAGGAGGAGGGTCACAATGTTCATAATTATGTGAATGATCTTTTTACACTTGCCTTCTTTTCTACTACACCATGCAGAGACATAGAGGGATAGTGTCTATGATACCACTGAATTTGAGAGAGATCAAGATAAAGAAAATGAATTTCACTTATGCAATAAAAAACATGAAACTTTTGAATGCTACCAACTTTTAATTGAGTAAAAACTATCTTAAAAACTCAATTTATTTAGAGAAAATTTAACTACTTCTTCATCTGGATACACGCAATCCTCTTGAACGACTCTCTTGTGCAAAATCTCCACCACCAGCATATAGGTCAAGCACTAAATCCATTTTTCTTATGAAGGTATTTAGAATCAATGTCCATGGCTCTCTATCTCGTTGCATCCCTCCTACAGATATCACCATCATGTTAGTGTGAATGTAGTGCCATTCAATGAATGTAGTGCCATCAAAATGATACATTCCTCTAATGCATACTTTTAAATTCCTTCAAGTCATACCTCGCAAAACCCTTCCATCTCTTGATTTTTCTAAAGGCTGGGATGGCAAGTATCATACACAAAATCTAGCTTGGGATGCTCAAATTTGTGCTCTTCTCTAGGAGGCTTGTAAAATGGACACACATGAGACTATAGGCCTGTTCAAGTGACATACTTGTAGTGTTTACAGATGCAATCAAGAATACATTATTAAATCATGTAAACAACATGGAAATATTATGGCTTACCATAGATCCATGAATGCTCCCCACTTCAGTATTGCAACGTGCACTGAGGAGGCACCCTACTTTATATCCTTTTGCATCTACCTTAGAGCACATGTTTATCACTTGATACATTGACCTGATGACAATAAGTGTTCCATTGTCATCCATTGTCATCAAGTATAGTGGATGAAAGGTCAAATAAATACTACTCGTTGGTCTCTATGTAATGTAATTTGTAAACTCTTGTAAGCATGGTGAAATACTCTTCTGATGTAATCTATTATCTTTAAAAGCACTCACCACCAATCTCGTTCCATGTAGGAGTTGCATCTATATTAATACCAAACACGAGTCCATCAGTAGTGGGTAGCGTCACAATCATCGTGTGGCAAGCCTATGTTTGAATCAATTCCTCAAATTCTAAAGGTGTATGTGCTAGAAGAAATACCTTGAAGGGCTTCATGGGAGATTATTGTGTTCTTCATTTACTTCTGTATTTCTAATGGCCTGTCTTTATTTTTCTTTGTGTCCATAGTCTTAAAGTAAAGAAAATCCACTTTGTAATTGATTGGTTAAAAACGCAATTGTTATTAAAATAGATATTATTATGCATTCAGAAGTAAGCTTATTGTTTATTTCTTCGAATGGTTTAAGAGATGGATGTTTCTATACCATTCTAGCAATAGTTTCACTAGGGCATATTGGCCTTCCTTTGTGAACACTTAACTTCTGGTGGATTTACTATACATTGTATGAATCATCAAATAAACATTCTCACTTCTTGGTTGGTTCAACATGGTCAACTGTACCTAATTGATTCGACATGCTTTCACCTGCCTCTATGTTGATGGGTATACTTTGTAGATGAGAGGCCGGGACACTTGGAATGTATAGTATATATTATACACCATACATGAAATTTAGATGAAAATAGTAAGTATCAAGATATTACTTGTTATTAATTACCTTCTACAACATCAAGAATTGCTGATTTTCTGACTTCACTTGTTTGTTATTCTCCTATCGACATCCATCCTATAAAAAACTATGAAGCAAATGTTCATATAGATTAGAGACCGATTGCTAAAGTTTGCATGTGAACATGTGGGATTTTGAACTTAATTAGTGTCAAAGGCTTTGATGATGAATGTAGCTGTTGCCATATATATAGGCAGTGATGTGTGTGAACACACTTAGGACCGCCGGGGTACTTTTTCCCTCTTTAGGAGGTTTTTTCCCTCGGCTTGTATATACGCCCATCATACTAGGGCTAACTTATCTTTTGTACATTGACACAATCTAATACATTGTGTGTTTTGTGCATTCTTGCTTCTTCTTCTCCAAGCTTTATGTGCTTTCCTGCAACCCTAATTCCAACAATTGGTATCAGAGCAGGCATCGACTCTCAGGGCTACGCCGCTAGCACTCTTCGACTCACGTTCTCCGATTGAGGTGAGCTTTCACGAGCGTTTGCAGGTCCCTATACTCTGTAAATAAATCCGTAGGGCAGCGCGTTCTCAGAAATTGCATCTGAGGTCGTTTCGGGCTCCGTTTTTGCATTTCAAGTTTTGCACAGGTGTTTTCGTAATTTTGTGCAAAAATTTCGACAGTGCAGTTTTTTGCAAAACAGGCATATGTATTCTATTGTGGACCGTGCTACATAGCACAAGTTATTTTCTATTCAGTCTTTGCTTCATTATAGGTAGCTTTTGCATCAGTTTCAGTCAGTGGCCATGGCTGATAATAGCAATGATGTATTTCGCATGTTGTCTGCTGATGACAAACTGGATGGAGACAGCAACTACCCACTTTGGACATACATGATGCAGCATGTTTTGGTTACAAAAGGAGTTGGAACATTGTGCAGGGTATGGATGTACATCCAGGTTCTATGGATGTAGGATCTGTTGAGAATGTTGCAAGTTCTAGCAGCTCTATTGTTGCTGCTGTTTTACCCACTGCTGAGAACAAGCCCGTTGGGATGGTAAAGATGCGCAGGCTCATGCCTTGATTGCACTTTCTGTCAAACGTAACATCACCCCACATATTCATTTAGCTAAAACAACAAAACAGGCTTGGGATATTCTAGTTGGTTTGTATGCAGGTCGTAAACGAGGCAAAAATCTCTTACCTACGTAAAGAGCTAGAATCGAAGATTATGCAGGAAGATGATGACATGAATGTTTTTCTTGCTGAGATTAAAGATCTCAAGGAACAATTGATTTCTGCAGGTGAGATTATTCCTGATCATTCTCTTGTGCAGGTGAGATTATTCCTGATCATTCGCTTGTGCAGACTGTTCTTGATGCTTTACCTGAGACATATCAGACTTTTCCCTCCACGTGGAGACTTGTTACTGAGGACAGACCTGATGTTGTCAAGTATGATACTTTAGTCAACAAGCTCTTGCAAGAAGCGCAGTCCAGGCAAAACAGGGCTAGGCAGCGTGTAGTTGATCAGGCATTTATTGCTGCCCAGTAGAGAAGAAGTGGTAACGTAGCCCCTTCCACTATTTCATTAGGACTTGTTTGGGGTCTTCTTGGGCCCTTTAATTTGCCCCAAGCCTAATGACAGTCATTAAGGAGTGGTGCAATGGGAGAAGGCCATGTGGAGAAAAATGTTGGGTTTCCTTGCCCCTAATATATAGGGGTCAAACTTGAATCATACCATTTTTTTTAAAGAAATTGGGCTGAAAAATGCAAAATCTTTCAATAAAATCAAATTTCCCATCTTTTTTTAATAAAGACAGCTCAAACTGGCATAAATGACCCCACCTCAAAAAGTGGGCTAGGGCCAAAAACGCCCCCCCATCATTATCCCTCATTTAAAGCTACTTTTCCCTCTCCCCACTTCCTCTTCCTCTCTCTAAAACTAGCAATTCGATTTTGAGTCTCTCTCTAACTAAAAGAGTCTTTTTTTGGCCTCCTCCCTCCCCATTCTGCCTTCCCCTTCCCTCCTAAAGTTAGATCTATCTTTCTGTGCCTTCTTGGCTATGGAAAGCTTGGAAAACAGTCCACTTTTTCCCCATTCTTCACTCTCCTCTTGGCTATGGAAAGCAGCCTTGGAAAACAGTCCACTTTTTCCCCCATCAAGTCCATCCTCTCTTGCTTGCACACATTCTTCACTCTCCTCTTGCTAGCTTATACACATTCTTGACTCCTCTTGCCAGCTTATATGCTCTGCTAGCATTAGGTTGCAGAGATCTTCTTGGCTATGGAAAGCTTGGAAAACAGTCCACTTTTTCCCCATCAAGTCCATCCTCTCTTGCTTGCACACATTCTTCACTCTCCTCTTACTAGCTTATACACATTCTTGACTCCTCTTGCCAGCTTATATGCTCTGCTAGCATTAGGATGCAGAGATCTTCTCACACACCTACAACTTCATAGCATTTAGCTTAATCTGTTAGCCAAGCACAATGAGTCGCCGACCTCGTTCAAGGGTGGAGTCCTTTAGCAGCAGCAACGAACAAGACGACACTGGCTTGTGGGTTACAAGCACCTTTGCAAAAGGAATGTGGGTGACGATGCGTCCAAGCACACGGGGAGCCCACAAAGTCTCTCGCAGATACATAGGGTTAAAGTCACACCATTGGAAGGGTCGCATAGTGGATCTCAAGCAGGGGGTTGACGGAAGCAAGCAGGTGATGATCCAACACGTGTACAAGGCATCGCAACTCCGTGTTGACAATGCCAATCACAAACGCTTTCCTGCAAATTGTAAGTTTTATTTGTGCTTCTTGTTTTACGGGCTGCACTGAGACATGCTAATATCATTTCATGTTACTACGGAAGCTTGATTTTTTCAAGTGTGTTCTTGTAATGTTCTGTGCAGACATCTTTCCGTCGACATTTGTGGAATGGGATCCTTTAGAGGCCCTTTCTGGAACCTTTGAGGCGCACCACTTTGAAATCGACAAGCTACTATATACTGGTTGTTCGGCATCAGAGCTTTTAGAGCGCTCAGTTTTCTTCTTTTATGCAGAGTATATTGTACCCACGTCAAGAGATGGTTCTGGGACTCTACGGAGGCTCCCTACACCAAGTCTCACGGACCATGATTGGCCAAAGCCCGACGATACTTTGGTTGCACTAACCAGACGTCGGATTGAGATTGATGTGTGCAATGCAATGAAGTGCACCTATGGGTCACATCGTGCGACTCTCACGTTCTTCATGCCTTTACATTTGTTTGTGTTTTTGTTTAAGGAGGCTGATGTTCACCGGACTCCTACAATGTGGATTGCAAAGGGAGGCACAGTAATGAGTGCCTTTTTGCCACCTTCGTGGGATTTGAAGGTTATTCAACATCAGGGTGACAAGCTAAAGTGCATGGTGGTGTCGGAGAAGATGGTCGTTCGGTACCAGCTTGGAAAGCAACAACTCTCTATTATCTTTCCTTACAGACGTTGGAAGCTGACTGGAGGCGAATGGCAAGCACTCGATTCGGACATCAACGATGCAGAACAGCTTGATGTACATGTTAGCACACAAGCTGATGTGTGGGATATCGTAGTAGTAAATGCTGATTGGAATATGGCGAACCTAAGGGAGTACTTAGGCCTTAGGTTGAGGTGACTTTTCATTTGTGATTGATAACACACCTCTACGTAAGAGGAAAGAGGCATCTTACTTTTGTAAAAGCATTCCCTTCCCTAGATGTATCCATATCAAGCAAGCTATGTAACAGATTTTGAGAGATTAATTCAAAACAATTTTGGCTACTCGCAATTTGCGTTCAATTTTGTGCACTTTTAAGTTATGTCGCGTGTTTTTTTTGGGAGGTTTTAAGTGAATTTTTAAACATAAAAAAAGTTTTAAAGACCTCTTTATAAGTCACTTTTGGCCACTTTGAGTTCATCTCCTCACTCTCGGCATCTTTGCGGTCCCCTCGCCTTCTTCGCTACTCAAGCATGGCCACCCCCGCCCAAGCTCTCCTATCTCAATTGCACAAGCTTGACCTCGGTCACTTGATCGAGAAGCTTGCACCCATCTTTCAGACATCTATTGACATGGAAGGCACCGCCAAACTCCATAATGACGTGTTTGGGGCGTTCACTAGCTACATGGACACATACATGGCTGAATATTGTGTCAACTTTGAAGACGAGGAGGGGACTTGGGTGCCTATGGATCTTATCAAGCATACCTACAAAGCGGACAAAAATTTCAGGTTTAGGCTTGCAAGATTCCTCAAAGGCCTTAGTAGCACATATCTAAGGGAGGAGGAAGAAGATAACCTGGTAGGTCTTGGAATGGGCAACATCGGCACAAGTTTTTTGAGGTGGGACATGACTCTTGCCCTCCTGATCTTGGAGGGAACAGAGAAAAGCAAGGGCAAGAGGAAGGCCACTCCTCTAAAGAAAGCCACACCTTATCTCTTGATCAAGGAAGCTGACCCAAAGGAGGAGATTGTCACCCCAGTGCAAGAAGCATCTCTTGCACTTGTGACTCTGGCGGAAGAGCCGCAAGCTGAGGCTGTGAAACGGGACATCGAAGGGGACGATGTCATGGATGAAGTTCCAGAGCTCGAAGTGCGAACTCTACACCCCATCATAGTAGAAGGTGTAGAGTTCTTATTTTTGGATGACATCGCCCATGTCCTTGGGCTGCACCAGGATGAAACTCTCTCAGTCATTGCTATGTACGCGGGCATGCGAGACACACAATAGCCATCCAAAGATGATGACATCCGCATTGACTTCAGTTCCGCAGATGTCACAAAGGTGCTTGCGCTCCCGGAAAATCATGCCTCAATAGAGTCCCTTGTGGTGGCAGAGACTCTTGTACAAATATCCCAGTGCAAGGATTTCTACGAGAGTGTGCCAGAAACTAGCTTTGCCCCTCACAAGCCGCTTGCCATTTCGGATTCCGTCAGCCTCGGGAGCATCAATATTAGTGATGCAGACCTTGCGGATCATGATGATGCCACTGAGGTAGTACACCCAATTTCTTCTCTTCTTAATTTGTAATTTTTTGAAGTCAACTCATTCTTCTATCTACTTTGTAGACCGCAAGAGAAATGGACTGGTTCGCAAGCCGAAAGGATGGAGCACGAAAGGAGGTGGAGGGGAAAGATGCTGCGCTATGGCACTACATCCCGAGCTTCAATGCCGAGATGCTTCGCGTGATTCACAACGACTTTTCAAATGATGCGCAGGCTGAATTTTTGAAGTGCAGAGCCCTAAGCGCCATCCTGTCTGAAGCCCCTATAGCCCAAAATGCCCATAAATGTATTCTTGTAAATAGGGAAGCAGCTATCTATAGCTTTGGTGATAAAAGTGCAGGGTCTTTCCTAGGATTTTGTGGCCTTAGCCTTGGACAAGGCATCACTGATGCCAAAGAGATAGCTGAACGCATTGGTGACAAACCATCAGTAAAAACTCTCACCCACGAGGCTTTCACCAAGCTCATCAAGCGAGTTGGCTAGATCCAATGTACTCATTTGCCTTTTGTGAAAATCAAACAATTAATGACATCAAGATGTTTTTCGAGCTGATTTTAAGTTTTATCTTCTTGATGTGTTTATATGTTGTTGTCGTGTCCTGTCCCACCACCCGTCCGACTTTGGCTCGCGACTCGACGGGCCGATTTCTCCTACGTATGGCCCCAAAAGGGTAGATCAGATGTGCGGGGTGCGCCGGGGCCGACTGGGGGGGGGCCGGTGGTCGCGCCGTGGAACCTGTGTGCCACGGAGCGACTTTTGCCTGTTTGACCTGGCACAAGTCAAACAGGCAAAAGTCGCTCCGTGGCACACAGGTTCCACGGCGCGACCACCGGCCCCCCCCCCATCGGCCCCGGCGCACCCCGCACTTCTGATCTACCCTTTTGGGGCCATACGCAGGAGAAATCGGCCCGTCGAGTCGAGCCAAAGTCGGATGGGTGGTGGCAGACGAGCGTTCACATGAGGTCGAATGTACGTAGCGACAACAATTACATGCAAAAGACTACAATTACCTTGACAAGACGACAATCACTTGCAATAGAAAATAACTTTTTGAAAATAGACATGGTTTTTCATTAATCAAATTGAGATTACAAAACACGGATTTGTTGCATTACAAAGGCTTCCCCTATCTAGTGAAAGAGAGCGTCCTCTCCACGGATACGCCTAGCTAGACGAAGATCAGATGGCTTCAAAGTGACACGTTTTGCATGCACCATGCACAAAACCACGTCTTGGAAAAGCGAAACCAAAATATCCTCGGCACCTTGTTGCAGAGCGCCTAGTGCCGCCGCTTGCACACGATTGACATCCCGACGCTGGTCGTGGATAATCTCTTTGACGAGACGCCCAAAAGGTGCCTTCGGAATAATTGGTGTGCAGGTCTTCTGATATTTGCGAATTTCTCTAAGGGCAACTGTCCTTGGTCTCCACCTTTGCTTCTTCTGCGTTGTTGGGGGCGGTGGTGCTTGCGCGTTTGGCGAGTCCAAGCTGGCGTGTCATTTTTGAAATTTTGTCGCTGCACTTGAAAGTTATCGGAAGGGGGTTCTGTGCGTTTAGGAATGGTTTTCCCCTTCTTAGCCTTTGCAGGTGTTGGAGTTTTCTTTGCCTTTGCAGATGGAGTCTTCTGAGCTGCTCTCTGCTCTGCCTCCTTCCTTACTCGCTTCTCTTCATCTTTCCTTTCTTTTTCCTCATGAAGCCTCCGTGTGTTTGCTGCCCTGGCTTCTCGTTCAAGCTTCTGTCTCTTATTTTCTACTTCCTCAGCTGAGAGTTTTCTCTTTCCTTTACCAAGTGCACGAGCCAAGACTCTGTCTAGCATTGCATTAAGAATCCTATTACTCGGTAGGTGCTCCCTTTCTACTGTGTCTTCATTTCTCCTCTTTGTATATTCTGCTCGAAGACTTTGTATAGCCGCTTCCAAAATTGTGTCATCTTCGTATTCGACAAATCCGCGAGCTTTTTTGTTAAGCCAATCCTCCTCCGCAGCAAAGAATGCTAATCTTCTCTCATTGCTTGCGGCGGTCTGAGCTTCTTCTACAACCTTCTTATCTACCTCCGCCTTCCTAACTGCCTCGTCTTCTTCCCCCTTCTTGGCAGCCTCATCGTCCTGTGCTTTCTTTGCTGCCTCGTCCTCCTCCTGTGTTCTGACGGTCTCTTCGACTTCTTTTCTTGCTCTCTCAGTTGCCTCCATGTCCTCTGCTTCTTTCTGTAATCTCTCCGCTTCTTGGCGTTCTTGGGCTTCTTGGGCCTCTCGCTCAAGCCTCACACGCTCAGCTTCCAGATCCATTTGGGCTTGTGGGTAAATGTTTGGGATTTCAGTTCTATGTGCCACCGGTAAGGGCCCAAGGTCTTTGAAAATGTCATCCTGCGTATTGGAGGGAGGATCATTGGGGGCTCCATGTGCGTGAGATATTAGTGCACGAGCGAGAGAGAGAGAGAGAGAGCGCGCGCGCGAGAGAGTCAAGGGGAGAGGAAGAGAGAGAGCTCACAAGTCAAGACTTTTAAAAATGATTATAAAACTCACTGATATTTATAGGGGACCAAAATCACAAAAAAGTCAATTTACAATGAACGCGCCAAAAAGTGGCGAACAAGAATTATTGGGTGGGTAACCACACGCGGCCATTTCTTAGTCGACCACTGTGCCATTGCCTCGCTCTTTCACGTGCCATTGACGCATTGCACCCTTCTCTTTCGCCTTGCACCTACCACCTTCATGATTTTGCGCCTCAAAGATAAATTTCCGGCTCGCTTTTGGGCCTTTCTCCCAGTAAGTGCACGGTAAAACCAATTGAACATTTCCTGAAATGCATTGCTGCGAACCTTGCCACCGCCATGACCCGTGTTCTTAAAATAGGCCGCCTTGGCTTGGTAACGTGATCGTTCCATGCCTTGGTTGCTCCAGAGTGCAAGAGACCCATATTCATCTAGAAAGAAGGAACTGTGCGCATAGAGAATATGCATGTAGTGTGTTATATGAGTTTCTCCCCAAGCATCGATCATTTCTTCTGTGAATCTGTCAATTGAAGTCTTGAATGTAGCTATCTCTGCTTCATCAAGATACGGGCGCTCAAGAAGCCTCATCATCTCATCACAAGCTTCCCACACATGTGCATGCTTCAATCCTAGTGTCGCCTCATTGCCTCGATAGGTTGTTACATCACAAATCTGCTTCCATAATTCAAAATGTGTATGGCTTTGAGCCTCACCATAGTTTGAGAGCAGGTGTCTTGCTTTTGCACCACCCATACATATCTTATTAGGGCTATCTTGGGTACTTGATGGGTTTTTGTGATCCTTAGAGAGGGTGACAGCACCTGCGTGAAGCCCCACGGATGATAAAACAACTTCAAGCTCTTGGATGCCCTGTTCTCGCCATGACTCTGGCTCCATGTTCCAAGCATAATTGATGTGGAGCATCAACAATTTGTCCAGAATTCTAAGTCTTGCGTGCAAGGTACACACATGTACTCGCGACAGTGGAATTGAAAGAATAGGGTTCCAAGTAGCATCCTCCTCTGCGCGAGATGGTGCCTTGCTTTGATTGTAGCTCATAATTCCATTGAGCCAGACGTGCATACCCTTCCCTTTTTGTAATTGATTTGAGCCCTTTGCACTTGCCTGCTTACGACCTTTCACCTTGGTTGCTTGTTTGGCCTTCCCCACTGCGACACTTGGCATCCTTGGATGACAACAAAAGATGCATGGAAACAAAGTGTTAGCACCGCTTTTAGTTCCCAACATGCATTTGAGGGTCTTGAGATCACCACCAAGGTGCCACTCTATTTCAAAGTGACCAGTGTGCCAGGCACATGCAAGACTTCACCATTTGATTGCCTGTGTATCACTCCTTGAATACCTGTATGGGTGAAGTACCACCTCAGACTGTCATGGTCCTCGTGCGGAAGGGTCCATGCCGCCTGCCACCATATGTTCTTCTCAGACTGCACTCCAAAGTAATCTTGCTTGCGTCGCTTTGTGTGCAAGTTATTCTCCGCATCACCTGTTTCATCTTCACCGTCTAAGCTCTTTCGCTTCAATGCCCTGCTCATGAGTGTCAGACTTGTACGTTCCACCCTTTGGCCCTTTACAACCTGACATTCATCCAATTTGAGGACAAATATAGCCTTTCCATCCGTCTCCTCTAATGTCATATCATAAAACTGAATCATAGCTCGTTGAAGCGCCTCCACCTCAACGTAAACATTGTTAAACTTGTTGTAAGCAAAATCTTTTGAATTTGACATTGGCATGCTACCATCCACCCATCTGTAGAGCCGCCTAGCAAGTCGGCAATATTGTTGTTTGCTGACTTCCTTGCCATAGCTATACTATATGGTGTTGGAAGTATAGATCGTGTCATTCCTTTGCCTTGTAGACGTGCTGTGATGCAAGTATACAAAGCCCTGTATCCCTTATCACTGATACCTGCTGTGTCGCACACAGTGAGCATGTCAACGGGACTGACAATCTGCTCGAATTCCTTGAGAAAATACTTTTGAATCCTGTCACACAACGCACCATTTACTGGATTGGTTATCATATTGATTACTTTCTGCTCTGGAATAATGTACTCAAGGATAGACTCCTCAGTATTGGAACAACCTAATATTGCTTTAGCACATTCCCTGGACATCACATAGTTCAGAGTCAATGACATAACTATATGAAAAAGGAATGTAATGCTAGTTTTGAAGTTGTGATTACCTTGTTTGACGCACACGTTGCTTGCGAGCCCCCCCATCTTTGGAAAGAAGACTCAGAGGCTTGCGCTTTCACTGCCTTGCATTATATCCCACGGGGAGGTGAGTGAAATGATCGACACATCGACGAAGGTTCCGAGTTGAGTTTTGAAGACGGAGATAGTTCTCTATAGCTCGATCCCTGCTTTCCACACCTTCATCAAGCTTCATCTTCTGCTCTGCATCCTCCTTCTCTAGATCCTTGACTCAAGCCAGCATATGTTCCTTTGTGGCCATGAAAGTTGACGCACATTCTTCCTTTTCTGCCTTGCATAATTTTAGAAGCTTCTTGAGGTGATTTTGATTTGAGAGTTCTTGCAAGCACAAAGAATAGAGCCTCTGACAGTACCCTAAGAAACCATTATAACCATCACCCAAGAAGCGTACGACCTACGTGATATTACGAAAAGGGGGAGGTGCACTAGTCTATGGATCAAGGGGATAAATGCTTCCATCAGTCCAAAGATCAATGGCTTTTGCACCTTGAAGTCGTAGCACCTTAGCAGGAATACATCCCTTTGTTCGATTACTTCGCATTGTGGCATACTCCTCGTCTAAGTCCACGTGCAAGCGAAACTTTGATTGCTTGTTGGTGATGTCCCGTAGAGCCATTGTACCTAGCAAATGGAGATGGAGATGTAGATGGATACAGAGATGGAAATGTGGATGGTGATGGAGATGGAGGATGGAGGTGGAGGATGGAAATGTGGATGGTGATGGAGGAGATGAAGATGGAGATGGTGATGGAGATGGAGGTGGATGAGATGCAGATGGATACAGAGATGGAAATGGAGGCCTTGAGGAGATAGATATGGAGAGCTTGCTAGTGATGGAGATGGAGAGCTTCAGCTTGCAAGGATGTGTAGATCTGTACCTTCACAGGAGGGGATGGTGAGCTCTTCCATGAGAGCTGGTGGAGAGGATGATAGATATGGAGAGCTTGCTAGTGATGGAGAGCTTCAGCTTGCAAGGATGTGTAGATCTGTACCTTCACAAGAGGGGATGGTGAGCTCTTCCATGAGAGCTGGTGGAGAGGATGATGGAGTAGGAGGTCCAGATCTGCAGGCCATGGCTCCTAGAGAGAGAAAAAGAATCCCTTACCCAAGTAAAACACCCTAAACGCATTTTAGAGAGAGAGTGTGTAGAGAGAGAGAGTGGGATTTGCAGTACCTCCAAAAAGGGAGGGAACAAAGTGATGAAAATTTTCAAACATTCTTTGTGAAAGGTACTTCACTACAAGACAAAAAGGCAGTTAGGTCCATATTCCTTCCCAAGGACAGAAGATCTAATGATTAGATCACCTTTTGGCCTATTTTCTTTTTTGTAGAAAAGGAAAAATGCATTTTCAGGCCTAGGCCACTAGCTTGGTCAAAGCTTGATTAGCATTTTAAGCATTTCACTAAGTGTCCAAATAAAAGGGCCCAAGAAGACCCCAAACAAGTCCTAATGTCTTATCCTATTAGTAGGTTTGCAACTTCTTCTCCTTCCACAGGTAGCAACAACAAGTCTGAGAAGGCTTGTTTCTTCTCCTATTAGTAGGTTTGCAACTTCTTCTCCTTCCACAGGTAGCAACAACAAGTCTGAGAAGGCTCTTGAAAGACAAGAAAAAGATCAGGTGCCAAATGTAGCCACAATAGCGGATGCTTCTACAAATGCAGATTCTGCAAATGTTGTGCAGGATACAGAATGGGCATTTAGCATGTATTGCCAGTATGACCCATCTATACATGATGCATGTTTGGCAGTTTCTATTGACTCTAATGTATGGTATTTTGACAGTGGTGCTACAAAGCACATTACCTCACATTGTGATATGTTCACTTGTCTTGAGGCTGTCTCTAATGGGAATACTGTCACATGTGCCAATAATGCTTCTTACCCAGTGAAGGGCATTGGTAAAATTATGCTTACTACTGCAAATGGCAGCGCTTTCACACTTTCCAATGCTTTGTATGTGCCAGGGATAAAGAAGAATCTATTGTCTGTCTCTGCGCTTGCTAGACT
Organism: Cibotium barometz; assembly: GCF_041138505.1. Classification (NCBI taxonomy): domain Eukaryota; kingdom Viridiplantae; phylum Streptophyta; class Polypodiopsida; order Cyatheales; family Cibotiaceae; genus Cibotium; species Cibotium barometz. The sequence goes on along the minus strand of NC_141066.1, from coordinate 49,308,442 downwards.
TGGATTTGTAGTCAAATTTATGGATGACAGATGAACTGTTCATGATTTGACTTCTGGTGATATGATTACTGCATCTGGCACCTTGTTTCGTGGGCTATATAGGCTCAATTCTTATGACAAGTGTGTGGAAGATTCAGCAAATGCAGTTTCTGATGAAAAGGCAATTTCAGATGCAAAACTATGGCATGCTCATTTTGGTCATCTGAACTTTGCTAGTTTGCTGCGTTTGTAGAAATTTGATATGGTTGCTTCATTGCCCCCTCTTGAGGCACCATTGAAACATGTTTGTGAAGGATGTATTTTAGGCAAAATGAGTGTTCTGCATTTCCAAAGGATGGTTCTGTGCGGGCCACTCACAAATTGCAACTTGTACATAGTGATGTATGTGGGCCTATGCAAACTCCGTCATTTGGTAAACCCTTGTACTTGGTGACTTTCATTGATGATTACTCAAGGCATGCATGGGTATATCCACTGAAGGCAAAGTCCGAAGTGTTTTTGTGCTTCAAACAGTTTTTGCTTATGGTTGAAAATGTATCCAATTGTGCTGTGGGCACACTCCGTTCTGATCGAGGGGGGGAGTACATGTCTAAAGAGTTTGATGCATTTCTGGCTAGTCGTGGGATAAAACACCAATGTACAGTGCCTTATACCTCTCAGCAGCAAAATGGTGTTACTGGCTGAGAGGAAAAACATGTCACTTATGGAGATGGCACGATGTATGGTCAAGAGCCAAGCTTTGCTACATGCGTTTTGGCTTGAGGCTGTCATGTGTGCTGCATATGTACTCAACAGGTGTCCCACTAAGGCCTTGCAGTCTATTACTCCATACGAAGCTTGGCATGGCAGGAAGCCTTCTATTGGTCACTTGCGTGTCTTTGGTTGCTTGGCCTATGCTTTAGTGCCTGTGCAACAACGTAGAAAATTGGATGATAAGGCTGTCAAATGCATTTTTGTTGGTTACAGTGCTGAGAGCAAGGGTTACAGATTGTATCATCCGCAGTCAAAGCGTATCTTGATTAGTTGTCGAGATGATGTTGCTTTTGTGGAAGATGCTATGCAGCCTTTGTTATCATGTACCAAAGAGACAGGTGTGAGCTCACGGGATGTATTTGATACGTTGTTGCCTCTGTTTACAGGTGGGAATTCAAATGTAAGTCCTAATGAGGCAAAATATTCAGCCTATGCAGATTTCAAACGACATCATAGATTAGCCTATTTCTGATGCAGATTTACAGGATGTAATTTATGAGGATAGGGCTAAAAATGAGCAGGCTAGAGGTATGCCTAAATGGCTGGTGCAAACCTTGCATGATAGTAAAATTGATGCACCTATTTGTAGTCGTACTCGTTTAGGTTTTCAACATGCCTCTTATGCATCAGATTGTTATGTTTTGGCGAGGCTTTGGCTGTGTCTAGTATGTGTGAAGGGGAAGAACCTCTTTCATTTGTTGATGAGGCACAAAAATCAGAAAATTGGATAGCTGCAATGCAAAGTGAATATGATGCTATAATGAAGAATGGTACATAGTCTTTGTGTGATTTGCCTATTGGTAAAAAGGCCATTGGATGTAAGTGGGTTTTTAAGTTGAAACGAAAGCCAGATGGCAGTGTTGATTGCTATAAGGCTAGACTTGTTGCAAAGGGTTATGCTCAAGAAAAGGGCATTGATTTTGATGAGACCTTTGCTCCCACTTGTCGTATGACTACCATTCATAGCATTTGTGCATTGGCAGCTCATAATGGTTGGAATGTACATCAGTTGGACATAAATACTGTGTTCTTGAATGGAGATTTGCATGAGGAGGTGTATGTATCGCAGCCTCGTGGTTTTGTTCAAAGAGGGTAGGAAAACAAGGTGTGCAGGTTGAAAAAGGCTTTATATGGTTTAAAGCAAGCTCCATGAGCTTGGTATGAAAAGATACATGCATATTTGACTGCACATGGTTTTCAGAATAGTACAACAGAAAGCACTTTGTATGTTAACATGTGGATGATGTACATTTAATCATTGCTCTCTATGTCGATGACATGCTGCTCATAGGACCAAATGAGAGTCATATTGCTGATTTTAAGGCTGATTTGAATGCCTCTTTTGAGATGTCAGATTTGGGGCATTTGTATCATTATTTGGGAATACAATTTAAGCAATGTGATGGAGGTATTGCTTTGTGTCAAACAAAGTATATTGAGACATTGTTGCGGAGATTTGGCCTTGAAGACTGCAAGCCTATTGCTACTCCAATGGAGACAGGTTTGAAGTTGAGTCTTCATGATGCTGGAGATCACTTTGATGTCACACTCTATCAGACAGCTATTGGTTGCCTCATTTATGTATGCATTACGAGGGCAGACATTCAGTTTGCAGTCTCATAGGTGAGCAGGTTTATGCATAGCCCAGGGTCTCAGCATTGGAAGGCAGTTAAATGCGTCTTGCGCTACTTGAGTGGCACCATACATCTTGGGTTGTTTTATCCCAAGGGGGGAGCATTGCCGCCAGATTTACATGCTTTTTCGGACTCAGATTGGGCCGGTTGCTATGACACAAGAGTGGCCACAAGTGGTTTCTGTTTCATGCTCGGTAGCTCATGCATATCTTGGTTGAGCAAGAAGCAACCTACTGTGGCCACTTCTAGTTGTGATGCTGAGTACAAGGCAGCTTTCACAGCTACGGTTGAGTGTGTGTGGCTCAGACGGCTTATGGCTGACTTGGGTGTTGGACAGGAGTCTGGCTGCCACCTCTATCTACACTGACAGTCAGAGCGCATTGGCAGTTACGAGAAACCTAGTTTTTCATGCTCGCACAAAGCAAATTGAGGTGCATTATCACTATGTCAGGGAGAGACTCTCAGCACAAGAGATCAGCTTGGCCTATGTGCCAACACAGGACAACCTCGTCGATCTTTTCACAAAGGCGCTTCCTCGTGAGAAGTTCGAAGCTTTTCACAAAGCTTTGGGCTTTCTCCCCTTTGTGGACTGATCTACTTCGGGCATGGCACTTCCCTATACATGAGTGCCAGCTCTCGTTCACACCATCACTCCCAGGGAGGATTTGTTGCCATATATATAGGCAGTGATGTGTGTGAACACACTTAGGACCACTGGGGCCCTTTTTTCCTCTTTAGGAGGTTTTTTCCCCCGGCTTGTATATACGCCCATCATACTAGGGCTAACTTATCTTTTGTACATTGACACAATCTAATACATTGTGTGTTGTGTGCATTCTTGCTTCTTCTTCTCCAAGCTTTGTGTGCTTTCCTGCAACCCTAATTCCAACAGTAGCTTCACTCACAATGGAGCCATAGGAGGTTTACCCCCTTGCGCACTTACTACATTACTTCTCTATATACAAAACATTCTTATTAACTATCATTCTTAATTAGAATCATATTATTATTATGACTATGAGCAATAAAGGTGATTTTTTTTCCCACTTGCTTGAGTAGAGATATATTTAGGTTCCTCCGTTTACTCATATCCTTGTATTTGTGAGAGATTGAGGTGTCATCAAAATCAGAGAGACCATGGGACTTAGTTGCCTATCAAAAGGATCCCCTTGGCCCAGCTAGGGTAGGCACCTTACACCAGAGGCTTCAAGAAAACTATTGAATACATACAAGCCTTAGAGCCTAGCACCATCCATGCACTTGTCATTAGAGGGATAACATCTATTTTTCCATTATGATGCAAATGTAATAAGCAGTTATAAGTAAAAACACAATGTGTATTAAATGAGACAAACATGCTCTCTTCATGTTTCTCACGCACAAAAAATACCTTTTATAGACACATGTATGTTTCCAATTACTCATTTTCTATTGATAAGAAGGGGGAATATATAGAGGGAAGAGGAGTTGTGCATAATTAGTGTTTTGTTTAGCGTGATTCATATTTTTTGTAATTAGAAAAAAAAATAAAAATAAAAAAATCGTTCAAAATTTTTTTTTTCAAAAAAATCAAAAAAAAAAGAGGATAGATAGTTACACCACACATACTCATTTTAGTTGCATTTAGTGGTTAGGTAGGGTAAAAAAATATATATATATATATACATATATATATATACATATATACATATATATATATATATACATATATATATATATATATAAACAAAGACAAAACAAAAAAAACAAAAACACATAAAAAACCAAAAAAATTTGACCTTATGCACTTGCGGTCGGGACGTCTTATAGATTCTGCCATAGGGCCTAGGGCACCTTCTAGAGTACCTACGCAAGAAAGTGGGACCCAATCGGTAGGAAATTTGGCAGATATTGCTGAAACCCTTTCTGAATCCCAATCCGATACCCTTTCCTCCAGAACAACTAGTTCATTGTCCATGGACAATCTAGGGCCGTCAAATAGTCATCCCTTAGCCCCAAATAGGACACCCTCAAGATCTTTTAATCCATTTGAAGCCGACACCATGGGGTTAACACTCAATGTGAGACTCCAATATGTCTACATGAATGCTCAAGGAGCTGAGATCTTTAGGGATCCACAACAACGGTATCTTGTTAAGATCGCAGACATTTTCTCAGAACTTGATAGAGCACCTCTAGTCAATGACCAGGGTAACATGTACATGGGTGGAGATGGTGTTCGCTACAAAGTCACCTACCATCATGTAGACAAATCAGGGGAGCTCTATAAAACCGAGTTCTTAGACTTATCGAAGCTTTCCAACGCAAGGGAGTCTAGAGATGACTGGTTCATTGAGCCGGACATGCCTGGACCATCCAATGCCCAGTCCTCAAAGCCATCCTTAGATGATTTACTTCTTGTAGATCTAAATTTGGAAAGGGATAGGAAAGGCAAGAGCAAAATGGATCAGGGGGCTGAGAATCAATGGGAGTTTGTACGACAAATTCCAGTGACAAAGGTCTTATAGGATGACCCACTTCAAGAGGTCTATAAGGACTCGTTAGAGGGATATTATGCCACAACTAAATTGCCGGAGCTAGATCTTCCTCTAGCACTAGTGGTGGTAGTTGAGAAGCTTGCAGGACACATGAACCGAATAATTGATAAATGGGCCAATGAATACCGAACCTTAGATTGGAAAGAGATTCGGGAGCTCACGTGGAAAGGACAACCATTATTCATGGAAGTTTTCTCAACAAATACAGCTAACCAGGAGAGACAGCCTTTCTTGGAGAAACTGTTGCTCCTCCCCTACGAGAGTTCACTAGAGAGGGACCTTCAACATCTAAGTGGACCACTGCTAGTAGCCCAACTCTAGCACCAAGATATAGTCCTACACCAAATGTGCGACCACAGGTCACACCACAACATCTTTCTCACTATAACAATCAGAGGGTAGGGGAGCCAACTCGGCCTCCCATAAATGCACCTCCTGAAATGCGGGTGACAAGATCTTTGGAGGGGTTTGGTGAGGCTGGTAATAGGGGACCCACACCAATTTTGGATACATGTGGACCATCTTACCAAAGAGAGGAACAATTCCCACTGAGAGTGAGAGGCCGTAGGCCCTATGATGAGTATTCAAGACAAGTAAGGCCATCAACTCTTCAGAAACTGGTAAAGAAGTATGAAGGGTCGGGAGATCCATACGACCATGTAGCAGCATTTAGGCAAGCAGTTCGAGCTGAGCTGACAAGCATACTCAAATTGAAGGATTTGGACTTACTCTTGAGGGAAAAGTCCTTGCGTGGTTTCAAGCATTAGAGGCTTCAGACAAATCTTCTTTACGAGTTTTGGAAGAGAGATTCATTGCTGCTTTTTCCTTGATGGGAATTCAACATGACACAGTAGCACACATCTACTCTTTCAAGCAAGGCAAGAATGAGAGTGTTAGAGACTGTGTAAATAGAATGAAGCAGTACATTAATCGTTGCCCAGAAGATGAGAAGCCCGCCCAAAGTCGATTAATTTCTCTCTTCTTAAAAGGACTCAAAAATTCAACACTGCATACACATCTCTATGCAAAGAAGCATACAAATTTCAATGAGTGTTGCCATGATGCTATGGATTTCACCGATAACTTCAAATTCCAAGATGGTTCTGGCCCTGAGGTGAAATCTAGAGATCAGTGGGGTGATGACCAAAGTTCAGGGTCTAGCGCGCTAGTAAATCCAGACCAGATAGCTAACCTAGTACTAAGGAGATTGGGACAGACCTATCGTCCACCCATGCAGCCACAACAACAGCAGTAGAGAATGAGGAGTGTACTTCCTACAGGTCCTCATCTTTGTGGAGCATGTGGCGGTAACCATAAAACAGAGGAATGTAATACCTTTTCTCCTCTAGTCTCAAACCAACCCACAAAGAAGTGGTGCCAAGCCTGTGCTTGGAACTTTACCCATACCACACAGGAATGTACTCGCATTGCGAGAATGAGACAGTAACGTGAGCAGCCAAGGGGTGGAGTGGCTCCACAAATGTATCAACAGTATACTAATTTTGAACGTAAGCCACCGATGGCACAAGAGCAAGCACGACCTGTTCTTGGTGCTCAACCTCCTGCTCCTGGGACTGCTCCTGGGAGTGCTCCTGGGACTGCTCCTGTAAGGGTTGTGGACTACGACAATTCAAATATGTGTAGAGACTTGGTAAACCCAGGCTATGTGGAAGAGGAATACGCATCATATTCATCCAAAGAAAATCTCTTTGAAAGTCCCGCATACCCAAGCCCAGCACTGGAGACTCAACCAGGGGAGCAAAACTCTTTAATGTTGCTAGGCGGCTACCAACCTAGGACTCCAGGCCCCTCAGGTCAATGGCAGCCAAGGAAAGTAGAGGCCAAACCAATGGGCCCCTGTTATGAGTGCGGAGAACCCCATTGGGCTCGTGATTGTCCACATCGCTCAAGGCAAGCATCTCGATCCAATATAACAGTACAACATTTTTCACCAATTGAAAGATATTGTCTAGGGTGTTGTGTAGAACACTTCCCAAAGGATTGTCTGCTGAAACCACATGAGGAAGGCACCTCTCAACCAAAGGTCTCACTCAACCTTGTAGGGGCAGTTCCATCTCCACCTTCATCTGAGAATGAGGATGTCGTACCACTTAGAGTCATGACTAGATCACAGACACGAAATGCCGAAATACAGACTGATGAGACACCTCGAACTAGGGATGCAAAGACAAATCTAGTGGATCAGATTGGAACCAAATCTTTCATGTCCATATTGATGCTTCAAACTTTGCAATTGGATGTATTTTGGCTCAATCGGGAGAACATAATAAGGATTTCCCAATCTCATATGCTAGTCGACAGTTGAACAATGCTGAGAAGAATTACACCACAACAGAAAGAGAAGGATTGTCCATGATATATGCAGTGAAAAAGTTTCGCCATTACCTTTTGGCAAACAAATTCATATTTTTTGTGGACCATTAAGCATTGCTATAGTTGGTGAATAAGCCTTGTGCAACTGGAAGGATTGTAAGGTGGTTTATCATCCTTCTTGAGTTTGATTTTGAAGTGGCAGTTCGAAAAGGAACAACTCATCTTAGGGCAGATCATTTGTCTCGAATCACCTCTGGCGAAGCTCCTGTGGGTGTGGATGATGATATGTTAGATTCAACACTTTTCCTTGTAGAGACAGCTCCTAGATGGTCTGAATCCATTTTAGAAATTTTGACAAGTGGGCAGATACAACTAGCGGGTCCTAATGTGGACCTATGGCGACCATTCAAGTTAATCTCAGGGAGATTATATCGTCAGGGTAATGATGGAGTGTTGCGGCTTATACCTAACCCCGACCAATATGAGGAGATCTTGGAATGGGCACATGCGGGTATTGGTGGAATCCATGCATCAGCTACTACTTGTGTGCGACGTATATCTCAGGATGGACAATGGTGGCCTACCATGCATATAGATGCTGAAACATTTGTTCGTAACTGTGCTTCATGTAAAATTCAGAAGCCAATTCATAATGTCACATTATTCCAAATTTCAACTACACCAAGTTGGAGTAAGTATATTGTGGACTATCTTCAGCATGGTCATACGGATCAAAAAATTCCTAAACATCGAAAGCATGCTATTAAAGTTGAAGCGGCAAACTATATGCTGATAGCGGGCCAACTCTACAAGAGGGGCAAGGATGGCAACTTACGCATGTGTGTATGTGAAGCTGACTACTTGAAAATCTTAACTCATGCATATGCAGGTGTTGGGGGTGGACACTTTTCGGGCAATACCACAGCTAAGTTGATTAGGTGGTCTAGGCTTTGGTGGCCAACCTTACAAATGGATGCCGAAGAATATGTGAAACGTTGTGACGTTTGTCAAAGGACCAAACCTCCCATCACAAAGGACAATATGCCATTGCGGCCTATGTTAAGCACACGTGCTTTTGCAAAATGGGGTATTGATTTTGTCGGTCCCATTAAACCTCCAACTCGTCACACGCATGCTGAATATATTATAGTCGCAACTGACTATTTGACCAAATGGGTTGAGGCAAAGGCAACAGTCAAAAATGATGCCAGAACCACAGCCAAGTTCTTGTATGAGTATGTGTTTACACGCTATGGCTTACCTATTGAGATCGTTAGTGATCAAGGTGTACACTTTGTAAATGAAGTCATAGAATTTTTGCTTCAAGAATTTATGGTAATTCACAAGCGTTCTGCACCCTATCATCCCCAGACCAATGGACAAGCTGAGAGTACTAACAAGATTCTCTACACAGCACTCACAAAGATTGTTGAGGGACATAGGACTGATTGGGAGCAAAAGTTGCACTCAGTTCTTTGGGCATATAGGACAGCCTATAAAACATCTGTGGGCACAACCCCATTTGAGCTTGCTTTTGGATTGGACGCAATTCTTCCCATTGAATTTCTTGTACCTACTCTACGAGTAGCTAAACAATTGGATTGGACTGGTCATGAGCTTTCACAACGAGTTGACGAATTGGAAAAGCTTGATGAGACCTGTTGGAATTAGGGTTGCAGGAATGCACACACAACTTCAAGAAGATGAGGAAGCTTGAGCACAACACAGTAGTGTATTATGAGTGCCAAAAATGAAAGATAACAAGCCCTAGAAGATAATGGGCGTATATACAATGCACAGGGGAAAAAACCTCCTAGTGAGGGAAAAAGTGCCCCGGCGGTCCTAAGTGTGTTCACACACATCACTACTATAATATGGTAACAAATCCCCCCTGGAGTGATGCGGTGAACAAGAGCTAGCACTCATGTATAGGGAAGTGTCTAGCTATGTGGACGAATCCACAAAAGGGAGTAAGCCCAAACTTTGCGAAAAGCTTCGAACTTCTCACGAGGCAGAGCCTTTGTGAAAAGGTCTGCAAGGTTATCCTGTGTTGGCACATAAGCCAAACTGATCTCTCCTGCAGAGAGTCTCTCCCTGACATAATGGTAGTGCACCTCAATGTGCTTCGTACGAGCATGGAACACTGGGTTCCGCGCAACTGCCAATGCGCTCTGACTGTCAGTGAAGATGGTGGTGGCAGATGGCTGCCCAACACCCAAATCAGCCATAAGGCGTCTGAGCCACACACACTCAACCGTAGCTGTGAAAGCTGCCCTGTACTCAGCTTCACAACTAGAAGTGGCCACAGTAGGCTGCTTCTTGCTCAACCATGATATGCATGAGCTTCCAAGCATGAAGCAAAAACCACTCGTGGACACGCGTGTGTCATAACAACCAGCCCAGTCAGAATCTGAAAAAACATGTAAATCTGGCGGCAATGATCCCCCCTTGGGATAAAACAACCCAAGATGCCGAGTACCACTCAAATAGCGAAAGATACGCTTCACTGCCTGCCAATGCTTAATGCCTGGGCTATGCATAAATCTGCTCACCTGTGAGACTGCAAACTGAATGTCTGGCCTCGTAATGCATACATAAATGAGGCAACCAACAGCTGTCTGATAGAGTGTGACATCAAAGTGATCTCCAGCATCATGAAGACTCAACTTCAAACCTGTCTCCATTGGAGTAGCAATAGGCTTGCAGTCTTCAAGGCCAAATCTCCGCAACAATGTTTCAATATACTTTGTCTGACACAAAGCAATACCTCCATCACACTGCTTAAATTGTATCCCCAAATAATGATGCAAATGCCCCAAATCTGACATCTCAAAAGAGGCATTCAAATCAGCCTTAAAATCAGCAATATGACTCTCATTTGGTCCTGTGAGCAGCATGTCATCGACATAGAGAGCAATGATTAGATGTACACCATCCACACGTTTAACATACAAAGTGCTTTCTGTTGGACTATTCTGAAACCCATGTGCAGTCAAATATGCATGTATTTTTTCATACCAAGCTCGTGGAGCTTGCTTTAAACCATATAAAGCCTTTTTTAACCTGCACACTTTGTTTTCCTGCCCTCTTTGAACAAAACCACGAGGCTGCGATACATACACCTCCTCATGCAAATCTCCATTTAAGAACGCAGTCTTTATGTCCAGCTGATGTACATTCCAACCATTATGAGCTGCTAATGCACAGATGCTACGAACAGTGGTCATACGACATGTGGGAGCAAAAGTCTCATCAAAATCAATGCCCTTCTCTTGAGCATAACCTTTTGCAACAAGCCTAGCCTTATGGCGATCCACTGTGCCATCAGGCTTACGCTTCAATTTGTATACCCACTTAGTGCCAATGGCCTTCTTGCCAGGGGGCAAGTCACATAAAGACCATGTACTATTCTTCATAATAGCATCGTATTCTGCTTGCATAGCAGCCATCCAATTTTCTGAAGTTTGTGCCTCATCAAATGAAACAGGCTCACTTTCATCGCACATACTAGAAACAGCCAATGCATAACAATCTGACGCATAAGAGGCACCATGAGAGCCAGAACGAGTGCGACTAGACAAAGGGGCATCCAACTTGCTGTCACGCAAAGTCTGCACCAGCCATCTAGGCATGTTCCTAGAGCCCTCAATCTCTTGTCTCTCATCCTCAAGTGCATCATGCACATCTGCATCAGATATAGGCTGATCTGTGCCATCATTTAAAACCTGCATAGGCTGAAAAACTGCCTCATGAGGTATTGCACTTGACTGTGCACCACTGAAAAGAGGCAACAATGTATCATAGACATCACGTGAGCTGATATCTGTCTCCTTAGTACATGAAACCAAGGGCTGAACTGCATCTTCCACAAATACAACATCACGGCTAACCAAAATGCGCTTTGTCTGTGGATGATACAAACGATAGCCTTTGCTCTCAGCACTATATTCAACAAAAATACATTTGACAGCTTTGTCATCCAATTTTCTGCGATGTTGCACAGGCACTAATGCATATGCCAGGCAACCAAAAACACGTAAATGGCCAACAGATGGCTTGCGGCTATGCCAAGCCTCATATGGAGTGACAACCTGTAATGCTTTGGTGGGACACCTGTTTAGTACATAAGTGGCACACATGACAGCCTCAAGCCAAAAACCATGTGGTAGACTTTGACTCTTAACCATACATCTTGCCATTTCCATGAGAGACCTGTTTTTTCTCTCAGCCACACCATTTTGCTGTGGTGTATACGGCACTGTACATTGGTGTTTTATCCCACGCTCAGCCAGAAATGCATTAAATTCTGAAGACATATACTCCCCCCCTCGATCTGAACGGAGGGTGCCCATCTTACTTTCTGACACATTTTCAGCCATAACCAAAAACTGTTTGAAGCACAAAAACACTTCGGACTTTGCCTTCAAAGGATATACCCATGCATGCCTGGTAAAATCATCAATGAAAGTCACGAAGTAAAGGTAGTTTCCAAATGATGGAGTTTGCATGGAACCACAAACATCACTGTGAACAAGCTGCAATCTGCGTTCAGCTCTCACTGATCCATCTTTGGGAAAGGAAGCACGCTGCATTTTACCCAATATGCAGCCCTCACAAACATGCTTGACAGGTGCCTCAAGCTTAGGCAAAGAAGACACCATTTCAGATTTCTGCAGGCGCAGCAAACTTGCAAAATTCAGATGACCAAAACGTGCATGCCACAGTTTTGCATTTGAAATAGTATGCGTATCCATAATAGCACATGCTGAATCCTCTACACATTTGCCATCCATATTGAGCTTATACAGCCCTCGACATAGTGAACCAGATGCTACAATGATGTCACCACAAGAGAGATCATGAACAGTACATCTGTCATCCACAAATTTTACAACCAAACCTGTTTTGGCAAATGCGGAGACTGACAGCAGATTCTTTTTGATCCCTGGCACATACAATGCATCAAAAAGTGTAAAGGTGTTGCAATTTGCAACATTCAGCACAATCTGTCCAACTCCTTTAACGGGATAAGAGGAGTTATTGGCACAAGTGACAGTATTCCCTGTGGGAGCAGACTCAAGGAAAGTGAATAAACTGCGCTGCGAGGTGATATGCTTAGTGGCACCACTGTCAAAGTACCATACATCTGAATCTACTGCAGACATACATGTGTCATGCAAAGATGGGTCATAACTGCACTGCGCATTGAATGCCCATTCTGTATCTTGAACAACATTAGCAGATTCATTGTTAGAAGGAGAGGCATCTGCAACAGCCATACCAGCCTCTTTCTTCTTAGCCTCTTTCGCAGCCAGCTTAGGACACGCTTTGATGACATGATCATTTCCCTTACAGTACTTGCAAAATGTCTTCTGTTTGTCACCCTTCTTCTCATCTTTGTCTTCCTTCTTTGGTTGCGCAGCATTTGCAGATTTCTGCTTACTAGAAGAAAAGCCAGCTTTACCTTTCCCGCTTCTCTGACTAGCAACGAAAGCTTGATCTGCGACACGCATAATATTCCTGTTTTGCCTTGACTGGTCTTCTTGCAGCAAAACAGAAACTAACTCCTCAAATGATAAGGCATTGGGATTGCCTTTCATCATCAAGCGAAGAGTGGAAGCAAAACCCTGATAAGAATCTGGTAGACCATTCAAAACAGTCTGCACAAGTGAACTGTCTGACAGGATTTCATCTGCAGAAATGAGCTGCTCTTTGAAATCCTTGATCTTTGTCAAAAAGCTATCCATAGAATCACCTTCGTTCATATGCTCACTCTCCAACTGTTTTCGGAGGTAAGCAACACGAGCCTCATTTCTTGCCTGATACAATGTGGCAAGTACATCCCAAGCATCCTTAGAAGTCCTGCAGGAGCGAATATGTGGGATAATGGTACGTTTGACAGACAGCGCAATCAAGGCATGAGCCTGCGCATCTCTACCATCCCAACGAATCTGCTCTGCTGAAAGTGGTGGTTCTCGAACAGCTGCTACAGCACTTGTGCCTGCACCATCATCAACAGTACCTATTTCTGATGTGTTTGCAGCATTCACAGCCACAATAGGACGTGCATCAATACCCTGCACAATGTTCCATAACCCCTTTGCTACCAATACATGTCGCATCATATATGCCCACAATGGATAGTTGGTGCCATCCAACTTATCCTCAGCAGCCAACATGCGGAATACATCATTGTTGTCAGCCATGGCCAATGACTGTACTACTAGATGTAAATGCTGTCTGTAAGAGGTAAACCTGTATAAAATCGACCTGTGCTATGTAGCACAGCCCAAAACAGACGAATGGGCACCTGTCCTGCAGATTTTAATCTTGACAGAAAATCTGCACAGTAGGACGATTTTGCCTGCGCAGTACTTGGAATGCAAAAACGGAGGGCGAAATGACTTCAGATCAAAATTCTGAAACGAACGAGCCCTATGGGCTCACCCACGGCATATACTAACCTGCAGACGCTCGTGAAACCTCGTCGCAATCGGAGGAGATGAAGCGGCAGGTGCCGGTGATGCTGCCCGGGAGGAGGAAGCCTGCTCTGATACCAATTGTTGGAATTAGGGTTGCAGGAATGCACACACAACTTCAAGAAGATGAGGAAGCTTGAGCACAACACAGTAGTGTATTATGAGTGCCAAAAATGAAAGATAACAAGCCCTAGAAGATAATGGGCGTATATACAATGCACAGGGGAAAAAACCTCCTAGTGAGGGAAAAAGTGCCCCAGCGGTCCTAAGTGTGTTCACACACATCACTACTATAATATGGTAACAAGACCCGTTTATTGGTGGTAATGGGGATGTATGCTGAGAAGAGGAGACAGAAGCAATGGTATGATAGAAATGTAACAACTGGCCGATTCAAAAAAGGAGACCTTGTGCTCTTGTACACACTTAAGAAGCATAAGAGAAAGCTCAAGAAACGTGGCCTAGGACCGTTTGTTATTAATGAGCTTACTCCAAGTGGTGAAGTGCGTTTAGAGACACTAGAAGGTGAGCAAATGCCTAACTTCATTAATGGAAGTCGTCTCAAGAAATATAATGAACCATTAGCTGAAGCCATGCTTCAACAGATGCATGCTGCACAAACACGGAAAGAAGCACTTGACCTACTTAAACGTTAGGCTCAAGAGGAGGCTAAAGCTAGAGTTGCAAAAGCCAAGGAGCGTCGCAAAGCTTCTATGTTGGCCATACAGTTGGCTACTGATGAACCATATGTCGATCCGTTCAATATTCAAGTGTGCCTTCATCTTCATGAGACTACCTACTTTGTCTCTGCCTTAATTGACTCTAGTGCAGATTATAATGTTCTCTCGTTTGACACATGGATAGCCTTGGGTCAACCAACACTTGTGCAAATTCCTGTTGATTTACGAAGCTTCTCAGATGAAGATAACCCTATAGAGGGAAAATGTGTCACTATGATGTCTATTCAGGATCACCAGATGTCAGTGCCCTTTTATGTGGCACGTAAGTCCAAGGTAGTAGTAGAGGCCGTTCTCGGTAGATCGTGGTTAAGTGCTACCAATTGCTCATTAGATTGGAAGAATAGACAATACAAGTTGCAAATTGATTCTGATTGCATCTTGGGATCTGCTACTCCATGAGCTTTATCGTGTCAAAAGGGTAATGTTTCTACCTTACACAACCCACTCTCAAAATCTGCTCTTGAAGCTCCAAAACAAATGATGTGGATAATTGATGAGTACTCAAGTGAGGGCCATGGTGGCTGGCATGTTCCAACTACTCTAGTTGCTGCTCAAAGAAGGCCAGGCAAGAAGGAATTATCAATTTGGCTACCTAAAGATGCGTACAAACTTGTACCATCTAGTCCAGTTGCTAAGCCTCCTTAAAAGCACATCATTTCCAAGCCTAAACCTCGGATTGTTACTCGATGGGTCCCAAAACATGTTCTTAAAGCACAAGGCTATTATGAGGGGGCAACAGCAATTTGGCTTCCAAAATGCCATGGTTTGCTAGGGGTAAAAGAGTGTTTCAGAAAGATTCCAAAAGCCACCCTTGATTTTCCATATCAGTGGGTGCAAAAGAAATCAACACAAATAGGTGGCTGTGATAGCACCTACAAATCTACTTGTGTTGATCTTCCTAAAACATGTATTGAAACACCGATTGTCCCAATTTCTCCTTGTTACACAATTCCACCATCAACATGTGTACCTAAGACAAGTCCAAATGAGTCTCATTTGAGCATAGATTCTAGCATTTCAATGCCTAAATCCTCTTATCTTGCTCAAATTCCAAGACAATTGCTAAAATTCCCACCTCTTAAAAAGGATATACCTACAACCAAAGATAAGGCATTAACACTACAATTGAAGCTCTTTGGTAGATCAATGTTTGAATAATGTGGTTCCTTATGCCTTTAAAGGATTGTGTTCTTTTTGAGATAATCTTGTTTTTGATTGGAAGTGTAATGATGGATATGAGTGTTCTAAATTTCATTGTTCTACGTCCAGATAACTCCTGATGGATATTTGGCGAGATACATGTCCACCATGCATTGACCCTGATAGTACTCGACCTGATCATCGCGGGGGTTATAGTGCTCCTCCGTTTCAAACACATTCTAGGTACTTCTATGCTCCCTTAGGTGAAAATTGCTGTGGGCATCGCTTTGTCACGTTATTCTATCAACAGCATCACCCATTTCCACATTGTCAAGAGTGTGCACGACTCGTATTAGGAGAAGCTTCACATATTTGTTGGATATGCCGCTCTTACTTTAGACGATATGGCACGGGCTTAATGAAGCAAATTGTGGGAATTACACCCCAACGCCATAATCTTCTTAATGTGAGAATACGAGAGAGAGGACCAAATCAACGTAGATTACCTGAGGAGATTCAAGCACAACAATGGAGGGATACAAGCTTAAATGACTTGCAACCACCGATCTTGCAAGCCCTCCTTCCCCAAGCCTCAACATGTCAATATTGGATCAATATGAGTACCTATATTGCGCAGTTTCAGAATCGAAATTGTCTGCTTAACCTTCCCATAGAACCAATGCCATATTTTAGTGAGGAAGCACTCCTTCCTCTACCACCTTCTCCAGAGGCCGGCTTTTGTGAGGGGTTGTCCCTGCATCTTGAGGAAATTGATACCATCTTTCCAGCAGACGTGGACACGGATCCACCACCAGCGCAAGGGTAAGCACATCGACTCCACAATAAGATCGACAAGCCAGGGCACTTTTCTCCCACTGGGTTTTTTCCCTCGGCTATATTCGGTGATTGGCACCAATAACAAATTTTATTCCTTTCTTTTCTTTTCTTGTTTATTAATAAACATTTTGCAGAGATCTCACCTAAACAAGAGCATCAAACACGCCCCAACAGTCCACCTACCATGCACACAAATTAGGAAGGGGGGAGACATGCTACGCCTACAAAGACCGAGGAGGAGCAATCTGCACAAAATCAGCAATTCATCAATGCAAACGAACAACATCAACAGGGCACTACAACAAGTGTATTCAAATCTTAATCTTTATTTCTTTATGTGCTTTTATCTTTTGGATATATGGTTTGCATGTTCACACAATGTTGGCTGGTTTAAGTTTTTGATTAGTTGTTAAAATATGGTGAGTGAATTCTAGATTCTTAGAAGACTCAGTAAAAGATATTTCTATCTAAAGACAGTGTAGGATATATACCAAGGGAGTATGCCAAGTTCTCATGCTTTCAAGGTATATTAGTTATCCCTAGTGGTAGCTACCTCTTAGGTATGAGCTAGGTGCTAGGAGTAATAAAAATTTATGAAAATATACCCTTAAAAAAAATACACAGTGAATTGAGACATGACGTGTCTACAGCCATGAGGAATGCTTGGTAGGACCTGGGGTTGTCTTAGCACCTTGGGGCCGATGCCTTGGTTTCTATGGGGTGAACACGGACGTCTAAAAAACTTCAGAAGAAAACCTTCAAGGAATCTATCGCCTTGATAGATGTTGGTAGGACTCTGGGGTACACTATGGGCCCTCGAGACCGATGCCCTCATCTTCATGGGGTACTCCTTATGTCATAAAAGAAAGAAAAAGGGTCTGTCTCCCTTGAGATACTTAGCGGTCTTTAGATTCTCTTGGCGGAGGTCTCTTGGCCATTGCTTGGGTCTCTTTGGGATGGAACCTTAATCTTTATCACCTTCTACACACACATTAAAAAAAAAAGTTCCAATCACCTTTGCTCCAATCACACACATTAAAAAAAAAAAGAGTTCCAATCACCTTTGCTCATATTTAGGAGTAGGTTTGCCACTTAGGAATAACTTAAAATACTTGTAAGACGTTGAGACTACTGCGGTCATAACCGGCGGTGTACAAGCACACTTACCTTTGCATAGCACTATCTATCACTTAAGTCTCACTTTGACTAGTCTTTACTCACCTATTTTAGTACTCTTTAAAACTTTAATCAGCCTTGCACTTGTATGCTCACGTGTGAAATTATCATTGCTGTTTTTTTTTTCTTTTCTTTTTTCTCAATAAAAGGCTTTACTTGTATCCATTGTTTTTTGCAGCTCGTGCTCCTACCGCGCTCGAGGACGTGCGCAAAATAGGAAGGGGGGAGTGTTGCATGACGAATGAAGATCAATGCAAGGATGCAACAAAAAAGACACTTAGTCTCTTGTAAAGAGTTCCAAGTTGTAGATGAATGTGGGAGTGGGCTTGACAATAATCCCACATGGGAACTTTTGGGAGTTTTCGAGTTTTTGTATAAAAAGTGGCCCATTTGAGAGCTAGGGGGCACTCTTTAGTCATTTGGTTGAGAGGCTCATAGAGAGAGATTGCTCCATAGCTCCATCTCATGTGCTCTCCCAAGGCTCTCCATCTCCATTCTTGCTTCAATCTTGTACTCTCTATTCTCTACATTTTCAATGATATGAGGTTATGGTCTACACACTTGCTAATCTAGATTTCTTAATGATGTTTTGATGCTAAAATCTGATTTGTGAATTGTAGAGTGCATATGATAAAGCTTGTGCATGAAATGATGTGTAGTTGAGGCTTGTGTGATAGCTCTTTGCATGTTAGATTCTTTGCATAAGTTGCATTTTTATGCTTAAGTGTAGCCTAATCTTGATGCTTTGATTATGTTAGATTGATTACTTGAGTGTTGAAGAAGGATTGAGTAGGACTAGAAGTCATTAGTGTGTGGTTAACTAATCTTCTCCCATTCGGGATAGCCTCTATGCGCTAACCGGGTTGCATTCACGGATTGACAAAGTGTGTGGGTTGGAGTGTAGCCTCCGCTATGCTATGATGTCCCAAACACCTGCCCACAACACGTGACCCCTCATAAAGCTCTCCGCTGGGCAACTAGAGCTGATTTCATTTTGATCCTCCCGCGAGTCAAATTGCTCATCAACTTGCTAATCAAGCTCCACACATGTTGGTAGTGTTGAGCTCAATATATGAGAGACAAGGAGAGTGTGTTTGCTTGTTTAACCAATGTTTTCTACATGCTAGAAGTGGGCACTCACCAAGTTTCGCCACACCCAAAGTTAGAGATAGAGCCATTGAAAGAATTTTGTAGGATTTTAGAGGATTTTTCTAGAGTGTATGGTCTCAATCTTGAGGGGGAGGATGCAAGGCATCTGACTCCCAAATGAGGTGCCACCAAAGCATTGGCTAAGAGTGTTTTCAGAGCTCCCCAAGAAAGATAAGAAGGTGATGTTGCGAATGGCAAAACATGACCACTACCTACCCTTGTATACATTATATAAAGAGGTTTACCAAACTACACTCTCAAACTATTCTATGGGCCTTCAATTTTCCTGAGGCTACGTCTACCAGGTCTGTGAAGTGGGCCATATTTGTTGAGCATGTTGTTAAGAAGACAAGTGTCAATGGTGATTGCACAAAAAAAAGAACTCAATGGATGTGCGAGGTAGGTGTACAATCAATGTCATCTATGAGCTGAGGTGTAACATTATCTTAAGACGCATGCACTCTGCTAGCACAAGGTAGCCTATATGAGGCACAAGTGGAGGTCTCAGGTCAGGTGTGCAGACATTGCTTGATGACATTCTATTGAAGACCGAGTTAGTGCATCGAAGAAGTTTCATTGCTGGCTCTTCATACAACAACGAAGGTAGAGGAGGAAAAGTGCATCTTGCATCGCATCATTGAAGGTGCAATTGAATACCACACCATGATGCATCCATCAAACATGGCCCCCGATGCACAAGAACAAGAAGAGTGGAAGCTTCAAGATAAACTTTGTGTCACTAGAGAAGAACTTGAAAAAGCAAAGGTATGTACATGTGTTTTTACATATGAAGAAACTCCATGCCATGTTCGTTGCCTCTTTATCTATGTTTGTAGGCCGATTTAGACCACAAGAATGACACTGTGGAGAAAGTAGGTGCTAGTAGAGCTTTCTTGATGGGTGTGAAGTTAGAGAACTCTAGCACAATGATCATTCCACAACCGCCAAAGATTCTTCTACATGAGGATAGTATGCTGATTGCGACTACGAAAAGTTACCCAAGGTGCGGCCTTGGATTTGAAGCAGACCAGTCTGCTGTTGGTCTATTTATATTACCTTGCAAAGAAGCGTACCATGCATTTTGCTACTCTTATGTTTGTATCAAAGGCATTGCAGTTGGTTGTAGCTAGGCCATACCCGAAGAAGCAAAAAAATGGTGGTAAGGAAACCACTTGGTCATACCATGCTTGAAAAGAAACGTAGCAACCTATACTCTTTAACTGATTTTATTTGATTAGCACTTCTTTGCATTTGTTAATACCACCTTTAAGCACTTGCTATATGCCAGCCCATTGGAAACCTCCTTTACTTTATAAAATCTCACCTGGTTTTGTCTACCTTGCCATGTGGTGTCCCTTATTCATCAAATCTACACTTTTTACCAAGGAAGATGACTTTCTTAAACTCACAACACCCCCAATTCCTCAAATACCCCATCAATAAAGTTTATTACTTCACTCTGCCATGGCTTCATTCATCGACGAGTGAAGTCAACCTACTTCTAGTTTTGCCACATTCAATAACTAATACAACCCACAAGGCATCCCCTTTGTCTATATCGGGTATTCTATACACACCTCAAGTAAGCCTTCATTTTAATGGGAAACACCACCATCCATTTGGCCTACCCTGCTTACATTGCTGGACCCACACCACTCACTCACACACAGATGTAGCTTTGAATGAAAAATTCCAACGATCTCTACTACACAAAGGTGTCCCCAACCCAACCATAGTTGCCACATGCTATTTCTTTTGGTTTATCATCCTCATCCGAGGAGGTTCCAAGAGGTTTTAAAGGACCAATGGTGAACAAATAAAGAATGCCAGGTTCTGAATGACCAATGGTGAACAAGTAAAGAATGCCTAGTTTTGGACCTCAATGATGATAAAGGCCTAAATTTTTTTCTAGTAGATAGATCTCTATGGCATGGTTAAGTACTCCCATGGCTAAGGGGTTCTTGAAACCCTTTAACATCATGCGATGGCCCACTCAATGGATTTCCTAGAAGCCTTTCCTCACTTCCTTTTGCGAGACTAGTGATATCTTTAGCACCAATATATGGGTTAGTAAATCTCATTGCCATGTTGGGCCACTATCTACTACGTTTTTTTTGGTTTATAGTACAGAACCCTCGGGGTGTCAAAAAACCTTCATGACCTTGATTCCCCTAAATTGGGATGAAAGGTAGAAATTAGAAATAAGAGTTTAAAAAAAAGAAAGAGTTCTTTAGAGAAGTACACATAGGGGCACACACCTTCAGCCCCACATAGCCCAAGAATTATTCACAAGGGCTTAGCACTTCATAAGCACATCGTGCATACATAGGCACTCACAATAGCTAGCACTTACACTAAGCTACATCATTGACAACCATCCATCTTTGGATAAGGGGTGGGGTTAGATGCATGGTAAGGTGGACTTGAAACCTATATCCTGGACATGGCTTTTAAATTGGTTTTTAGACATTTGAAAAAGTCATTTTCCCTCATTTTCTCCCACATTTTGTGCATTTGAAAAGCCTGAAAACAAAAAATAGTTACGAGCAGCTCATAGTTCACTCATTTCGCCACCTCTCTCTCTCTCTCTCTCTCTCTCTATCTTTCGCTTACCCACTCTGTCTCTTTCCATCTCCTCTGTACCCCCTAAACTTGCATCACTGCCACCTTGTTGTTTACCTCTCTCTCTCTCTCTCTCTCTCTCTCTCTCTCTCTCTCTCTCTCTCTCTCTCTCTCTGCCACCTTGTTGTTTACCTCTCTCTCTCTCTCTCTCTCTCTCTCTCTCTCTCTCTCTCTCTCTCTCTCTCTCTCTCTCTCAATCTATGTGCCTATTGTAGGCCCCTTGATGTTGTTTCACCAACACACACACATACACATGGACCTTTCAGCCATCATAGCTTCCCAAGCATTTAGAGGCAGATGTAGAAGTTCAGGTTGTGTAGATGGTTGCGAGTCATGTGTAAAGTTTTCTACCAATGCAATCAAGGATTATTATGTGCAGAGGAAGCAAGAAAAACGTGCAAGGATAAAGTCTAAGCTACAACAAGAACATGAGCACAATGCAAGTTATTTTTTAAAAGTTCTACTCTAATGATTTGTATGAATGGTGCCAACACAAATACATCCTCTCTTAACATCGTAGATGATTCAAAGTAGTTGAATATACACATACGTAATTTCTATGCAGTTAGAGAGCGTTTGCAAACCTTTGCTTTCTGATGGTATTTTGCCATTATCTTCATGCTATCGATAAGCCCATGAAGTAGGCATAATCAGTGAAATGAGGTGAAAGAGCTTGTTTTCAAATTTTGGTTAAGCCATACTCATGTTTCACCCAACAAAAAGGATGTATGTCGCAAGCGCCTTGGTAGAAAATCTTATGTTAAGCATCCGATACACCTTCTCGATCAATCTTAGGTAACAACCAATAACCCATGCTCCAACACTTGTTCAGTCTCGATTCAAATGCTTTGTGATGATGCCAAATACTAGATTAGATGTTTCCAACTAGTATACAAACGTATACAAACAAATGCTAAATTCTCTACTCTTTTATGATTCTATCATCCTTGTTTGTGCATTGTTTCCTTCTTTTATCCATGTCTATGTGGGTTGTTACAAGATTAGGGTGCCCAGTTTTGTCCAATTTATGCTGGACTGGGACAATTCTTGGAGAGCAAATTTCAGGTGTAATAGCATTTGATACACCTTCTTGATCAATCTCAAGTAACAGTAACAACAAATGCTCCAACACTTGTTCAGTCTAGATTCAAATGCTTTGTGAATGATGCCAAATACTAGATTAGATGTTTCCAACCGGTATACAAACAAATGCTAAATTCTCTACTCTTCTATGATTCTATCATCCTTGTTTGTGCATTGTTTCCTTCTTTTATCCATGTCTATGTGGGTTGTTGCAAGATCAGGGTGTCTAGTTTTGTCTAGTTTATGTTGGGGACTGGGGGAGGGGGGGCAAAGTATTTCAAATGAGATCAACTAATAGAAAATACACATGTACTCACATTAACCCAATATAACTTAAATTAATATAAATTAGTCTAATTAATCAAATTTAGTAAAAATATGATGAAATGATTAAAAAATGATATTTCCATACTTAGAGTGATCCATTTGTTTTTCATAGATGCACCATTACAAGTACACTAGTTGTTGGAATTAGGGTTAGGTTGTAACAATGCACACACACAAGATAGAGAAGCTTGAGAGCACACAAACTCACTAGGTTAGAATGAACAAATGTGTGCCGGATACAAAAGATAAGTATACACCCCAAAATGAGTAGATAAGAGGGTATACATATGCACGGGGGGGGAAAAACCTTTTAGTGAGGGAAAAGGTGCCCTGGTGGTCCTAAGTGTGTTCACACACATCACTACCATATAATGCTACAAATGCCCCCTGGAGTAATAATGTGAATATATACAGGGTATGGCCGATCAATCCTAAAAAGGCAGTAAGCCCAAAGCTTTACGAAAAGCTTCAAACTTTTCATGGTGAAGGGCCTTCGTGAATAAATCTGCCATGTTGTCATGTGTAGGCACATAGACCAAACTGATCTCTGCCTGCAAAGAGTCTTTCCCTGACAAAGTGATAATGCACCTTAATGTGCTTAGTGCGAGCATGAAACAGTAGGTTCCTCGCAACTGTAACCTCTTCTAGGAGTTGGTCCTTGTTGCTTCATTTGCCAAGGTTGCTACATTCTTGGTTACTTCATTTGCCAGGGTTGCTACATTCTTAGTTACTTCCAGTTCTTGGTATTCATGTGCCAGGGTTGCTACATTCTTAGTTACTTCTAGTTCTTGGTATTCATGTGCTCGGGTTGCTACATTCTTGGTTGCTTCCACTTCTTGGTATTCATGTGCTAGGGTTACTACATTCTTGGTTGCTTCCAGTTCTTAGTATTCATATGTCAGGGTTGCTACATTCTTGGTTGCTTCCAATCCTTGGTATTATAGAGCCGGAGGGCATCTATTTCTTGCTTGTGAGGTTGGTGAGCTCCTCCTAGGTGGCCTTAGTAGCTACAAGCTCGGCTACTTTCCAATGTGTCATGATAGTGACTTATGAATATTTTCTTAGGCATTGGATGAAGGTTTTTCTAGATGATTTTTGCATCTTTGGCACTCTTGTGGATATGCCCGGTAAGTTAGAACAAGTATTGAGGTAAATATATCTTTGAACTCAGAGAAGTGTGTCTTTGATGTGGAAAGTGGTACATTTGTTAGTTGCAGTCTCCAAGGAAGGGATAGCTATGGATGAAGCAAAGATCAAAAAGATTCGTGAGTTACCTCCTCCTAGTAATCTTAAACAAATGCGAGGATTTCTAGGTTGTGAACTACTAACAACATTTATCGCAAACTTTGTCATTATTGCTTTACCTCTAACTACATTGCTGAAGAAAGATAATCCTTTTATGTGGACAAAGGATTGTCAAGGAGCTTTTGAGCTCCTTAAATAGAGATCAGTGGAAGCTCCAATTTTGTACCTCTGGATTGGGCTAAAGAATTTCATATTCACGCAAGTGCTTCTATGATGGTAGTTAGTTCAGTATTGTACTAATTGGATAATAATAAAGTGGATCATACTATATATTATGCGAGCACAAACCTATGCAATGTTGAATGAAACTATGCAATAACAGAAAAGGAATGTCTCTCTATGGTATTCTCCGTTTTGAGAAGTTTGGTCTCATTATCTTCTGGGAAAGTTTTTGATAATGGTTCTTTGAGTATACAAGATTTACAAAACAACAATGAGCCATTTAAAGTTAACGGATTAAGGGTTAAATCTTATGTTGTGTTTAATAAAGATATGGTAATTAGGATGCTTTATTTAGGGCATTGAAGGTATAGATAAATATAGTTTAGGGAATTATGGTTTTGGGATAAG
Source organism: Cibotium barometz (assembly GCF_041138505.1). NCBI lineage: Eukaryota > Viridiplantae > Streptophyta > Polypodiopsida > Cyatheales > Cibotiaceae > Cibotium > Cibotium barometz. Next base: position 49,283,756 of record NC_141066.1, on the reverse strand, counting down.
AGGTTTTCTATCATTAGGGAAAATTTGAACATATTTTGGGCCTTTTTCTAATGAAAGTAATTAGCAAAACGGACCAATAGGAATAGAGGATTGTGCACATTTGGTCTCCTTTGAATATAGGGAGGGAGACTAGGTTGTAGGGAGGGGGACTAGGCTTCCAATACTAATAATTATGCTTGTCCTATCTCATTTGCCCAACCCTAATGAAACCATCAAGCCCAAAACCCTAATCTGCATAGCATCTTCACGTTTTCTTTCTCTATCTCATTTGCCCAACCTAATCTTACTACTATAGCTTCACAATTGATATGGCTACACCACGAAGAAGACAAAACAATAAGATTGAGGAGATCTTACTATACAATAAGAGGGACGATGATGGTGCTTGGGTGAGAGAGGCATTTTGCAAGGGTGCTTGGGTTTTCCTACAGCCTACTGCTATTGGTCCGCATAGTTCGACGACGAGATGTGATGGAGCTTCATTGGAAGGGTCATTTAGAGGGATTCAAAAAATCAAGCAATGGAGACTTGTACAACATGTGTACATGGTATGAGACATACATTTTTGTAAACAAACTCGATTCCCATGCAACTATAAGTATCATAGGGAAGGAAGGAGGCTTGTGATATTATAATATTACATCTTTCATGTGTTTAATGATATTATAAGGAGGCTTGTGATATTACAATAGCTACATCTTTCATGTGTTTAATGATCTTATTTTTGGGTTGTAGATATTTTTCCTTCTAACTTGGTAGAGAAGCAACCATTATGAAGCCTTACCGGAACATTTGAAGCACTCCATGTAGATATTGGTGAGGCATTGTTTTCTTGTAAAACCAGTGCAAACCTTCTTAAGGAAAAGATCTTGTTTTACCGGCACTCCTATGTGGTGCCAATGCATGACGGTGGGTTTGGAAAGCTAGAGATCATCTCCTCTCCTCTCCTCTCTTCTCTATTGAATGTCCAACTCTTGATGTTTGGATGGTTATGGTTAAGAAATCAAAGATTCTTTGTGACATACAAGGATATTTGAAGTTTACAAAGCCATCTCGATCTGTTGGTCTTAGTTGGGTATATCTAATTCATCTTTTTGTTAAGATGTTCAATCAATTTACTTTCTCACAAACACTTACCATGTTTGTGTGCAAGAAAGTACTAGGTGATGACATGGTTGCCTTGCTTGGAGAGCAGTGGGACATTGTAGAGGGGAAGCATAAGGATGATACATTCAAGTGCAAAATAGTAGAGTCATCTAGTGTAGCATTTTGGTATCTTAAAGCTCGTGCTACCTTATACATTCGCTTTTATTACGAACGGTGGATGAAGAAAAATAGTAGTTGGGTCCCATTGCAAGCAAATGAACAAGTTGTTTTGCCTCTTGACATATGCGTTAGGTTGCCAATGGTGTGGTGGAAGTTGTAAGTGCAAGCAGGCATTGAGCCTACTAAATATTAGGGAGCACCTCAATATCATGGGAAGTGAAGATATAAGTGGGGCACAGTTCAAGTTGAAGAATAGAAAGATTCAAATACGAATGGAGTCGAAGACCTTGGTAGATGCTGATTGGGAATATGATTGTATAAGCATGACTTAATAAGAAAGCTTTGGAGTTTTTTATGAAGTCTATTTACTCTTTGGATTTTGTAAATTTACATATGTAATTCATCAATGAAAAGTTTTGTCTTGTAATTGTTGTCTTTTAGAATTACAATATTCAGACCTCTTTTTATGAATCCCTTTAAGAGTTCTAATATTTTCCTTTTAGAGATGTACTCGCGTCATGAGATGACAATTATGGCACAATATCTCAAAACCATTACAAACTCAAGTATAAATGTGTTTTGAGTAAAAAAACATCACAACATGAGAAGATAATTTACATGCAAGATTATAAAATTAGAAGAAAATTTATAACTATTTACAATGATAAATAGAGAGGAGAATGAAGTTTTCTATTTTGTCTCCATCTCCTTTGGTTTTGTCTCCATGTCCCCCTTTTTCTCTGGTTTTGTAGCCTCCTTTGTAAACTTGAACTTAAGTTCCTTCTTAGCTTTCTTGCCAACACCCTTCTTGGCACCTACTTGAGGACCACTTTTCTTTGAGGTATTTCCTGTTTTAGTGCCTTTGGTTTCTTTATGTGTGCCTTGTTGAGGAGCACCCTTGGTTTCTTTTTGTACAGTTCCTTGCTTAAACATAAAATGCTTTAAAGGTGAATGTATAGGCATTTTCTTCTTCTTCTTAGAGGGAGAGGCTTGCCTTGAGGGTGGTGGAGAATCTGGATCATTTGGAGTAATTTAATTATTCAAAATTAGATTGATAGCTCTTGCAACAAGAACACTCCACATCCAAAACTCGTGAGATCCAAGAGTCTGTCAAATAAAAAAAACTTCTCAGATTTAAGAACCAAGAACTATAGAAAATAAGTTCAAAAACTAAGTCAAAATTTACTGCAAAAATAGTGGGTTTTTAATTTAACCTACACTGTTATCAATCTCGATATATTTAGATAAAAGATATTTCCAGACATTGGCAATAAAATGTCATCCACATAAGGTAGAATATTTTTGTAAAGCCAGTGGGCTGATTCAAAAACTTATATCTGCCTCCTTTTTATAATTTGGATATTCATCTTCAATAGCTGAAATAGCTCTCTTACATGCCCTATTAAAAACCAAATTTGAATATAAGGAAAAATAAAGAATAAAGCTCAATATTCAAGTTATCAAGGAGAACTACTTACAATTTGAATATAAGGAAAAATAGAGAATAAAGCTTAATATTCAAGTTATTAAGAAACAACTTAATCTGCCCATGCATGCCAGTTAGACTGTTCATGAAAATAATAGTCCTTCTCAGAAGATTAATGACGCAAGCACTCCAGTGCGCCCACTGGAAGAAAGAAAAAGATATAAGAAAGCAAATATCGTATGACAAATATTTATAAAACACAAAGGAAGCATCAGTTAGAGACGAACCTCTCTACATATGGCAAAACAACAAAACAAATGTTCTTATTTCTCGTTGGCTTGAAATAGGATGCCAGCTCGGAAGTCTTGTTCTTCATATCAATCAATGCAAGTGACACTAAGGGATCACAAATAAATATTTCGTTGACTTGATTTGGAAGCAATTCCTTTATAAACCCTACAAGAGTTTATCGAAAGGAATGAACAAAATATAAGAAAATATTTAAGAAAACATACATATGTGAAAAATGTAATACCTTATACACATGAAAACAACACTGTCACATTGATCTTCCTATCCTTCTCTACAAGCATGTAGAGGTCCCCAGGTGCAATATAGAGATAGTCTGCCTCCACTATCCCAACATTGCAGATTAGCTGCTTTGGTACTTGGGCAAGCCTCTGAGTATTGGCCCTCTCCAACTACACAAGGGTCTCTAAGCTATCACACACATGTGAAACTTTTCCAATAACCTCTTCCTCCTTTTTCTTCACCTCCTCTTCCTCCTCCTCCTCCTCCTCCTCCTCCTCCTCACTCTTATCATCTAGCTTAAATTTCTTAACCAACTTTCTTTTCTTACTCTTCTTAGGAGGGGAAGTAATTTTGGTAAGGGATGAAGAAATTTATCAAACCTGTACCTGACGCTGCTAATAAGTGTCATGTCTCTATCCACATGTCTCTATCCATCAAAGTGACTCTTCTTGCATGGGCAGCACATATGAAGCTATCATTCATGAAGTCTATAAGAAAGTCTTCACAAGCTTTTTGAAGACATGCAAGTGCACTACTTTGCCATCTATAATGTTCTTTCCCTTTGATACTGTCACTAATTGTTCTTACAATTCTAAGGAATGGTGTCCTAGGGATGAACAGATGTGTAGCCTCCTGTGCTTGCCTAATCTTAGCAAACAATTTCTTTTATCTCTGGAGGAAAGTTCTTGCCTTGGATAAATTGGTTATGCCCTTTACTTTTTTCTTCTCTAATGGTTGCTTTGAAGTGGTTGCCTCTGGCTCCTGCTCTGGCTCTTGCTCTGGCACTGAACCTTTAGGAAGAGAGGGATCTGGGTAAACCATCCTCATAGTTTGCTTTGTACGAGCCATACTGCGAGGAAGCCACGATGCGATAGGAGAGATAAGAGCATGCCGGATGTGTCTACTCACGCCGTAGGAGGAGGGAAAGTGGAGCCTATCAGATGTGTCTACTCGTGCCGTAGGAGGAGGGCAAGTGGAGCCTATCGGATGTGTCTACTCGCACTGTGGGAGGAGGGTGGGAGGAGGGCGAGAAGGAGTTCAGAGTGATTGAGGGAGGTCACTGTCCCCATGGTGCAAAGAGCGTGATTGGAACACGAAGCATTTGCGTTGTCGAGGGAGGACGCTATCCACGGTGCAAAAATTATGCTGAGTGCCTGACGGATGGTAGTATTCACGGACGCCGTAGATGGAGATTACGGAATGGTACGCGATAAAACTTTTCGCACTGATAATTTTTTTGTGAATATTTTACCCATTTTATAGAATGCGATGTCATCATTGCATGGGTGATATAAGCCCTATAACATGTCACTCCGATGATTATGTTAGCCCTACATGTGGCACTCCTGTGATGATGTCAGCCCTACACGTGGCACAATAGCACAATTTGTTGATGTCAGTCCTTCACTTCCGTCATACATGTATTATGTCAGCCCTAATAAGATCTATATATATTCGTGCCTTCTTTAAATTTATTTTTTTTAAATTTCTATCCTTCTTTGCCCCTTCCACTGTGCGATAAGAGGGTTTGTTTTATAGGTGTTTCTTTGTCCTCGCGTCGTGGATTGGCTTCCCTCGCGTTTGCAGTTCACTGTGCGATAATCAACTTTACTTCTTACCAATTATTTGTCATCGCGTCATGGCCAGCATGGAGCAGGTGGTTCAAGTGGTTCACTCCTATGATCCTTTGGAAGATGTAGAGGCACTTGAAGAGGTTAAATATGAGCCTAGTGCCAATGAGAACCTATTTGATTTATTAGGGAGAGCTGGGCATGATGAGCGTCTTCCAGATGTTGAGCCTATATTTAATGTACCCTTTAGTTTAGAACAAATTGTTAAGGACATGGCAAGCTCCATGTTAGGGAAAGAGTTGGAGGCATATAGTAAATTTGTTGGTACAAAAATTATAAATGAGGGATCATCACAGTATGTTCATATGTCTAGATTTGCCCTATCCTCATCTGAAAAGAAGAGCATGTCAGGCAGGTGGGATGCCTATTCAAAAGATAAGAGGATAAAGATATGTCTTGAACACTACCCTCTACAAGAAAAAGTGCAAAGTTCTTGAGTACTGCTTTGGATTTGTGGCTTATATTTTTCTTCATGCAGACAAAGAGGACTACACAAAGGATGAATTGGAAGTTTAGAGGGGTCAAAAGGATGCACAAGCTTCATTTGTCACAAAGATGGAATCTGATGAAGTTATGGACCTAGTTTCTTGTGATGATGAGGAGAAGCTTCTAAGCACATGTTTTGATGTGGTAGATTTTAAGGCATCCACTGTTATTGATGAGGGATCATTTGTGCATGGAGAACACTTGAAATCAAACTTCATCCTCCTTGGGATGCCCTCCTTTATTATTGGAAAGAACTTTATTCTTCTCTCCCACATATACAAGATTTATAATTTAAGGGAGGATTATTGCCTTACAATTATAGCAGATGGTTGTGAAGCTGCCAAGGGTTTACTAGATGTGGAAAATGAACATAAAGAGGAGTTTCTGAAATTGGACACTGAAGTGACAGAGAACTTCATTGAAGCCCCTAGAGCCATGTCAATGTGCTTTGAAAAATCCAAGGAAACTAAATCTTCTCTTCCCACAGAGCTAGAATTTCAAAATCTTCAAGAGGAGTTAGGAATTACTGAAATAGGAAGAGAGCCCTTGCCCACCTTTGATCAAGGAAATGAAGAAGGCTCCATCAACCTTTGGGATGCATCAAAGTTGGAAGAGGATGAGAACCAGAAGGTAATTTATCTGTTCTTGAGTGAATTTATGTTTTGGTATTGACTAAATTTATGTGAAAGCTTATTCTTTGTTTATTACAGAGACTGAGCTTGATGATGCCAATGGTTTCCTTGGACGTGCAGGTGCTGCCCATGCAAGAGTTGGCGATAATGCTGCTCTTGCACACTACATCCCATCTATTGACAAAGAAATATTTATTATCTCAACAAATATTCTAGTGATGCTGAAATTCCACTTCTCACACTCAAGGCACTATCTAGATATACGGGCTATTCCTTTATCCCTTACAATACACATAAGGTTATGCTGATAGAGAAGTGTGCTGTTATTAGTATCTTTGGATACGGTATAGGATTTTGGTCTTCCAAAACCGGATACTTCTTCTATTATGCTAGCTATGCTCTAGGTGCTAGATTGAAGATGTAAATGCATGCATGTTAGTAGACAAGACACCACCAACCCAATTGCCAGCATTATCATCACCGTGTCATTCTCATCATCTTGATTCTCTAGCTTTCTCTTCCGTCCTACCTTATGTTTCTTTTCTCTCACCATTCTCATACACCATGGACAAGGATTTGGGGTGTTAGCACCTTGTGGACACCCAAGAAGGCACTTTATTGTCTTCAAGTCACCTCCTAAATGCCAGTCTATTGTATAAGTGCCCTTACCCTCCACTTCTATTTTTTTCCCTTCAATCTATGCATTAATGACATTGGTAATCTATGCATTAATGACATTGGTAATCCATGGTATCCTATCAAACATCTAAGCCAGCACTTCATGTGCCTCCTTCGGTACTTCAAACGCCCCAAGCCACCATATCTCTCTCTTAGATTGGACACTAAAAGAGGGAAAACTTAACTTGCAAACCCTCTCCCTATTGCTCGTCTCATTGTCTGGGTTTTCATTAGAACCTTCCAAAGGTAACTCAGTCTCCTTAGTCATGTTGATCTCACTCTTTGCATATGCCATTTCCTCATTCATAAGTGTGATACTCATTCGTTCTAACCTCTTACCTTTTACAATCTAACACTCATCCACTTTCAACACAAAACTTACCTTGTCACCTTGCATGACAAACAAAAGTACATAAGTTTTAGTACTTGAAAGATTTTTTTTAAAGTTCTCAAAGAATGTAAAGAATTACTTACATTGTTTAGGCAGTCTATAGAATAAGATCATAGCTCTCTGAAGACATAGATCAACAAATATGTTGTTGAACTCATTGTAGGGATACATAATCTTACCATTTGTGCTTCATTTTTTTCCCCAAGCTCCAATGGTTAATGTATCATTGATGCAATAGTACTCTCCAATTTTGAGTTGCACATCATCATTGCATATCCTCTGCTAATCTAATCTTTCGGGGGATAGGAAAAATATTCCTTGTGATGCCTTGTTTTGCGGAGTGTATCTTTTAGCAATTGATGGAGGGCTTGATATCCTTTTGTGCTAATGCCCACCTCATCGCATGCATTCTGAACCTCCTCAATGCTTAGAAGATTGGTAATGTCATCCATTATCTTATTTGCGAGTACTTATCGTATCTTCTTGTGGTGTGGGTATCGAATAATGGAAAGAATGTCATGCCTCCTCACACAACTACGTTATATTTCTCCAAAATCTTGAGAGGACCATTATCACCACATGCTTCTTTCAAAAAGTTCCTATCACAAACCAATAAAGATTACCAAAAAAAACTTAACCTATTGCTTATAACAACCACAACAAACAAAAATTCCTTAATCAAAATTCCTTAATCAAAAAATAAAAAAACAAACCTTGCTGCATGGATTCTTCACTCCACGAGCACCACCACCAAGTATGAGTTTTTGAATGTTATTTGATTGTCCTCTTTCACTCTCTTGCTCCCACAGGGCTGCTCTTCATGCGAGAGATTGTATCTTGTAGCTTCATAACGCGAGCCTCTTTCTCTTTGTCTCTTTTCTCTAGCTCTACAATATTATTTTGTGCATCTTGTAGTGCATGTTATATGTACTACTCAAAGTGCTTTGTAAGCTTTGTGTTTGTGAGTGGAGGAATTGGACTCTCCATGCATCACTCATGCTTAACCTTCTACAATATCCAAGTAGCCCATTCTCACCCTCTTCAACAAACTGAATAAATGAAGGGAGATCAGTGTTGAAGGGTGGAGGACAATGCGAAGAAGGATCATTAGAATATAAATATTTATCAATCCAAAGATTCACATTACTCCGACCCTATTGTCTTCTTGCATGCTTCTCATGTGCATTCAGATGCTCTTTCTTGATTGATGCATATTCATTCAATATGCAAATATGCAAGTCCACCTTCCGCATTCTTGTTGAATCAAGAATTTCTGTCATAAACCAAAATGGAAGAGACTAATCTGAAGTGACTCAAGGCTGTCCTATTGTATTCACAATAGGGCTATTCTATTGTGAAGAGGGAGAGAGATAAAGAGAGAGAGGGAGATAGACTTGAGCAGAGCTGTCCTATTGTATTCGCAATAGGAGAAGAGATCTTGGAAAAAGCTCTCTTGTTGGAAGGTTGTCGATTTCGAGACCGTGTGATCTATGGCTAGAAGGTGCCTTAGATTATCCCATAAGTGGTAGCATGGAAAGTTGAAGAGCCATATATAGGCTTGAGTGGCACCTTGTCATATTCATCTCCTTCGGCCGGTGTTTTGGGAGGCAGCTCACTGGGAGATGGGAGCCTGGTGGAGGGATGCTGCAGTGCCCATTGGGGGTGTTCGTGGAGCTCGATGGTGATGCGTCTCCTACATGCGTTAGTCTTTCACTGCGCATTTTGACATGGTATCAAAGCCCGGGCGTGTGTGGTCCTGGGCGGCTCAGACGTGTTTGGTCCTGCGACCCCCTCGCACCTTGGTGGCTTGTGGAGCTCAAATCGAGGGGGAGGGTGTTGGAAGGTTGGCGATTTCGAGAGCGTGTGTTCTATGGCTACTAGAAGGTGCCTTGGATCATCTCATAAGTGGAAGCATGGAAAGTTGAAGAGCCATATATAGGCTTGAGTGGCACCTTGTCATATTCATCTCCTCCGGCCGGTGTTTTGGGTGGCAGCTCACTGGGAGATGGGAGCCTGGTGGAGGGATGCTGCAGTGCCCATTGGGGTTGTTCGTGGAGCTCGATGGTGATGCGTCTCCTACGTGCGTTAGTCTTTCGCTACGCATTTTGACAATAAAAAGAGAGAGGGAGATAGACTCAAGGCTGTCCTATTGTATTCGCACTAGGAGAAGAGAGCTTAGAAAAAAGGGGGAGAGAGAGAGAGAGAGAGAGAGAGAGAGAGAGAATCTTATTGCAGAGGTTGGTAGGAAACGTGATTAATAATAGTAATGATTGAAAGAAATGGAATGTGGAGGTAATTTCAAATATGACTATTAAAATGGAGTAAATAAGAATGAAAGCATGGGTATCAGTGATCTTAGTAGGGGGTTTTAATAGCTAGAAAGAGAATCCTAGTTCGAAAATTAGAGAGATCCCCTACTTTTAGGCTCAAAATTTGGCATCATTATGAGCTTTGTCTGCTTAAGCCTCAACAAAATTAGTCTTAATTCCTTAAAATTAGGGATCCTTTACAGGGCCCTTTTTATGCTCAAATTCCTCCTAATGGTAGGGTTGGAAATGGGGAGAGAAAATATTTTTGATAGACTTTACTGGAGTGACATGAGTGCACCTATTCTGGATGAGGATAGCGTGGCAATACATCATTAGGGTGAGTTCTCTATTCCCTCATTCTGTACACACTCTCGCTATTACTTTGAATCTAGGGGTGAGAAATGTTGTGCAAGTTCTTTGATCTATTCTTTCTTCAGTTCTACCCTATTTTCTCTTGCGCAGAGTGTGAGTGTCGTATGTTATGGACAACGTCATCTTTACGTTGGCAATGGATTACTTATTTTAGGCAGTATGGGATAGGACTTGTTAAAGCCCTAGCAGGCCCAACTCCTCGGAGACATGATGATGAGCATAGTGTCTTTTATCCTCGGAGACATGATGATGAGCATAGTGTCTTTTATCCAGACAGAGGGTCATTTCAATAGAGGTTACCTAGTCCAGAGTTAGCTGCTGAGCATTCAAGGTGAGCCATGAGGAGATACTATGACATTCATCCCTCTTTCCATGATGTCATGTTACTTTGCTGTTTGTTCATTTTGGAGTGGAGTGGGTGACTACTATCAGGATCAGTTTAGAGGAGCTAGGGACTTAGTTGCATTACCTTTGTTAGTAGATTTTCCTTTGGTTTCTATGCCTTTTTTTAGCTTAGCAACATCAGTACCTTTTGAGTTTCGAGAGGAGGTGTATGTAACGTTGGTGTGGATGTACCAATAGTAGGTGGATAGCTTGGGTTTGTGAGATATATTCTTAATAGATGAGGAGGAAATAGAGGATGAGACTTGGGATTTTTGGTTGATGAGGAGGAAATAGAGGATGTTGATGAGACTTGGGATTTTTGGTTTGTACTCATTGAGGATGAGTTGTTAAGATGACATAGTGTTTATGAGGAAGTGTGTGTGAGTTGTTTTGTTCTTTTCTTTGTCGACAAATGGGGAAAAAAAAAAGAGAGTTTAGGACTATGCTATTTGGTGTAGCCGTGATGTTATAAGTAGGTTTGAAGGTAAGGAATGTGAAGAGTATTATGGACAAGAGGAGTTGTAATAATGGGAATGAAGACAAAAGAGAATAGAAGTGCAGGAGTGAAGATTTGTGAGACATTGAGAATGATCAGGTGTATCTAAAACTTATTCTTTTTATGGTTTGTTATAAATTAATGTGTTGTTTTAGTGTTCTTAATTTGAGTGGTTAAGGAATAAGTGTGGGGGGGAAAAATGTACAGTGATGATTATCATAATGTGTTGTTTTAGTGTTCTTAATTTGAGTGGTTAAGGAATAAGTGTGGGGGGGAAAATGTACAGTGATGATTATCATAACTAGTATATTTTCTATGAGAGTTTTCTAGTTAGATGGTTATTACCGCTTTACCTTTCTTAGAGGTTGATTTGGTCCTAGGAGTATGCCAAACTACTTAAGCTAGCTTTCTAGTGAATGGTTCATAGCTTCTATCTAATGTCATAACTGGGTTTTGAAGTGAAAACTAGGTTAGCAACAAAAAGTTTTTTTAAAGGAAAAAGTGAGGGAGAAGATAGAAAAAGGAAAGGAGAAGGAAAAGCAAAAAATAAACACGAGTACTATAGGAAGATAACCATCGCCATGAGGATACTTGGTAGGTTTCTAAGGATTTCTCTCTAGAGCCGTTGCCTTGGTTTTCATGGAGTGGGAACCTATGAAGGTGGAAACTATTTTTTTTTTAAAAAAAGCAAGAAGATAACTATCATGGTGTGATATTCTTGGTAGGTTTCTGGGGATACCCTTGTTCAATAATGTTGAGTTCTAGAGTGTTTTCCATAAAGAAATAAAATAAATTGTGGTCATAATGAAGAAAGGTGTGGAGAAGTTGCTAACAACAGAAGATTTAGTTTTTTTAAAATATGTCTACTAAGAACTCTTAGTTGTGGGATTAGATTATAAGCTTCAAGGCTAGTTTACTAAGAAGGTTGTACTAGAGACTTTGGTCATAACTGTAGATGCTCGCTATAGTAGTGCTTTGGTATGGTTGGATTAGTGTGTGTCATTGATTAGGTGAGCTTTATTTTTACTCTCTATAGCATCTTTTTAAGAATATATGGCTAGTTGTGGATTAAATGGGATGTTAAAGAGGGTAATTTTAATGTATTAATGAATGAATATTTTATGTGCAGTTACTATGTTATTAGAGCTAGATTATTGGTGAGTGTTATGTGTGATAGATTGAAGTTGTCAGTGGAGAGAACAGAGAAAAGGGTTCAAGAATGTGCTCACAAGGACGCTTCACAATTAAGTGTGGGGGGATGATAATCCTTAATTTTGGTCTTTATTTGGCCATTTTGCCTTATTTGGATATTTCTGGCCATTTTTACCATTTTTAATAGTTAATTAAGCTATTTTTGGTAATTAAAAATATATATTTTTAAAAATTAGGCCCAGTATCCATTTATGGATCTCATTAGGTTTTTGTGCCTATTTTTAGGCGTATTAGTTATTTTTAGCAAAATTTATGTATATGAGAAAATTTATCTTTTTTGCAATTTTAAATAGGCGGCGCTTGTGGGGTATGTTGCCTTACACTGATGGACTCCAAGGAATTAGTGGGATGTAGATGGATGCATTAGATGATGTTTATGTGTGATTAGAAGCATTTAGGACCAATTTTGGGGTTGGCCAAACATTTTAGATATGAAAGGGTGTCAAATTAGCGGGAATGGACCCTTTAGTTTGAAGTGAGGGGGGGTGGTTTTAGCATGCAAGAAAAAGTCACCTACTTCTGACACAAGACCTAAGTAATTCTTAAAGAAATAATTAAAAACTCACAAATACATTAAGATTAAAGAATAGACTTGCATCAAATTGATATGAAAGAGCATAACATAGCATAAACAAGAGAGATAGAACACTGTCACCCATCAAGACAAGATTGGGTGCAATCTCCCCCCTCATGCGTGTAGCTCCACTTCCACGATATGAGTATTTTGAGATTTCTATTCAATAAATAGCCCAAGGAGCTATTAATAGTTGTGTGTACAAAATTGGACTTACTTTTCCACTTTTACAAAAATAGCTCAAACACTAGAGCTTATTCACACACTAAGTGTAAATAATCAAAACTCTTCTAAAATATGTGCTAACAATATAGCAACGCCATGCACAAGTGTGCTTAAATAATATGTACAATCTTTTGGCACGTGGCCAACAAAATAATAATATTCCGAGATGATTGATCCTCCATACGCGACACGTGTACTGCTCATCACCTATCTCACAAATGTAACACATTAGTTGTTTCAATTAAATGCCCTTCTCTACAATTAATCCCAATATGAAACATTAATAATGAAAACTCTTCTAAAATATGTGCTAACACTATAGCAACGCCATGCACAAGTGTGCTTAAATAATATGTACAATCTTTTGGCACGTGGCCAACAAAATAATAATATTCCGAGATGATTGATCCTCCATACACGACACGTGTACTGCTCATCACCTATCTCACAAATGTAACACATTAGTTGTTTCAATTAAATGCCCTTCTCTACAATTAATCCCAATATGAAACATTAATAGGCACAAACACCACATCCACTTACCACTTGTTTCACTATGATGAGAGTATCATTATACACATCATCTAGCATGGTGTTGTGTATTGCCACTTGTTACACTTTCAATTAGCATGACATGTCAATTGCATAAACCACTTGTTATGCTTCGACCGTGTGCGGTTGTCTAGCATATACCACTTGTTTCACTTGACCACAATTAGTTGTCAAGCACGGCACTACTTGTTACACCTCAACAACATACACCCGTTAATTACCATGGCACTACTTGTTGCACCTCAACAACATACACCTGTCAAGCATGGTCTCAACCTATGCCAATTGACTAGGTAACCAATATTTAATGTGGGGTCACCCACGATACCAATTGACTAGGATTGTACACTAGCGTCTGGGCGTCCTCATACAACTAAAGGTTATGTAACAACTTCTTGGAGGAGTGGAGAGAGCATTATGAGTGATTCTTGAGCATGACCAGGGTTTTGGGACTCTCAAGCATGAATACTATCCATTCTTACTTGCATTTCTATCCTTCTTGTGTGTTATCGATGAATTTTGATGATCATTCAAAGAGGGGTAATTAGCAAGTCATTAGTGGGTTACAAATTGGGTAATTTAGGGATCAATTCATGATAATATATTGGAGCAATGGGATGCATTAGGACCTTAGCAGTGTTCCTAATGGAATCTCACGTACAATAGCAATACAATCTACATCGAAGAACCGTACAAATTGATCATTCTTGAAGGTTGGCTTCTCACTTCATGCTTTCTTAGTGATATAATTAGTGAATATTAAGAGAATTAATGATGAAGTATTGAAGGCCTTTGAAACAGAGATGCATTAAGACTAGATAAACTCGATTAAAGCATGATATCATGATTAAGATGGGATGAAGGGGTGGTTTAATTATCTTTATTAAAATTGGCTACACCGTTATTAGAAAAGGAACTATATTTTTTATTGAGGATGTTGAAAAATGATATAAAACAAAGAAAATGTTTAAGAAGAAAAACTTAACTTGAATTTTTGAAATTTAGTGGAGCTAATTTAGTATTTATTTCTTAATTTCCAAAATTTGTACTATTTTGCTAATTAATTAAAATGATGAAGTCAACTAATAAAATTTAATTAATGTAGATTATAAATGGTGTAGTGTGTGATGTTATTTCAATAGAAAAGTTTTGAAACATTATTGATAATGTTTGCTAATGATATTTAGTAAACTACTTAATATTTTAATGGGCTAAACATTAGGATTTTGGATCTTGATAAATAGTAAATTATTTTCATAAAAAATTAAGAGTAGTTCTTAGACATGTTATGAGATGTCAAGTTAATGAGAAATCATCATAGTTTATTTTTAATTAAAAAAATTTAATTTTCTTTATTTTTAACTTGATTTTTAAACGTAATATCTCAAAATAATAAATTTGGAGGTATTTTGAAAAATAACTTAGATTTATTTATTTTTGTTTTATTAGTGTGTTAGAGGGCTTGGATAGATAATGAATATTCTTTATAGTTGTAATGTAAAATGTGTGTAATTATCTATTTAGTGGAGGGTTAATACGTAGAGTTGGGTAATTAATTTCAATATACTTTCTGAAGGTAATATGTTTTTATTTATTTATTTCTTGTGGCATATAAAGTTTGATATTATTTGAATTTCATTTGTGGGTACATGCTTTGTAAAATAAAGCTAGTTTGTTGCATAATAAGTAGGTTATGTGGTTCATTTGAGTAGCATGGGGTTATTCCCATTTCTCAAGTGAAGTGTTTGTGTGTGTGTGTGTGTGTGTTTGTGTGTGTGTGTGTGTGTGTGATGGAAATATTCATAATTTGAAACATTAATGCATGTGGAATAGTTTTGTGCTTGTTAAGTGAGTTAAATGTGATTAGTTATTTTTAGGATATAGTTTAAAATTAGTTTTAGGAGTGGCTATCCCCAAAGTAGGTGGTTAGTGGAGGGGGAGCCCTCGATCTTTCTATGGTCCTTCTCTTTACATTTTAAAGAGGATTTGCCTTTGGCTTTAATAAGTATCACCATTTTGCTCTAATCTTTTATCCACCTTAGCTCTTATCTTCCTTAGCTATACTCTCATATTCTCCTCAAATCCATCTCATTTAACAAAAATGAATTTAAACATCATACATTTTGTGATGCAAATTAGGTGGGTGATCCATTAACAAGAAGAAGCACCACAAGCATGCGTTGCTCAATTGGAAATGGTTTTGTTTCTTGGACATTAAAGAAACAACCTATAGTAGTCTTAAATACTACAGAAGCAAAGTATAGATCTTCAACACAAGCAGCATGTGAAGTTGCATAGATACAACAAGTGTTAGAAGATTTGGAGAGATAACATTGAAAGAACCAGTACCAATATATACTAACAACATGAGTTCTATTCAGTTAGCAAAGAATCTAGTGTTTCATGCTTATACAAAACACATTGAGGTACATTATCACTTTGTTAGGGATCTTTGTTAGAGAAAAAGTACTACAAGTTCAAGTTGATCTAAGATTTGTGAAGACTAAAGATCAGATCATAGATATCTTCACCAAAGCATTGGTGAGAGAGAAATTTGAAAAGTTTTGACAACTACTTGACATGAACATCACCACAACTTGAGCTTGAGGGGGAGTGTTGAAAATAGATAAGATTAAGTAGAACATATCATAAGTAGCATGTGAAAAAAATCTTAAGTTAACTAGTTTTTTGTTAGTTGAGTTTTGTAAAAAGCACACTTTATGTTTTTGAGGAAAGCCAAATTTCTTTTTGTAATCTTGTATATAAAGGCACCCTACCTAGCATAATTAACAAGCAAGAATTTAATTGTCTCTTATGGGCTTCTCTCGTTCATCGTGCACAAACATGGGGACATGCATCAAGTATGCACGGGAACTAAGAGAGGTGTTGATGTATGCATGCACACATAAGATGATTGACGAGCACAAGTATACACAGGCGCTAAGAGAGGTGTTGATGTTGTTAAGAATCATGGATCGAGCTCTCCTAAACAACTTCCTAATAACAAGACATTTACCTAATCATAAACTAATCCTACACTAATCTCAATAAGGTGGATAAAAACGAACAATACTCATGGTGATGAGTGTGTGCTAATTAATTTTAGACTCAAGTTCAGTTAGGTTACAAGATGGAAACTTGTACTCATAAAAAGACTTGAGATGTTGTGCTTGTATTCCATTGCTTGAAAATTCCTCCTTTTATATAATGAGGAGATTACAACTAAGCTTTTCTCTTGCATGTGGGATAATTCTCACTTGGTGATGTACCTTCTCACACTCACTCCATACTTTCCTTGTGCTCCATGGCACCATATTTCTCAACACCCCCCCTTGGTGCCAAATCTTTGGGCTACTCAAGGTGGTTGGATGTTACAAAATGTTGTTTTGAATTTTTACTTAGGCTACATTCCCCTATGTGCTATGAGCAACTTTGGCTCATGTGCTACTTTGGCACTCCCCCCCCCCCCCCCCCCTTAATGCTACTTTGGCTCTTACATGAGGGATGAATTTCTAGCTTGGGTACATCATCGGTCCGAGAGGCTAGATACAAACACTTTTTGTAGGAAGTAGGTTTTTTTCACAACAAAGTTTTGTTTAAGAGATTGGTAGTGAGATGAATTTTTGATTGGAGACTTTTGCGGCTTCTCTTTCCTCTTCATTGTAGCTTTTCTTGTTACTTTCAATTTTTTTGCAAATTATGCTTTGTTTATGCATACTTACGCTTGTATACTCATTTGGTTGCAGCATTTTTACCAAGGTTGTGCTCTTCTCTTTCACACACACTAGCGTGCAACATTTTTACCAAGGTTGTGCTCTTCTCTTCACACACACTAGCGTGCTCATTTGGCCACTAATTACAAACACTTTTGACTCATGGTCAAACACAAAAGATTTGGTGAAATTTTTATTTGTGACATTGTTAGATGTAGAGCTAATTTGCCCAAACCATACATGTTGGTGTGACAAGAGAGAACCCAAGATGATGATCATTTTTTTTAAAGCCCCACATTTTGCATATGAACCACCTCTTAATAGAGGATAAGGTTTTTAAAACCTTTATAATTTCTTATTTTTTTATTTTTTTAAATGAAAAAATCCAATTGACGCGTGGGTGTTGCGGATCGCTTGCACTTGCTCAGCTTGGCGAGCGGATGAGTGTGGTTGTCGATGATGCTGCTATGCTGGCTGATGGCTTGGTGCTTATAGCGATGGCGTTTGTTGACAGTGCTGCTACACAGAGAGCCGATTTCGCTCACAGGAAACATCCACGAGGCTGCTGATGTTATTCGCAGCAAAATACTCTCTCTGCCGCCCCCGCTGGTGACCCTTCTCTCTTTCTCATGCGGCATGCTTCAGTCATGGCTCATGAGCCGGCTGTAGTTCACAGATTCTCTCTCTCACTTACTGATGCACACAGTGCCCTTCATCCTGCAAAGTTGCCTCCCAACTTGCTGACTGCTAAGCAAGCAGCCTATTATCCTTGCTTGTTGCCTTCTCTCTCTACTCTACTCCCTCTCAACGAATAAGAAGCATAAGAAATCTCTCCCTTTGAGAACCTAAAGAGAGATAAAGGACTCTAAACTAAAGAGACCAATACAATAACCCTAATGAAAGAGATTAGGATACTAAACTAAGCTAAGAGAGCTATACCTAAGCTCTGATACCATGTTGAGAATCATGGATCGAGCTCTCCTAAACAATTAATAACAAGATATTTACCTAATCATAAACTAATCTTACACTAATGATAACATTAATCTAAGGTGGATAAAAATGAACAATACTCATGGTGGTGATGAGTGTGTGCTAATTAAGTTTAGACTCAAGTTCAGCTAGGTTACAAGATGGAAACTTGTACTCATAAAAAGACTTGAGATGTTGTGCTTGTATTCCATTGCTTGAAAAGTCCTCCTTTTATATGAGAAGATTACAACTTAGCTTTTCTCTGGCATGTGGGATAATTCTCACGTGGTGACGTACCTTCTCACACTCACTCCATACGTTCCTTGTGCTCCACGACACCATATTTCTCAACAGATGTATGTATGCACACAGATAAGATGATTGATGGGCACAAGTATACACGAGCACTAAGAGAGGTGTTAATGTATGCATGCACAAATAAGATCATTGATGGGCATAAGTACTTATGTGTTGACATGTTTTATAAAGTATATGGGGTGCTTTCTTAGATGACATTACCTTAACGCATCATGCTAACATGTAGTAGTAGTCATTGGGCAATGCCTTGTGTGATAATGATGTCTGATGAATGATGTTGATGAACATAGGAGGGTCTATAAGGGTTTTGTTAGGAAGAAGTGATTGAGTTATTTTAGCTTTGATTTAGGTAACCTCTACACAAAATTAAGATTCCATATGAACTTATAGGAAACCATCTTGATTTTTGAAATCAGTAAGGATGAGTTCCAATAAGCCTTCTCTCCTTGATGAAACCTAACAACTTAATAGGGGATTTGTGCGACTCAATCGTCTACCTTCTACCTTAATCTAAAAGGAAAAAGCTCTTATAAAAAAACATAGTGAAGAAG
Organism: Cibotium barometz; assembly: GCF_041138505.1. Classification (NCBI taxonomy): domain Eukaryota; kingdom Viridiplantae; phylum Streptophyta; class Polypodiopsida; order Cyatheales; family Cibotiaceae; genus Cibotium; species Cibotium barometz. Next base: position 49,265,037 of record NC_141066.1, on the reverse strand, counting down.
TTCGCTTTGTTGAGTGAGGATACACTTAACATCACAAAAGACAATGAAGTGATAGTAGAGAAACCTGAGAGGGAACCCTTAGTGGCCCCATCTTGATTCAAGTGGATGTGGATGCTACGTATTCATACATGTGGTGCATCTTGCAATCTCATTTCATCACGAGGTGTATCTTGACACATTAGGGTGAGATACACATTTATACATGTGGTGCATCTTGCAATCCCACCTCATCTCACAAGGTGCATCTTGATACATTAGGGGGAGATACATATTCATACATGTGGATAAGCATCAAGAAGGAGAGTTACTTCTCGCACACTTCTCGCACACTAAAAGCATCAAATGAGTAGGATATGAATTCCAAGCTTTATTTATGTTTTGAGAGTATTGAAAATACATTCTCTCATGAGGTCTTTTTATTCTAGAAGTTTGTCATGATTGATAAATCATCTCTTAGATCTACAAAGAGGGTGCATACCCTAAACTTGCAAATAGGTACTATGGGCCTTTTCGAGTGATCAAGAAGATCAATGAAGTGGCTTTCAGATTGACATTGCCTACTCATTGGTATATACATAATGCTTTTCATGTGATTCTCCTTTGCAAGTATGTAGGGCTAGAGCCCAGTGAATTGGTTATTGAGGATCCACATCAAACATAAGAGATGTGTTGAGGTGAAAATGGCTTTTAGAAAGGAAGTTTAAAATGAACCCATGGTACACTACTCTAGCAAGTTTGCTATGTCAGCTCATTTGGAAGGTAAAAACATTCACGCTATAGAAAATACACACAATTTAAATCAATAGAGAGAGAGAGAGAGAGAGAATGTGTGTGTGTGTGTTTCTATGCATGTGTGAGGGGGTGTGAAGAGAGAGTGCATGTGCATGTGTATGCAGAAGAGAGGGGTGTGTGTGTGTGTGTGTGTGTGTGTGAGAGAGAGAGAGAGAGAGAGGTATATTGCACGTGTATATGCGTGCATGTGAGAAGATAGGATGTCTGTGTATGCGTGCGTGGGAGATTGTGTCTGTGTGTGTGTGTGAGAGAGAGAGAGAGAGAGGGAGAGAGAGGGAGGGAGAGAGAGACATACATGCACACACATGAATGTACATGTATTCATGCACACACACACACACACTTGAGCTTACACACACATATACATGCATATGCATGCACATAAGTATATACATATATATACACACATACACAAACTCACACACACAAGTACATTTGTGCACACCCACATGCACATCCATGTATACATAGATGCACACACATACACATTAACACGTGTACATGCACACACATAGACACAAAGATGCACACACAAACACATTCACATGCTCACACACTCACACATGGACATACAAAAACAAACATATACACGTACACACACTCACACCGTACACACAAACACATGCACATACACACACTAGCACATGCGCACAATCAAGACACTTGCACGATGCATGCAAGCATGAAGTCGACATTACATAATCACAGACACATGTGTATGTACACACACAGTCGCACAGATGAGCATGCAAGTATGTGTGTGCATGTGTGGGAGAGGGGAGAGAGAGAGAGAAAAAGAGAGTTTCTATGTATGTGAGGGGGTGTGAGAAGAGACAGTACATGTGTAGTGTATGCATGAGAGAGAGAGAGAGAGGACGGGTGCATGTGCATGTGTATATGTGTATATGTGAGGATGTTTGTATGCGTATAAGTGGGAGATTGTGTCTCTGTGATGAGAGACACACACACACGCATGTACACATGCACATGCATACATGCACACACACAAACATACACACATACACACTTGCACATATAAATACATGTGTATACACATGGCATGCACACCACATAAAGTACATGCACACACACTTAGACGTACACACACTCACTCACATGTACAAACATGTATACACATACACTCACCTACACAAACATATGCATAGAGTTGCACGTTTGTATATGCATAGACGCACATGTACACTCACCTACCAAACACAGGCACTTGCATGCATGGACACGCATACACACACAGAGATATGCACACTTACACACACACACACACACTCTCAAGCTTGCACATACACATACATGCATATGCACGCATATAAGCACAAATAGATACACACATACACACACTCACATACACAAGTACACATGTACACATATGTATACATAGACACACATGCATACACAATTGCACGTGTACATGCACACACTCTCACACACATATACACGTGTATATGCACATACATCTATATCTATACAAGATAAAGCAAGGGTCCCTACCCTATAAACCTAGCCTTTACGTGGAGAAAGGAGAGGGAGAACTTTTAAAAAGAAGAAAGGAGAAGAGAAAACAGTCTTTGGGGGTTTCTTTCCCATATGCCTAGCTACATTGGGGCTCACAATTAATTATCACCACCATCAAGTCATTTGCTCATTGAATGAGTTTCTTATATATATATATAATACATTAGAAAGCAAATTACCCACCCCTCCCTCCTCCTCCTCCTCCTCTCTCTCTCTCTCTCACACACACACATATATCTTCTAATATTATATTATATGCATGTGTAAGAGAGAGAATATACCTACCTATATATACATAGATAAATACACACACACACATAGATAAATACATATACACACACATATATAATATATATGTATGCATGTATCTATAGGTATGTAAGCATGCATCTATATGTATGTCGACATACACATGTATGTGCATGCACACACACGCACATGATACATGCATGCATGCACACAAACACACACACTCGACTCATGGACACACGTGTGTACACAGAGATATGCACACTTACATATGCATACACACTCAAGCTTTCACATACACATACATGCATGTATAGGTGAGAGGGAGCCTGAGAAGAGTGGGAGGTGAGGCGAGAGCTGGTGGCCGCCCTGACCCGCCATGCCATGGCTGCATCAGCTCGTTGCCCACTTGAAGGATCCAAGGGGGGGAGGATCGACCTCTGAAGGTTCATTACTTTCTCAATATCCAAGCCAAGAATGACCTTGTGTGCCTTTGAGATCACTTACTCGGTATGTGGGGTGATCGTCTTGCTTCATTCCATTGACCCCATGGCTTTTTTTTTGTGGAAAATATTTAATATATATTAGTCACCACTCCAAATATTTACATCCAATCATCTTTTTACAATATCAGACATCCCTTCTGAGCTCACCTCCTATTCCAAGATCTACTACTATTCACATCCACCAACCTTTTACCACCCACCTGAGCCCCCAACCTGTTCCAAGTTACTCTTACTGGTGTTGAGTAATTTGCAAAGAAAGTTCCATCTTTCATCCTCCCATACAAAAGAGGATTAACTCCAAGATACATAATAGCCTAGCTGCATACAAGCTATCATCATAGGCTCGAAAGTGAATCATTTAGGTGGAAGCTTTTCCAAAACACATTTACCAACCCAGACCTTCACCATAGGTCTAGTGCCCAATGGATTTTCTATAAATGCCACAAAAGTATACACAAGATGCTTCTCCTTAAAGTACCACCTCTTCGTCCTGGGCCCAAACTTGGGCAACTTGGTCTTCACCTCCTTGATAAAATGAACTCCTGCAAACAACTTTTGTTAGGGCTTCCTAGCATGTACCAAGGCCTGTTGTTTGTAATGCATATCATCTCCATTTTGCAGAGAGATTGTATTGTCTGAAGTGTATTAGCATCATTCAGATTATTAGCATAATAAACAGATCTACAAAGATAAACACATTTATACATAGTTTCAGTACTATTCAGCCTAGTTTCCCCACCCATTATGAAATACTAAATTATTTCTAGATATCTAGATCTCCCAAAGGCAACCATATCTGATAATGTTCAATAGCCAGTTAGTAACCTCTTTAGATTCTACCCCCTTTCCCAAGACCCAATCCCCCCACAGTCCCTGAATTTCCAAAGTTATAGCCACCCATTTCTCAATCTTAGCCCAAAATTCCCTAATGGTTGGACACCCCCAAAATAAATGTTTCCCATCTTCTAAGGCTGTCCTGTACCTTAGGTAGTAGCCTGAAGTAAAGCTCTTTTGTAAAAGCTTGGATCCAACTGGTAAAGCCACTAAACATACTCTCCACAGAAAGGCCCAAAACTTCAAGGGCAGGTTGGACTCCCAAATAAGCCTCCATCTCTTTCTCCAAGTTCCAGTCTTCCATTTTACCTTCAAAGCTTTGTTGCAGTATACCACATTAAAATTTCTTTTTCTCAATTCTGTATATAAGGCTTTGGCTGAATCTTTATGTAGCTTAACCCCATTGAACCACCTCCAATCTTTGAGCCAGCAAGAGTCATCCAATGTAGTGGAAACCCAACCTTTCTGAAGCTCCCCCAAAATTTGATTGACTAGATTTCTTTGTCTAGGCTTTAATCCAAATTGAGTGACTAACTGATCAAGTTCTTTCCAGCCAGCTAGGATCCAATCCCAGCAATCTACCATAATTCTTAGCCCTTTTTTGTTCAAATTATTTGCCACATTGATGGAGGTGATTAGGAGGGGTCAGGTTGTTAGACATCTGGGAGTACCATCCCTTTTCATGATAGACTTGCTATCTGCAACACAGTTCTGAATGCTTACATCATGTTCTTGGCTCTAGTGGTGGTTAACTTTGGAAAAGCTCAATGGAAGATGATTATTAGCCCCATTAGAGACTTCCTTTGGAGAAATAAAGCCAATGCAAAGAAGGTAGCTGCTTGGTTAGCATGGGATAAAACAAGCTTACCTAAAGCTGATGGGGGTTGGGGTATTCTGCATCTTCCCACTCACTTTTCTGCCAAAATTGTTTTATTCTTACCCAAATGCTTATCTCAAGAAGAAGTCTGTGCCAGAATGTTAAGAGAGATTATTAAATATTCTCATGTATATCCGAGAGGGATGTGGATGGGACTCGATTGGAGAAACAAGTTGTTTTCCTCTGCTCCCCTTAAGATCACAAACTCCTCAATTTGTAGGTTTCTGTGTGAAAAATGGAATACATCTATTACAGTGGGATGGTCGTACAAGAGTCACATGCAACTCCTTCTTCAACCTTGGAATTTGGTGGTCCCACAACTTCAACCCACCTTTAGCTCTCCCCCATCTATGTATATCAAAGTCATTATCCTCTGTTAGGCTGATCATCTTAGTTTTCTGGATATTACACTTGGACCTAGAGGCATCAGTAAACTCTTGAACAATAGATAAGGCCTGTCTCATGTTATCACCATCCACTCTAAGGAAAAGCACAGAGTTCAGTAGAACATTGGATGATGAGTTGCTCCCCATTTTTTAATTTAAGACCAGTGACCCAACCTTTCTCCACTGGCCTCTTCTAGGGTAACTATTAGGGGATGGGAGGCAATGGCAAAAAGAAGAGGGGCTAAAGGATATCCTTGTCTAACAGATCTTCTAATTTGAAATCCCCCAACTATCCTACCATTTAGAAGAAGACTAGAGTAGCCTCCCAAAGATAGAGTGAATATGCAAGAAGGCCAAATCCCAATTTCTCCATGACTCTTGCCACACAAGACCAATGAATCCTATCATAGGCTTTTTCCAAATCTAGCTGAAGCATAATGCATTTCTGATTAGTTCTTATAGCTACATCTTTTCCTACCATAGCAACCAAAATGTTGTCATAAATGGATCTACCCTTTATAAACCCATGTTGTTTCCTAGATATCACCTTTTGAATCACTGGGGTAATCCTTAAAGCTATGACTTTAGCCAGGATTTTATATACCACTGTTAAGAGGGTAATGGGTCTCCAATGATTAAACTTACAGCAAGCAACTTGTTTAGGGATGAGTTTCACCACCCCCTCCTTCAAGTTTCAATGACTTTAGCCAGGATTTTATATACCACTGTTAAGAGGGTAATGGGTCTCCAATGATTAAACTTACAGCAAGCAACTTGTTTAGGGATGAGTTTCACCACCCCCTCCTTCAAGTCTTTATCCAAAATCCCATAGCTAAAAGCATGGCTGCACATTTTCCATCCTTCATAAAGGGCCAAATGAGATGAAAAATTCTACAGAAAGACCATCCCACCCTGGAGACTTTTCCTTGCCCAGTTTAGTAATAGTTACCCAGCACTCATCTTGTTCTATATTCCTTTCTAGCCAGTTGGCCTCTCCTGCATCTATACTTTGCTTAATCAATTTAAGCATGTTGCTTTCTACACTATATCTATATCTGGAATCACCTTCCTTGAGACTCAAAGTGGCACCTAGATAATCTACCCATTTCTTGGCTTCCTCTATATCCTGAATCACTACCCCATTTTCATCCCTAATAATCCCAACTATCTCCATGTTGTCCCCCTCTTGGGTTAGCATAAATAAATGTCTATCAGGTCTCTTTTTGGAGAAAAAGGAATTCCTTTTGATATCACCCAACCTGTACATTGTCAGTTTGTCATCCTCTTGAGGCTTAGTTTGACAACTTGTGTATAGGCTAATTTCTTCATCTGAGAGTTTCCCTAGGTGTCTTTTCCTTTGCAATGCTTCTAATTGATCACTCCACTTTTTCCTTTTCTCTTTCCTCTCATAAGCTCTCAATTTTCCTATTCTCCTTATGAATCCTTGCATTTCAATAGCAAAAGCCCTCCAGGCTCCTTCCCCAATGCCTCTTCTCCTTAGTCTATTGATAGCTTCTTCAGTACATTCCCCAAGACTCCAACCATCTACCATACCCAACTTGCCTCTAGGTTCCCCCCATTTCTTTTTTTCTTGCCCCATTCGAATGGTGCTTCCTCCACATCTATCAGCTAGTGTCTCCACCATATTAAAATCCCCCATAAGAATCTTGGGACATTTCATGTTAAGACCACAAAGCCAGTCCCATATCCTTCCCCTTTCTTTGTAATTATGAGCTCCATAGATATTAATAACCCAAAATCTCTCTCCCTCAACCTGGAATTCTACAACCAACGCTCTACCGTTAGGGTGGTTAGCAATAAGGTAGGGTTTCATAGATTCCTTTATGATGGTCATAACCCCGCTATATCCTTTATCAAAACCCGCATAATACACTACCCAATCCTTAAATATCTCCCTTATGTTCCCTTTTCCACCAAAAATATTATGCTTCTAGATGGCCAACAAGGACAACTTCCACTCTTTCACTAGACTCCAAAAAGTAGCATTTTTCTTTTTATCCTTAATGCCTTTTACATTCCATGTACATCCCCTTATCTCAGCCTTGTTGATCATTGAAGAGCTATATCAGGGACCATATCCATCTCTTGACTATCTTCCTGATCAGGATCAGGGTTCTGGGACCATCTTCTTGTGGCAGTTGCCCTTCCCCTTTTCAGGAGATTTATTTTGTGGTCTTCTAGCTTCTTCTTTGGTTATTCTAAGGTTGGTTTTACTTCAGGGTTTTTCAGCCACTTTAGTCCGACCCTCTTCTATACCCCTACTTCCTTGTGGATCCTGTACACCTTTCCGCTTGTCATCTTTGGCCTTGCTAACTTCCTTTTTGCATTATTCAGTCCCTTCTCTCCCTCAAGGTCCATATCCTCCTTAGTATCTTCCCTCTCTTTATTTTTAGATTGAGCATCACAGAACCTGGCTATGTGCCCAAGATCCCCACAGTTAAAGCAAGCTTCAAGAAAAGGACCAAACTTAAGGGCTAGATCAATTTTGCCAAGATCCCCAAGATCTACCTCTAGGGTTTTCGGAGTTTTGAACTTAGTGTTCCCAGGATATGCAGATATTGTTCACATGGCGGTCGGAATCCTCCACCTTAGGGATAAACAGAGGTGGGCCCAATGATTTTGCTAGCTCCCCCAAAGCCGGTCGGAGTGGGGGGAGACCTACTAGTTCCACAACCCAGAGAGGAAAAGTTTTTTTTAAAACTACGGTTAACATAAAAAAGGGGAGCGAATGGAATTGCATGAACCAGCTTGGGGCCCATAATTAGAGGATCTTTGGAGAAAATATCAGAGACAGCCTATCCTTTAGAGAAAAGGATGTTAAAGAATTCTTTCCTCCCCAGATAAAAAGTTTGCAGCACCACCTTTTCATGCAACATATCATCTAGCCATTTGCCAAGTTTAGCTTTGGAAGGGGGCCTACCAGAACAAAATAAAATAATATTGCACAGAAGGAGAACAGATTCACCTGCTTCTTTACCAGGGCTATAGAGACGTTGGGGGCCAATGGTTGTACTAGCGAGGGGTGTAGCCTGTTTGTTACCCAGTTTGTCTGCCCGCAGTCTCTTCTTCTCCTGAGTCTCCTCCTCTACTTCCTCGTGAGCCCTCTTCATTTCATGAAGTCTTCAGCGCCCAGTCACCCCAACTTTGGGCTTCTTGATCCCCCTCAGTCCCCCATACACTGTATCCCCATTCTGCCATGTGAGCTATCAGACTCCCTACATGCACGCACCCACGCACACCCCTACACCCACTTGATTACCGCTGTTGACGGCCACGTACCCACAGCCCATTACCATGCAATGATTTATGATCTTATGTCAAATCCTAGCTCACTCACCTCTTTACCCTTCAATAACTCTATCAAGCTACTTATTACATTTCTTGAACATCTCTCATCCCATCACGTCCATACCCTACCCCCACCTCTGGACATGATAGAAAGGCAAAGACTTGGAGGCAAGATCGCGGCCTGGCTGGATGTACTCCATATCCCAATTTAGGAATTTATTAGAAGACATTGTCCCAATTACTACAAAGAAGAAAAGGTATTAATGGACTTCAAGATTGCGAGTCATTGATGAGCAAGGACAACGGAAGCTCAGTAGAAACTTAATAGAGCAAGCTATTGCTTCTTCGCATCAAGGGAAGAGGGTTGAAAGCACATATGTGTGTAAGAGAGAAAGATAAGAAAGCCAAGTGTATATGTGTGTGTGACAATGAGAGAGAGACTTAGGAGAGAGATGTTATGTGGTTTGTGAGAGAGCGATGAGAGCGTGTACGTGTGTGTTAAAGCAAGAGGGAAAGATCTGGTTCCTCCTAGTGTTTTTACCCCCCATTAAATGCAATGAATCGTGAGTCCATGCTTATTTTCTTTTATGTACATGCATGTGTATGTGTGCATGGGTATGGAAGTGAGAAAGTCGAGTGCATGCATGCTTGTGACATAAAGGAAGGGTGTGTGTATGTGACAAAGAGAGCAAAAGATATGTTTCCTAATGTGTTAAACTATTAAATGCGCTCACTTGTGGTTACATGCTTATCTTCTTTTATGAATAGAAAAGAACAGAGTGTGTGTGCGTGTATAGAGAACGTGACATTTTCTTAACTTTCACAGATAATGACTACTCATGCTCACACAATATTGACTCTCTTCTATATCATTTTGCAATGATGGTACCTTCAACTCTTCCCCAACCTCCCACCACTGGCATCCCGAAGCCAAGTAACCGGCCTCTCCAAAATCTCATCACTGGCATCCCAAATCTAAGCAACTAGGCTCTCCAAAACCTCCACCGCGACATCGACACCACCAACAATCAGCAACACCACCGAGACCACACCACCCCTGGCTTATTGTTTGTTGCTTGAGCTTGATCGTGGACATGCAAGTTGGAGTCTTCAACCTTACAAAGAGTTGGCTTCTTGAATGTGAGAATTGTTGACCTTTTTGATGGCAAGAGTGTCACTAGCTAAACTTATGTGATATGCCTTCGACACCAATTAGCAACACCACCAACCACACCACCTTGGCTTATTGCTATTGCTTGAGCTTGATGGACATGCAAGTTGGAGTCTTCAATCTTACAAAGAGTTGGCTTCTTGATGTGAGAATTGTTGACCTTGTTGATGGCAAGAGTGTAACTAGCTGAACTTATGTGATATGCTGCCTTGGAAAAATAGAACCAAAGCTCCCTAGAATGAACTAGGTGAGCTTAGTGAAGATTGCTTAAATGCTTATGAGCACACTTGTCGTCGTTGGTGGTAGACCTATACTTTATTGTTGAACATAGGAAGAATGGTGTGATCCTATATCAAAGAGATTACCTTTTGCTACTGAAGAGCTAGTAAAGTTGCTACTTAGACTGATGTTACTTCTACATAAGCTAATCAATCCACCATAACCCTATGCATAGCCATGGCTCTAATATCATGTTAAATGTCATGGATCTAGGCATGGCTATGGAGGATCATAGCAAGTGGAAATTTCTATATTCAAAATCTAAGAGAGACATACATTGGTTTTAACCTCTCCAAAAAATCCAAAGCATCTCTATCCATCTAAAATCCTTGAAGTGTTCCAAAGTTTTGGACCTTTCCCTTACATCAGCCCAAGAGAGTTTTTGAAATCCAACTAAGAAGGACCATAACACAAAGAACTAATCTCATGATTAGAGATTAGCACTATGATAAGCTAATAAACAAGGATAATCTGAAAGCATCAAAACTAATTTTATTGCAAATTCTCACAATGAGTAAATGAGTAGATCATTTTATAGCTCAAAAAATCATCTCATGCATCATTTCCAGTGACATTTAGCATGCTTACCTATATCATCCATGCGACCAAGACCCAAGGCTCATGTACCACCCATGTAATATTGCCACACTTGTACCACCCATGTGGCCAAGACCCACGAATCATTCTAATTACATAAAGAATCTCTACCCTTTTCACATTTTCTCACCAACATATGACCACCCATGTGGCCAAGACCTAAGGCCCAAGACTCGTGAATTCATTCTAATTACATCCATTACATAAAGATTCTCTACCCTTTTTCACATTTTCTCACCAACATATGACCATGGGTTGATGCTATGGGCCAAGAGAGTGTCATACATATAAGGAGTTGGCTATCAAGAGAGCTAGATTCTCTACCCTTTTTCACATTTTCTCACCAACATATGACCATGGGTTGATGCTATGGGCCAAGAGAGTGTCATACATATAAGGAGTTGGCTATCAAGAGAGCTATATAATCATCCCATATGTGTATGGCCAAAAATAGCACCTTGGTCCTATAAGCAAGGCGTGGTCTCATAATGCGTTAAGCCAACCTTGTGTGGGCAACCTTGTTTGGGTCTCAATTGAGATTAGTCCTTGAGGTGGGTCTTTGGCTGCTAAGTTTTTTAGACTAGTACCATTCATCGTATGGGACACACATGGTGGTGATCTGACTATGAGTTGGACATGGGTTTCCTGTTGTAAGAAAATTTAGGAGTGGTACCTACCCCAATGAAGTTCTTTAGCTCGTGGCACTAGTAAACATAACCATTAAAACATAGACCTATTATGGTAGTGTTCTCTTGTGCGACTTGGATGTTGATGCTTCTCATTCTTATAAGGAAACTATACTAGTTGCTCTAACCCGCCATTGAGAACTAGATAGGGTTTGGCTTGTTTGAAATGTTTCAAAACTTTGAATTCTTTATCTCGACTTCTTTGGGATTGAATGAAAAGACTCCCAATTCCTAATTACCAAGAAAAGATGGTTGGATCATTCATGTGTAATTACATGACACCACCAACAAGGAGGGAGCTGTCGTGGAGCTCTGCACAATAGTATTAAAGGGCATATGCACATAGATTTGAGTGTGAGACTCTAAAATTTGTAGTTGACCTTGGATAATTGACTTAAGGATTACTAAACAAGAACGCAAGAATATTTGGGCTAGGCATTGAGATTACAGTTTTTCCAAGCTACAGATTGTTCAAAGTTGTCACCAAGTTAGAGAACTTGTATGACTTGCAAATTATTGAAATTTTACTTTTTGTGATGTGATGGAACTAAGTAACTGCAAGTTATGGTTGCATAGTCAAGTTTGGAACATTGTGGTTAAGAGATACATATCAACACACACATAGAGAGCCCATTTGTGCAAAACTTGGTCCAAGGTATACGTACTTTTGCACAATCTCCCCTCATTTGCAAAGGTCAACTATGAACCTAGGGTCTTGAACATGTCATGGTGGGATATATGAAAAGAATCTATCCAGTTAGCTTCATCCTTATGGAGGTGAGCTCTTAAGTAGAGATGTATGTTACATTATGGGCATGACTTGATGCTCTGTGGGCTAAGCAAGTGTCACACATATAAGAAATTGGCTATTGAGAGAGAGAGAGAGAGAGAGAGAGAGAGAGAGAGAGAGAGAGAGAATTATCTGATATGTGTATGGATAAAAATAGTACCCTAGTTCCATATTAGCAAGGGGTGGGATCATAACTTAAAGTGTTGAACCAACCTTGTGTAGGTGTGGATCTATACTAGCCCTTGAGTTGGACCTTGGATTGGTGAGCTTTGTAGGCCAGTACCATGCGATGCACAGTGGTAATCTGACCACAAAGGTGGTCTAGTGATATGAAGGCCTCACGGTATGGTGGTGCATGTCTTATCTCTCTCAAGTTCGAGGGTGGTTGAGAGCAGCAAGTCTATGCTCGGGAGGTGAGCCACCTATTGCTTTCCTTGTATGCTGTATGGATGTGTGTGCTCTAAATGTAGATGGCATCACGTGGATGTCACACTTACATTCAATCTCCAAGCAAATTCGGTAATTAAAAGGGCAGGGGGAGTTCACTTTTGATTTACAAAATATGCGGCTCTCTGGATAGGGTGTAAACTTTAAAGTTTAAAGGTGCCCCGTTTGTTCTCTCATTTCCCTAGCTTGGCACTTTAAGGGGAAGGTAACTTGCGTGCTTGAGAATCCCCGTTGATAACTTGCTGTGTGCAGGTGAGTGCGCCTCGTGTTGGTGCTAGCCGATGATGAACTGACATCCTTGGGCTGACAAGAGATTCGGTTGCTCTTACAAACTAGAAGACCACAACAAACCACGGACCATTCTGGCTGGCATACCTTGGCCAAGTTGCAAATGAGGTGCTAAATCTGGGCGCAAGGGGGAACAGGACCAGACATTCCAGGCCCCTAATGCCCTTCGATGTATCCTCTCTAAAATAGGCCGGCCATGAAGGGAGCTCCCCTCCTCGTTTTCTTCATTGTATCATAGCCTCATGAGGTGGTCGTCTGCTTGCTTTTGATTTCTCTACTAATTCCAGGACCTATTCTTGCAGGAAAAAACTGCATAAAAGGTACAATGCATATGTTTTGGGGGGGTGATGGTAAAGAATTACTCTCTCCACCATTTTGTGTCTCTTGTAGTGTCTTGCATACTTTGGAGAGACAGTAGATTATTACTCAAAAAGGAATTTGTCTGCATGCCTTGAGGTACAGGATGCAGGTGAAGTGTATTGGGGGATTAATGTAGATCATACTAAAGTTGTGGCCAAGATGCCATGAGTCTAAGATACATTGGACATGGCATACATGTGCGGGACAGTGCGGACTTTGGAAGTCCCAACTCACGAGAAACTGTGTACAAAGCTAGATATTGCTATAGTTTATGCATGTCCCAATAATTATTTTGGACACTAAGAGAGATTGTGGACCACATGAAAAATGGAAGTGCTTCCTCCCCATGCAGAACATGACTCTAAGCTATGGAGAGAGTGGACACTGTGATTAGAGTGATCAAATGATGGTGTTTGGTGCACCACATTTTTTTTCTTAAAAGGTCCATATTTGAAGACACTAAATATTTGTTTCCTTATTGGGCACTCATACATGCGCAAGTGTTCGGACGTGTGAAGGCTCAACACCCAACTCCACTTAACCCCACAAAACCACCAAAACCCATATTTTGGGGGGAGGGGAGGGCTTAAAATTTTATCGGGGGCTCCTAATCTGAGCTCCCCATGGCATCGCTATATCAGCCCCTCGGTCAAAGGGGACCTGAGACTGCATGAGTTCAGAGAGATTCAGAAAGCACAAAATTTAGTGTTAGCAGAAATTAAGCATATGAATGTCTGCTATGGGTTGATGAAGCTTTTAAAAAAAGAACCTCAATGCCATAAACAATCAGATAAGAATAGCCACCAAATATGTCAAAATGTTGATTAGAAAAACAAATTTGCACTTATTACAGGTGATATCATATTCTGATTCAGCATCCAAATAAAGGTCTAAATGTTGCAACCATGTCTCTAGGCATCTTAAATTCACTGGTTTCAACAGCTGGCTGCTCCTGAGACTGCATGAGTTCAGAGGTAGATTCAGAAAGCACAAAATTTAGTGTTAGCAGAAATTAAGCATATGAATGTCTGCTATGGGTTGATGAAGCTTTTAAAAAAAGAACCTCAATGCCATAAACAATCAGATAAGAATAGCCACCAAACATGTCAAAATGTTGATTAGAAAAACAAATTTGCACATATTGCAGGTGATCATATTCTGATTCAGGCATCCAAATAAAGGTCTAAATGTTGCAACGATGTCTCTAGGCATCTTAAATTCACTGGTTTCAACAGCTGGCTGCAACGAGTCCACATGGAATAACGCTGCTGTATTCGGCAATCATGTAATTGCCACAGTTGCATACATAAATCAAAGCTTTAATTTTCTGCTATATATCTAGGTCCTTTATTGTACAGGTTTTTGAAGAATATCTAGATCCTTTATTGCACCACCATCTGGATATGTACATTGGAAAACAGTGTTTAGATAAAACCGGCGGCAGAGATTGCAAGAGCTTGTCTATACAGTCCTCTTGAGAGTCCTTGAGATAGCACCTCACATACTAATCAAAAGAACTTGAAGCCTGTATTCTTTATATAATTGCACATATTTCATGTATGATCGGATGGGTCCGCTGTTCCCTCAAAACTACTCCAGATGCCAAACGATTGAAGATAAGTCAGTGTGAAGACTGCCTTTTAATGCTGAGTGCCAGACTGCTGCCTCCACCACCTAAATCGAGTCCCTTGCGCATGGTTGCTGCTTTTGTTGGAGTCTGCTGTACCACTTGACACAAATGCTGGAATCTCATTGGTATGAAGCAACTCGAAATCAGTTTCTTCCTTTTCCTCAGCAACTGAAGGTGCTGATGCTGCCACGATCGATTGTGCTCTTTGAGGAGACTGTGCTGGTGATGGCTGATGACCTGAAAGTTGTGGTGATCGCAGGTGCTGCCCAAGAGGCAGCTTTGTAGCTTGTGCTAGTGACTGCTGATAACCTGAAAGTTGTGGTTGGTGGTGCTGCCCACGATGCAGATTTGCAAAAGGTGCTACTGGCAGCTGATAACCTGAAAGTTGTTCTTGCTGATGAGGCATTTTTCCCCAGTACAGAGAACTAGGAATGGATGGGTAGATCTGCGAGCCAGCCTGAAAACAGAACATAATGTAGGTTCTACATGAATATTGTAGATAATACCAGTCCATTTGGGGATTCTTTAAAGATTCCTGCCATCGAATTGGCAAGGGTTGAACGGTGAGATCCTCCACCCATGAGGGACGGGGCAGGTTCATGGGTGTATGTTTATGTCTGTACAGACTCTCTGTTCTGTATTCCAATATGCATGCGTATTATATGCTTCAATATTTAACAAAGTTAGAGCCGTTAACACCTACCAGAACAGGTTGAGAAGCTGCAGGTGGCGACTGTACAGAGTTTTGATGTATTAGTTCAGAAAACTTCAGCTGCATGTAAAACAATAACTTGTTCCAGAAAATTGTTGATATCTCCAATGCCTGATTCCTCCAAAGGACCCAGTTCAGATCCACAACTTGTATATGTTTGGACACAAGTGGCTTTATGTATGTTTGGTACACATACTCGGTCCCCTGAAACACAGATCAGGCCAGGCCATAATCATAATCTTTAGTACAAAAGCAAACAACATAAAAATGATAACAAAATGAAAGTGTGGGATCAGGACAGGCTGATGCAGAGTCTCTAAAGACTTTATAATGTGTGAACTTACAGGTTGCCCGTGTGGCACATCCTTAATGTGGCCACATTGGGTGATAAATGAGCTACTAGGCCTCATTGTGTGGGTTTGCAAATAACGAACTTCAGGGACACTTCATTCTAGACCCTGTTGTCCTTGATTGAAAAACATTGGGTAAGCATTTTTAAGGGAGTTTGCGATCCCAGACAGTTGGCTGGATCCTTACACTTGTCCTTACAGTTGATTAATGGATGGAACACCAGGGCTTGCAAATGAGCACCCTTGGTGCCTTTCAAGCCTAACTCTTTTATAAAGCTATGGCTGGAAGTTCTTGCCCTGGTTATCAGTTCATAATTCATGGCTGATTTGGCTGAGAATAATTAGCACTCTTCGTGTCATTCTAGCTTTGTGCTTTATGAAGCTATGGCTAGGTGATCTGTTCTGGCCCTGGTTAATGGCTTATAAGGCATTGCCGACAGGTATTCAAGTACGGGGCTGGCTAACCCTATGTCATGTTTTTCTCTTACATTAAAATTGTGACTGGCTGCGAGTTCAGTGTCAGGTTCATAAATTAGTGTGTGAGCGAGCATGTGGATGTGCGAATAAGTGTGCGTGTGTGTTGTCAGGTGCACATTTTCTTGAGTGTGATAGCTCAGAGATCGAGTACGTGGCCGGATTCATGTGTGTGTAAGGGCCATTGTGCCAGGTCATTGTAATATTCATTTGCAATAGTACAAGTTTTTTGGTTGATTAATGTTGGTGGTGAGGCTATGTCGACAGCAACTGCCAGTCGTGAGATAGGTAGTTTTGGGTTTCGAAAATTTTCGATAAGGACTTTTCCATCACGAAAAACAGTCCATTTGCACGCCTTCTGAACTTTAGTGAGTTCGACACCTTTTTGCTTTAGTTGTACTCAGGTAAGCTCATCTGCAATCTATACCTTGGTTCCCTTTAGCTTCTTTGACTGCTTGAGAATGTCCGCCTGATTGGCTTTGGTGAGAACTGCATGATTGCCGATTGCTTCCAACTTCTTTACTGCGGACCATTTCCACTTTATAACTTGAGTTGCATGAGCCAATCCCTTCCACAAAACAAATTCATGTTTGGTTTCCTTGATTTTTGTCATGACCCCCTGCTTGTAGGATACTGTCTCCTGCCAGTCTTCTTTTACCTCCTCTTTCACCTCTTTCTTCACCTTGGTGATGATTTCTTCTTGGTTCTCAAGGATCGGACTCAACTTGTTTTCCAAAGTTGCAATGTGGGTGGATTTGGCATATTTAGTGATATACTTTGATCAATTAGGTAGGATGCCCACTCATTAGATCTCGTGGCAAGAGGAGGTTGTGGTGTTTGCCAGAGCACCCACAAACATAAGCTTCTTAGGCATTGTCCCTTAGTGTTATTGCCAAACCGTGTGAACACACCCTATCCTGTGTTCTACATTGTGAAGATATCAGTACAAGCCATCCTCTATGACTCTACCCTACCCATGCTGCAGATAATCTATGCGTTTTGGCTTTGCAAAACATCATTGAAAGGACAATTGGCAATTGTTGCAACATTTACACTGCTGAGTTTACCTCTGTATCAGGGTGCCACAGGTAGACTATGAATGCAAGCTTTCCCCCGCTATAGAAAGGTAGCCTGCAGTAAGAAAAGCAACACAGATTAATAAAAGTTTCACCAGTCTACATTCAAAAAATCTCAGTATGAGTAAATACCATGATACAAATGTGTCGGCCACTCTTTCAAAACCAGTAAATATGGCAATGATTATCCTGCAAACCCATGGTAAGACGTTGAGAAGCAAAGAATCATTCACATGACATTATACAAAAAAGTAATGATGCCAGAAGTATACATAATAAACCCAGGTGGGCTCCTTGTGCTGGGGGCTCAGCGAAGCCTACAAAAATGATTAGGATAAACTGGAAATCAAAACAGACTACAGCTTGCTACACGGGGTAGAAAGTAAAGAATGTTTGGTATGCAGGGACCCCTATTCATCAATAGCACAGCTGTTGAGTGTGGGATATTGAAATCGATGCCAAAGGCAAAGGTGCCATTCTTAGTTCAAATTTAAGTTATTCATACACAAGAAACACAAACATCTAATACAGTCATGGGGATTATGGTGCAACCACAAAGGCATGTGCCTTAGGGTTCTGTGGAAACTCCTTCCCTCTAGCAACCCTTTCAATTCGGATCTCATAATTAGAAAACCTCCCCCTCCCCCCTCTCTACCGCAGTTGGCACTTGTTAGTAGCTTGCACAAGAGGGACATGCTACATGTTGGCATTCCCACATTACCAGTTGATTTGATTCACATGGTCTATGAGAATAGCCTAGATGAAACTTTCTTGGATCTCTCCCTGTAAGAGATCAACCGCATCATCCGTCTTGACCTGGCTCGCCTTCACACAAGCAGGATATGGGGTTCTTAGCCAGAGCTTCACAAAGGGCTGCAGTGTTACAAAGAACACTTTTTGAGACTTTCAAAAGATGGTTTCATTGAGAAACCTGGATACTTATACAGGCACCTGTCCCATGCAATGAGGATTGCCCCTGTCCCATGCAATGAGGATTGCCATCGGTCAGCTAAGGGTGTGCTGTTACTGCCTTTAGATAGAATCTAGTAAGAGCAGAGGGCATACCCCGAGAGGCAAGGATTAGAGACTAAGGAGCACTACCTATTCAGATGCCTGTGTATTAAGAGATACGGGGGAGATTTTACTATTTTCAAGGAGGAAGTTGGCCCTCTAAGACAGATGATGTAAGGTCAAGCTTCGAGAACACCTTGGCTCCATTCAGCCTCTCTAGGATATAGTCAATCCGAGGCATCAAAAACTTGCTCTTAACTGTCAACTTGTTTAGAGAAAAGTCTGGAAGATCCATCCTAGTTTACACTCAATGATGACCTGCGCTTTGGACACATTCTAGAAAATCCGAAAAGTGAGTTGTTCCCAGTCAATATTAGGGTGAAATTTGTGAAACCACCGGATCCCTAAGATTATGTATGCTCTAATAAGAGGAATAACCAAAAAATCTCGCACAAATTATGTGCCCTGGATGACTAACTTAGCACTATGAGCCTCAAACTTGATGCTCATGGTCATTCATGTTGTAAATCCCTCAACCTGTTTGTCTACTGAAGTTAGAGGAAAGCGGGTCCGTCATGCAGCTTGTTCCGTGATCACATCCTCCATGCTACCGCTGTCAAACAAGACAAAAACTCTATGGCCACCTATGCAGCTGAAGATCTTGAGCAACTCATTGTGCTCATACTCTTGGTCCTGGGTGCCCTTCTACTTATCTTGGAGCTCCCAACTGACAATGGCACTAACCGTGGGGTTTGAAGAACTATGAGGTCGGGGTTTGCCACATCCTGACAACTGGGAGCCAGCGTGGCTCACCATGGACGTAGTCGAGGCTAGTGGTGTGGTCTGAGCAAGGGTTTTCTTCAGGCACGCCCTAGAAGTATGCCCTATTGTGGGACAATCAAATTATCGCCCCTCCTTCTTATATTGGTTATGCTCTTCCTAGTTGAGCTTACCACATGTCTTGCCTATTTGCACTTTCTAGTTTGGAGTAAGTTTTGGCACATTAGTTGAGTTCTTGGAGCTAGAGGCTCCCATGCTCTGTCTTGGGGAAGA
Organism: Cibotium barometz; assembly: GCF_041138505.1. NCBI lineage: Eukaryota > Viridiplantae > Streptophyta > Polypodiopsida > Cyatheales > Cibotiaceae > Cibotium > Cibotium barometz. The sequence continues at coordinate 49,245,627 of NC_141066.1, read as the reverse complement.
CCTCGTTGCCATCCACCAATCACTCTTTAAGATGCATTCCCACATTCATGAGCATGGATTTCTTTGTGAAATCCTTAGTGCACAAGACTATTTCAAATGGCCTTATGAATGCAAGTGCCTTCGTTGTGTCCAACTTTCCATTATAGCTCTCAAACTTTATGTCCTTGTCCCCCGACTTGAATTCTTTGGCCTTCTTGTTGTGCCGAGTATCCCGTCGCGCCTGTTCGTCATCTCCTTCGACATATCTATGATGACGGCAATGCCTAGATCTAGGGCTGTTTTCCCATGCAAAACCCTCCACTTGGGATGGAACTCTTGGAGCAAGAGCATACCTAGACGGCAGAGATGTCACCGGGATGGAACTCTTGGAGCAGGAACATACCTAGATGGCCCTCATCTCTTACTGCATGCCCTCTCATAACATCTGTTCGGGTTGCATGCCCACTCACATCACTTGCTCGGGTTGCATGCCCTCTCACATCACTTGTTCAACTGCATGCCCTCTAACATCAGTTGTTCGGACTGTTAGAAATTGTGCATCTCAATGTATTTGGGGAATACCTATATATGAGGTTTTATCCATTTATCTCCTTTTTAGTAGGTCGTCGGCTATCGGCTAGCTCCTAGGAATAGTTGGCCAACTTCCCAGCATCACTATAAAAGGGGCCCTCCCATATTCACTTGTTAATCATCTAAGCTATTCACAGGCACATGTTCTACACCATTTGCTAGCTGATATTGCCATTGTAAAAGCCTCTTGCTACATAACATGATGTTCATTGTCTGATGTCTCTCGGTTCTAACACCCTTCATTTTGAAACTTCTCCATTTCTAGAAAGTTTCCATTCACAACTATTTATACAAATCCCCATTCTACATTTCAAAAATTCAAAAGTTTCCAACAAAAAATAGCATGTGTATTAAAGGAGGAATGAAAATATTGGTTTTCATACATATGCCAAAATTTTTACATTTACTGAGAATACTAAAGCCTTTCTTTAGCAAATTTTTTTTTCCCTCTTAAATATATTTTTCATTGGTTGTGGAGTGTTCAGATCATCAGTGGCACAAAGGCTTGCTTGCAGAAGTGTGCTATTGCCGTGGATATGGGTTCCCTCTTGGAGGAGACATCTATCCTTGTTTCTCAAGAGCAGGTAAGGTTCCCTCCTAGTGGATAGGATTAGGCACTTGCTATAGTGCAACAGACAGGATGGTGTCACTGCTACTCTTCTGGAAAGCAGGTTCATTTGGCCAAGGATTGCAAGTTCAGAGGTACAGCCCAGGCCAGGACCAAGTTTTTAAAGACGGACAATGATCATATGCAGGATGATGACTCTGATACTTCTAGCGTCCCCAAGGCTGCAAAAGCCAGGGGACTTGGATGGTCAGCTTTTATAGTTATACAGATAGTTCTTGTCACTAATTTGGTCCTCTCACCAGGCTTGAACAATGCTTCACACACTATCTGGAACCAAGGTGTGAACGGGGATTTTCCACAGAAGAAAGCTGGAGCATTTACTAGTGAAGTTTGGCCCAAAAGATGGCTTGTGAGCGAAAGCAGCATGGGATCTTTAACATATAAAGTGACTTATAACATTTAAAAGATGGTGTGTTTGAACATGTAAATATGGACAGAAGGAGGCGCCTATGGCAAACTTGACCAACAAGTTTGGGAAAAGCATAAAAACAGGTATTTTAGGCATATTCAGACACTTTTGGCAAAAAGGAAAAAAAGCACAGGTATTTTGGGCTGGTCGACTCCTTTAAAAGGGAGGTGAAGGATGCGCATGTAGCAGAGGTGGTGGGCAGCAGTTAGTTTCTTGTTCCCTCTCATCGTTGGCCGTACAATAAGGGCAGCAGTCTTTCGATGTTTGCTGTTCGTGCAATATTCTCTCTCTACAGGCCAACTGCAACAGCAGCTTTTCTCTCGCTACAGGCTGACTCCAGCAACAGTTTTTCTCTCTACAGGACAGCTTTTTCCTTTACTGGTCGTAAAGAAGGGGACAGCAGATGGTACCTTTTTCCTTTACTGGTTGCTGCTTCCGGATGCTCCCTACTGATGTATTGTAGGGCTAGATACTTACCTTCAGTTCTTTCTTTTCTTTTCCAAACAATGTATCAGATGTCACATGGTTGTAACTTTGGTCTCATAGGTCACTTTGGCCTTTTGAAGACGTTAATATAACATTTCATTTCATTTTATTTCTTTAGTTCGCTGGACGTACAGAAGGGACAGCATGTTGATCTTTTTTCTGGCCATACAGCAGGTAAAGCCGGCCATACAATGTTACAACAGGCCGGGTAGCTCTTCTCCTCTCCCTTGCGCTGGTTGTACAGTGGACAGCAGCTGGTTTTAGCTCTCTCTTTCTTCAGCAGGCCATACAGTGGTACAGCAGCCAGGCAGATTCTTTTCTCTTCACCACTCCCTCCTAACCATCGATTCAGGGATTGTGTTTGAGGGTATCAAGGACTGTTTTGGAGAAATTTGGTACTGTTTTTGAGAGCTTTCCCGGGGCTGTTTTTGAGAAATCTGGTGTTTTGAGAGCCCTTCTAGGGCAGATTTGAGGCTCCGTTCTGAGGGCTGTTTTGGCACAGATTTCGAGGTTGGATTTGATACTGTACCAGGATATTGATCGAGGCTGATTTGCACTAGTTTGATTGGTACCCCGGATCTTTGAGCAAGTGTTTACTGAGCTTTGTGGAAAATCCGGTACCCACACCTTGGTTTATTTGTATATGTTTATTCATTGGAATAAAGCAGTTCCTACGGGGGGCCGGCCGTTCCGGCTCAGTGTTGTGTTCTCTTTGGCACTGTATATGGTTATTTCCACTATGTTTTCATATCTTTGTTGGCATCTCAAGTGTTTGTCCATTGCATCTAAGTTCCCGTCCGGTTTCATTGGTATCAGAGCTTAGGATTTCTCAGAAGCAGAGGCTTCCTTCCAACAATAAGAATTTCTTGGCTTGTGTGAACATGTGCTTATTTTGGCTGCTTTGCGCAGAAGGATTTTCTCACATCGATCATGCCATGATACATCCCTTTTGCATGTATGTGGATGGATCCCCAGGAAGGACTCTGGTGTGAGCCCACTGACGTGGCAAGAGAACATGTGTGGCTTTTGAGGCTTGACATGACAAAACATGTATGGCTTGTGAAGCTTGGCATGCCAGAACATGTGTGGCTTTTGAGGGTTGACATGACAAAACATGTATGGCTTGTGAGGCTTGACATGCCAAGAGAACATGTGTGGCTTTTGAGGTTTGCCATGACAGAACATATGGCGAGTGAGGCTTGACATGAAAGAACATGTGTGGTATCTGACGCTTGACATGACAGAACATGTATGGCTTGTGAGGCTTGACATGACAGAACATGTGTGGCTTATGAAACCTGACATGACAGAACATGTGTGGCTTGTGTAGCCTGACATGACAGTACATGTATGGCATATACAGCCTGACATGGTGTGCTTTTCTTACCGTACATGAATGGCAGATGCAGCCTGACATGGTGTGATTTTTCTCAAGACTAGCAACCCTGGTGCTCACTTCGTACTTATGTTCTAGGAAGGAGTCAACATCCGTGAACATTCAAAAAGCTGTTTATGGATTTATGGATATTTGGGACACAGTTGGCTCTTATGCATGTGTCTGGTTATTATCAGAGTTGACTCAAGATATGGATACAGTTTCTTGATACGGTTGGCTCTTGTGCCCGTATCTGACTTCGGATCGTGGATCTGGAATTATGTAATACTACTGATGGACAATGGATCTGCTATATTTGAAGGATATTTCAGTGGTATCAGGCTTATACAGTTGCGAACAACTGTCTTATAAGACGGAGAGGATGTCTCACCAATTTGGTCCTCTCACCAGCTTTGAACAACATTTCACACACTGTTTGGAACCAAGGTGTGAACGGGGATTTTCCATAGAAGAAAGCTAGAGCATTTACTAGTAAAGTTTGGCCCGAAAGATGGCTTCTGAGCGGAAGTAGCATGGGATCTTTAACATATAAAGTGACTTATAACATTTATAAGATGGTGTGTTCACACATCACTAAAGATGGGCTGGGCTTATTATTATTTTATATGGACAAAAGGAGGCGCCTATGGCAAACTTGACCAACAAATTTGGGAAAAGCATAAAACTGGTATTTTAGGCATATTCAACAACTTTTGGCAAAAAGGGGGAAAAAGCACAGGTATTTTGGGCTGGTCGACTCCTTTAAAAGGGAGGTGAAGGATGCGCATGTAGCAAAGGTGGCGGGCAGTAGTTAGTTTCTTGTTCCCTCTCATCGCTAGCCATACAGTAAGGGCAGCAGTCTTTCTCAGTTTGTTGGCCGTACAGTTTTCTATCTCTATAGGCCAACTGCAGTAGTGGCTTTTCTCTCTCCACAGGCCGACTGCAGCAGCAATTTCTCTCTCTCTACAGGACAGCTTTTTCCTCTCTCTCTCTCTCTCTCTCTCTCTCTCTCTCTCTCTCTCTCTCTCACGAGGATGCAGCATAGGAGAACTTGCATGCCACGAGTCTTACACGCGAGGAGAGAAGGCAAGAAGGCCTTCTATCGAGATGGTCGGGTCATCATTGATGGCCGGCCCATGGATTAGCGGTTTGGGGCCTATGGGACACAGACCAGGCCACTGACAGAGATACACATGGCAGTATGGAACTGTAATGGTTCACTATGGGTGCAGCCTGGACGACTGGAGCATGTTATGGTGGGGAGAGACATCATACTTCTGACAGAGACACATCAGAGCCCAGAGAGAGGGCTACCTCGAGTAGAGGGATTCCAGTGGGAGTCAGCATACAGGAGGACCACGCGCCAGGGTATCTCGAGAGGGTCGGGGGGAGTAGCAGTTCTATTCAGACGGGAGCTACAGGGGAGACTGAGTGGTAGCACAGGATCCAGAGGCCAGATACATGTGGATCAGCTTACAGCTCTCACAGGACAGGGTTATATACATAGCTCTATGTTACTTTTCTCCATCAGGATCCTCCTATGTCATGACAGAGGACATGCCATAGGGGGAGGAGACAGGAGCCTCGCCATACACTTGTCTGTCAGAGGAGATTATGCATTATTCTACACTAGGGGAAGTATTTCTTACGGGCGACTTCAATGCCCACACACAGAGCAGACAGTGTGAGGTGTATGACTATGATGACATGGAGATCCTCCACACTGTGGACCCAGAGGAGATAGGGGCTAGTCGGGCATCAGAGGACACTGGACCAGACAGAGGACATTATGGGGACCACTTACTAGAGTTGGGAGCCAGGCATCATCTCGTTATTTATAACGGGATGCTACAGTGGCCGGGATCAGGAGGGCTGACATGCTTCCCACATGGGGGTCATACACAGACCGGAGGCACGGTGGTAGACTACATTATGGGGTTTTTGGAGGCATCACAGCTTGTCACCTCATTCTCCATTCCACCTCGTCCTATTGGGGCAGATCATACATACTTGGCATTTTCACTAGCCGAATCACCAGTATCACCAGCCCCCCACATACCGACGCCACACACTACCATCTACTTCACACATGACATGGCAGACATATACATTGGCAGAGTAGAGGATGGGCTCCTACTCATGGATCCCCTGGCACCTATGGATACCATTACAGCCCAGCTGGCATCACTCCTACACACGGCTGCATTACAGAGCTTCCCACATCGTGTACACTCAGGAGAGCCTGCGAGATCTGGGACTATGCCCCAGAACAGATGGTATGATGACGAGTGCAGAGCCCTATACTCATGATTACGCATACAGAGAGCCTTGGGAGCCATCACAGAGCAGGAGTCGAGGAGAGAGATGAGGAGACTTACTCGCCGCAAAAGGCGGGCCTTCGCAGAGATACAGGAGCTAGAGATCTTTCATTTCTTCATGAGTAGAGATAGCCCTGTCTCATGGCGGCACTTCAGAGAGCCCCGAACACCGACACCGACACCTATTGCAGACCCACAGACATGGCACACATATGCAGAGGGCCTATACCACGCCCCACAACAGCCACCTATACCTCAGCCACAGGAGCCTCGACCTACCACAGCTAGCTTCTTTACCCACTCGATGGTACAGGAAGCTATCCGCCGCTTACAACATGGACGGGCCGCCGACCATATGGGCCTACACGGTGAGCATCTCATATATGCAGTAGATTCTTTGGCTCCTTTTCTTGCACACCTGTTTAACAGGGCACTAGCAGAGGGTTTGCCTGTGGAGTGGACGATGCACACCATTGTGCCGATTCACAAAACAGGGGATATGCTCGATCCGAGCAACTACAGGACGGTTATGGTTGGCCACGTGCTGGCCAAACTCTATGGTGCAGTGTTGGAGCAAGAGCTTAGCTTATATGCTAAGCGAGCAGGTTTACGCTCATCAGGGCAGGCAGGCTTCAAGAGAGCTTTCTCTACCACTGACAATGAACTCTATGGTGCAGTGTTGGAGCAAGAGCTAGCTTATATGCTGAGCGAGCAGGTTTACGCTCATCAGGGCAGGGAGGCTTCAGGAGAGCTTTCTCTACCACTAACCATGTATTCACTTTGAGATATATGATTGATCAGGCCAGAGTGAGGAAGAGAAAGCTCTATTGCTGCTTTGCGGATTTCCGCAAGGCATTTGACACAGTACCACGAGAGAGGCTCTTTCAGCGCCTGCAGTCACTTGGCATACCAGCAGATATGACATGGGGCATCTATGCATTATATGAGCAGGTTTTTGGGCAAGTCAGATGTCCAGGAGGTATGTCCGAGACTATTGCTAGCACCATTGGTGTGAAGCAAGGATGCCCACTTTCCCCCACGCTATTTGGGTTATACATTGATGAGGTGGCTGACTTCATTACACGGGGAGGCGGAGATGGGGTTGATGTAGCAGGTACCTCAGTACATATTATGCTTTATGCTGATGATATTGTATTAGTGTCTAAGTCTCCAGGTGGTCTATAGCAGCATCTACATGCACTCAATGATTTCTGCACACAGAGGGGTCTTACTGTGAACCTTGGGAAAACCAAGGTTATGGTCTTTCATACATCGAGACAGGGCAGGAGTCAGCTGACATTCACTCTCGCAAGACGCCAGGTGGAGGTGGTGACATCATACGTGTACCTAGGGGTTACCTTCTCTGCAGCAGCCACACGCTTCATCATGGGTTCAGCGGCCAGAGCTAGATTGACACGGGGATATACAGCATTGGCTATGCTAGAGAGACAGTGCCACCAGGCGCATTTTTAGGAGCCTCGGACGAAGGGGTGGCTATTTGACACATTAGTCACACCGGCATTGATGTATGGAGCAGCGGTATGGGCGCCAGGCCTTGCTACCCATTGGTGGACACAGATAGAGAGACCACAGGCCCTCATGATGGCATGCATGATACGCAGCAAACCGTCAGTACCTCATGACATTATCCGAGCAGAGTTTGCTGCGCCCCCTATGATGGCAGAGGCCATATTCCAGACTATATGCCTGCTAGACAGATTCAGAGAGATGCCACAGGACAGATTGTCATACAAAGCTTTTGAGGCATCTAGACAGCTGGCTTAGGCAGGAGACACAGGATCATGGTATGCACAGGTCACACATTGGTTCTCGAAGCATGGCCTAGACCATGGTTAGTTAGTACGAAAGGTACGATACGGTACGGTACGATAAAATACGGTACTAATTGGTACCTTAAAATTTTTTGAGGTACGATACGATATTAGTACGTTTTTTTTTTTAAAAAATACTTCCTTAACTTAAAAATTGTAGACAAGAAGTTACAAAATAGTAGAACCATGAACATAATGTCATCATGCCATTAGAGTACAAAATTGCTACAAAAGGATAGGCCAAAAACTCATGGCATGGGCGACCGCCAACATGCGTACATACATGATACTACATACTACAATACATCATCGATGGGCTAGAAGGAGATAGATGCCCAATGCCTAGAGAGCTATAACATATCAAAAGTCTACATCATCACCAACATCTGCATGATCATCAACATGATCACTACTAGAGTGTCCATCAAGAGAGTTCTCTGAAGAGGACTCTTCGAAGGTGGACGAGACACTCTGGGGATCATTCTCGCTAAGTAGGTTGCCATCATCATCAAACAAGGGCTCTCTAGGCAGTGGGGTATCATCATGAGGGGGCAATGGAATATCATCATGAAGGCGGGGATTGGAGCTCGAGGATCCCCGCCTCACATATGTGCGAAGGCCACCCTTTGCCGATGTCGAAGGCGGAGGCCTATGAACTCCAACTGCTCGGCCTTGGCCTCTTCAGTGACGTGCTCATCCCAATCGTTCCACATGGTGGAAACAACTGTCTGGCGAAGGGCGGGCCTCACATCGTATAGACGCTCCAAAACCAGCCACATGTAGGCAAAGCTGGTGGCCGATGGCTTCTTCAAGTCAAGCTTGCTATGCTCACGAAACATAGCAAGCACCTTCACCTTTAGCATGAAGAAGTTGACAATAGATGTAGCTTGTTGCACAATCCTCTTCACCCAGCCGAGCTTCGCCACATCCTCCATGAGTAAGTCAATGCAATGACTCGCACATGGAGTCCACACAATGGTGGGGAATTCCTCCTCAAGCAAGCGGCCCATGCGTCGACGATTTGATGCATTGTCGGTGATGACTTGCACCACGTTTTGAGCCCCAACCTACATGGTAGATAAATCATATGAGTTGAGGGCTTTGCACAAATGACAAAATCAGCCACACTTAAGTAAAATAATGCTTACCTCTATGATTGCTTGCCTAATATGGCGGTAGATAAAACTCCCGGTAGTCTTTCTCCCCCTTCTCCCAGTGTCAACCGCACGCAAGAAGTATGTGCCAAGCGGGCAAGACACAAGGATGTTGATAATGCCACGCTTCCTTTGATCACTCCATCCATCTGTTAGAATAGAACATCCATACTTCGTCCATGCGGCTCGAATCGGGTCAAGGGCTCGATCAATTCTCTCCTTCTCTTCATCAATCTTCCTCGTGCGCATAGCCGTGTAAGAGACCCCCGTCCACCCCTCACATGGGCCCACATTTGCAATCGCCGTCACCATCTTCTTCCATTGCTCCTTTTGGAGTACATTGAAGACAAGATTGCATTCAATAATGGTGCGAGCAATCTCTATCTCCGCAAGGCGTTGCCGCTCCTTAAGGAATGCAACCGAACCTCTCACACTACCCGTGACTTGGTGGAGAGAGGGTTGCACCCCTTCACGCTCCACCACCCTTTGCCTTTTGCCCGGTGCGGAGGCGGACCGTGCATCCGTGGAAGTGGCAGTGGAGGATACACCAATGAAAGAGCCGGTGGCCGCTTCATCATGTGCCGATGGTGGTGCCGGTGGTGGTGCCGGTGCGCGTGTTGATGATGCTCCTCTACTTGAATTTGAGCCGCCGCTCATCTTCCACGAAATGTCATCGGCAATGCTTTGCGGAATCTCCTTGCATGGGGCAACTTGTCTCCCAATCTTCGAAAGGTGTTGGAGAAGCCTTGTTGTTTCACTAGTGTATGACTTGCCGCAATATCGGCATGTCGCTTCTTGGTGTCCTTCTCCACATTGAGGCAATGCAAATCAAAAGCCTCATGCTTCTCCCGAGGCATGATGGATAAGAGAAGGGCTGAAGCGTAGAGAAGATGAAGTATGGGAAGAGCTTGGAGGAAGAGAACTTAGAGTAGAGGTTCAAGTGGGATGGAAGGAACTTGGAGGAGGGTGGAGGAGGGTGGAGGAGAGGCTTGGAGTAGGGGCTTGGTGCTTGAGGCTTGGAGTAGATGGAGGGTGGTGGAGGAGAGGCTTGGAGTAGATGGAGGAGAGGCTTGGTCCTTGAGGCTTTCATAGAAGGACTCGAGAGATGAAGGCAAACAACCAAAAAAACGGGCAGAAAACGGCTACTTCCAACGGGCAGAAACGGCTACTTCCAACGGGCAGAAACAGGCGAAATTCGTACCTGATCGTACGGATCCGTACGGTACCGTACGGTACGATTTGTACGTACGAACAGATCCGTACGGCGTACGGAACTAAGCCTGGCCTAGACATGGATCATCTACCACCATTCCAGTATGACAGGGATGCACCACATATCCGTCTCTCTCATAGTGAGAGGAACAGAGTATTGAGACAGGATCTATGGAAGCTCTATACACGAGAGACATGGATATCGCCTACACAGCCTCTTCCACCGAAGATGCTATACTACAGAGATCACTTCATGAGTATCACTGATGATGGATTTATAGAGAGAACTAGATACATGGAGGGCTTTTTACCACACGGCTCCCGAGTGGCTATTGGTCAGCTTAGAGTTTCATCACACCGATTGGAGATTGAGACTGGCAGAGCAGCACGGATCCCCCGAGAGGAGAGGGTATGCAGATTGTGCAGAGGAGGTGGAGAGTGAGGAGCATTATGTATGCAGATGCAGAGCATATACAGCCATCAGAGAGAGATATCCCATTTTATTCAGAGAGCCACATTCCCTACGCTAGATCTTTGAGGCAGCAGACCAACACATATTGGGGAGATTCATTCTAGACATACAGCGCCACAGAGAGATCATTACAGGCTCAGACAGCTCCAGAGGGGGGACGACAGACACAGATTACTACATTTTTTTAGAGATCCATCCCACTCCCAGCCCCTACACGGCAGGGAATTGCTCTCCAGAGAGCAGAGACATTCAGAGCCCGCAGGAGACAGAGGACACCTGGCTTTCGGACACCACGCCTATACGAGAGAGAGATGACCGAGATCAGAGCTCAGTTTCACAGAGAGGGTGCGGAGTGACTGGCTCGCTTCAGAGCACACCCAGGCATGTTCTTCAGGGAGCTGTGGACACCCCCTTCATTGATGTATACCATTTTATACCCCCAGTATGGTACAGGATGGAGCTAGCTAGGTTGCATATCATGATTGTATACTCCATGCATATAGCTTTGCATTCTCCTAGTAGTAGAGCTCCATCCCCTTCACCACTCATTGTACTTATTGCACACCCAGATTCAGCTTTTTAGTTCAGTACTTTTTCATTTTGTTGAGATGACAGAGGATACCCCATACAGGTACACCGATTTGTCTCATAGGCCGAGTTCGGTCTTTTGGAAGTCGTTTTGGTCTCGGACCAGCAGCCTCAAAATTTGACCCAAAAATCGAGGCAAAAACAGCCCGAAAAGCATTACAAATGATTTTTTTTAAAAAACAGCGCGAAAATGACCAAAAACCATATTTGGGCTCCTTTTTGATGGTATAAATGACAAAATCACGAACGACTCAAAGAGACAAAATTGTAGTACTCCAAAAACACTACAACTCTCTCATATAGAGTTTTTCCAAAATCTTTCTTTCTTTCTTTCTCTCTCTCTCTCTCTCTCTTCCTAGTTTACTGGTCGTCCAGAAGGGGACAACAGGCGGCAGCTTTTCCACTCTCTTTAGTTCGCTGGTCGTACAGAAGGGACAGCAAGCTGATCTTTTTGCTGGCCATACAACAGGTACAACCGACCGTTTTGGAGAAATCTGGTAACTGTTCTGAGAGCCTTGCTAGGGCAGATTTGACGCTCCGTTCTGAGGGCTGTTCTGGAACAGATTTCAAGGTTCGATTTGATACCATACCGAGTTATTGATCGAGGCTGATTTGCACTAGTTTGTGGTGCTGATGACGGTACCCTGGATCTTTGAGCAAGTGCTTGCTGAGCTTTGTGAAAAATCCGGTGCAGGACTGCACCCGCACCTTGGTTTATTTGTATCTATTTATTCATTGGAATAAAGCAGTTCCTAGGGGGGGCGGCCGTTCCGCCTCAGTGTTGTGTTCTCTTTGGCATTGTATATGGTTATTTCCGTTGTGTTTTCATATCTTTGTCGGCATCTGACGTGTCTGTCCATTGCATCCGAGTTCCCGTCTGGTTTCAGTTCTCCCCCATGTGCTTCCAGCCAAAGGAGGCTTGTGGGCGGGAGAGGGGGCTGTTAGTAGCTCCATTTCTGGTGCATGGGATCCGTGAGTTGGAGTTCCAAGCATTAAAAATATCGAGCGAGACAAGTTCATTTTGGAGTTATAGACTGGATGTGTTCCACGTCTATCTTGGTGTAGCAGAGATTATAGACTGGATGAGTTCCAAGTTCATTGTTCGAGGTTTTTGTGACGTGATGTGTTCACAATCCACTGTTGGGAAATAATGGTTGCAGTGTGTCTAGCAGCTCATCATTTTATTCTTGGAGTTCACTGCACACTTGTGTGGGAATTCAGAGCCAAGCAAAGTTCCTTGTTGTTCAGGGTGGCATTTTGTTTCGAGAAGTCAGGTTGGCAGGTGCTCTTTTCGAAGTAAATCTGGTAGTGCGCAATATTGGAGTGTTCATGGTTGCATCTTCATCAGCTTATCTTCTTCAACCTCTTGCACACTATGAGCTACAGAGAGGGTGTTAGAAATTGTGCATCTCAGACTTCAGTGTATTTGTGGGATACCTATATATGAGGTTTTATCCATTTATCTTCTTTTTAGTAGGTCGTGGGCTATCCGCCACTTCCCAGCATCACTATAAAAGGGGCCCTCCCATATTCACTTGTTAATCATCTAAGCTATTCATAGGTACATGTTCTACACTATTTGCTGGCTGATATTGCCATTGTAAAAGCCTCTTGCTACATAACATGATGTTCATTGTCTGATGTCTCCCTTTCTCCTTTGCTCTCCCTCTCCCCTATGTTTTGCTTCCGCATTGTGCAACTTTAACACAGGCTCCATGCCCTCTCACAACATCATCAAAAGTCCCTTCACAGGATTGCCTACGAGATTGCCATGTGAAAACCCACTTGCCCTCATCATCGGAAACAACATCGCCAAGGCTTTTCAAATAGGCAACAACCAACTCTCGAGGTTTCTCAATCCCCCATCTATTAAACAATTGCATCACATCTGCCTTAACTTGAGACTTGGACTCAATAACCCTTTGTACATCCGGGTCCCTTTGTAAAGCACGGAGCTCTTCAGGCTCGTTCATCAAAAGCATCAAGATCTTGTTGATCTTCAGTCCTAGTAGCTAACTGTGAATCGTTACCTGCCAAAGCTCCAACTCGGTCTCTGTCTCTATCCTCTTCTTGCATGTGGCGAAGACGAGTGATAGAATCCTCCACAGATTGATCTAAATGGCTAGCCATGATGTATTTACCAGAGTCTTTAGATAGAAATAGAATTTCTGTGCCCCGGAATCGCTCCCTACCAGCTTTCCAAGAATCATACTAAATAGACTCCAAGGGTGCAACAGTGCCCCCAGACAGGAGGGCCACGAAGTCTTTCCACACGCTCACTGCCGCTTAAACCAAAGGTAATTCCTTTCAAAGTGCAACAATAAGACGAGGGCTACCTCAGCATCCCAACCGTCTTTCACGGATAATGACTCCTTAGAGCCATATCTAGTAACATGTATGGCATAATGTAACAGAAGGGCAATCGTAATATGGAAATCTTATCAATCTGTAACATGCGGAAGCTTAGGGGGAGATCGGTAACTTCAAAGCTCAGAAAACAGCACACTTGTCGTCGCGACGAAAATAACGCACAAAACTAAATGTAGATGTGCAAAAAAATAGAGAGAGAGAGAGAGGGAGAAGCGGACACAGTATTGGGTCCCAAACACCCTCTGTAGGGTCCCCACCACGAATGGTGTATTTGCTTTATTAGAATGATGCAAATCTGAAAAGAAAATACAAAAAACTTAACCTTTCTTGGCTGAGATAACTCTGCCCTTGACCTGCAATCCTTCATCCCTTTTGCGTTAGCAAATCCTTGGTTGTCCTGGCCCTTTGATTAGCCTTAGCTCTTGGTGAATTATGAGATGAATGGAAAGAGCTATGGGCTGGGTATTTATACCCCTGTTGGACAGCAGTCGGCTGGCTAAAAAGGCAGAAAAACTCTTTGTCAAGCCATACCGCTTCGTGGGTCTCTCGATCGTGAAACTTCGTAAGGAACTGTCTTTGCCTTCGGCCAGAGCCATGCTTGAAACGGTGCAGAAGGATCTGTTCTGGAACCATAACTTCTGCTTCATCAACAATATCTGGTTCTGCCTGGTCTTTAACTTCTGAAGGGATCGGACCTACATATGGCTTTAACCAACTGACGTGAAACACATCGTGCATAGTCCAACTCGGAGGTAGCTTTAGCTGCATGGAAACCTCATTGATCTTTTTCGGGATGGGAAAGGGTCCGAAGTTCATGAAAGACAACTTTGGGCATCGCTTGCCCCCTTTGCTTCATAATCCGAAGATAAACCCAATTCCCTTCCAAAAACTTCATATCCCTTCGGTCTTTATTGGCTTGTCGAGTGTAGGCCTCTTGTGCTTTAGCCAACCTGTCTTTTACTGACTCTAAAATCTCCTGGTAAGATTCCGTCACTCTGTTCCCTTCAGGTACTGAAGACGAGGTCCTGTTCAAAAACGACTCGAAAGGTCTTCCAAACGTTGCCTCATATGGAGTCCTGTCAATAGCTCAAGAAAAAGAATCATTGTGTCACCAATTGGCCGACCATTTGGTCCATTCCTAGTTTTTGCGTCTCGTTCACTTGAGGCCAGGCCGGTGTCTCATGTGAAGAGGCCAGTATTTTGCTGACATGGACGGGAGCCAGACTGGTGCCACCCGTGTGTTAGCAGGATGGTGTCGTATGGTCGGGAGCCAGATCAGTGCCACCCGTGTATGACCTGGACTGTGCTCGATCCATGGGACTGTCACGCCATGGAAGAGCCAGTATTCGTGCCGTGTTTTGCCTATGGGACTGTCACACCATAGGGAAACTCGTGCCTGGAACTGTGTCTTACCTATGGGACTGTCACTCCATAGGAATACCAGGTTTTTATGTTTTATGTCGTGCCAATTCTGTGCCGACAGATATTTTGTACATGTTCCATGAACGGGAGATATGTCCATGTTACTATTTGCACATGCACACATGATTTGCATGCTTGAAACTGTTTTCGCATGACATGTATTTGTGTGTTTGCCTGCCTGACGTGTTACTTACTGAGCGGGGACGCCTGCCAGTGAGTCGTGAAGTCTGCTCTGTATTCTGACGAGTTTCAGTGCATGTGAACAGGTGGTAAGTATATGGTACATGTTGTTTAATGTTATTTAATTCTAACCCCTTTGTTTTTTAAGGTTAGGGGTTCACACTCATTTAAAAGTGGGCACCCTCTTTGGGCACCCACTTAGGGGCCAAGGTGGGGAGCCTCACTTTTAAGTGAGTGTGGGGGTGGGCATGGTCACCAACCCCCACTAGTCCCCTTTCATGCAAGCGTGGAAATCTTGAGTTGTACCTTCACATTAAATTTTATTAAAAAGGTTTACCCCTTCAAGCGTAAAAATCCCATCGCTTCTTCCTGGCGTTGCTTCATCACCCCTCGTAAGCTTCCTGACGGCTGGAGTTTTGCTACGCTTGCTGCTGGGGGTGCTTATGCTGCTGCTGCCTGCGCCAAACTCTCTACAGGCGGTCAGCACAGATTGCAGGTGTGCTACACACAGGCTGCGCATGCTTCTTTGAGGCGGCTGCTTCCTCTACGCCATCTCCTACAGGCTGCTGCTCATACAGGCGACTACACCTGACTGCTGGCGGCTCCTATACTCTCCCAGCCGACTGCACACACTTCAGCCAGGTGCCCTTCCTCACAGGCGGCTGCCCCACTTCAGGTCGCATCTCTGTTCCCTCCTAGGTGGCTGCGCATCTGTACTACAGGCAGCAACTGTACTGCAGCCAGGCGCCTGTGTACAGCATACAGGTGCCCTTTCTCCCACAAGCGGCTAAACCCTTTATCTGGCGGCTGTTTACCCACTGGCTGCGTTGTCTTGTTCTTTTGCAAGCAAACGTGGGCCATCTTCTCTCCACTGCAGCCAGGCCTCTCCTCCAAGTGGGTTCTCCTTCTTTCACAACAGGTGGCTGTTATTTCTTGCGGTGGTACTTGCCTTGGTGGTTCACCACGAGGCGACTGAGTCTTCATCAAAGGGACTTCGCATCACCTGGAAGACTTCATCATACTACAAGTATTGGTTTCATATCAACCATCTACAAGTAAGTGATTTTCAGATTTGAGTAAAGTATTATATGTTTAAATCTGGTAAAAGATTCGTCCCGCTCGGCCTACACCCGTTCGGTGCCGGGTTGTCCAAGCTATATGGGCGAACCTCGATCCAAAGGTGCTGAGATCGGGAGAGCCAGGCGTTAGTACGAGAGCGCCTGTCTGTGCGTGGTCTCGGAACACCAGTGTGGTGCTCTCCGCGGAGTCCAGTGAAAGCACAGGACCGTAGCGATTGGACCACACCAGTGGTCGATCTGCTTCGAGCTTCTACATCGAAATTCGAGCTATTTGTTTGGTACTGTTTTCATATGTACATGGACATTATCTGGTTCTCAGAACCCATGGAGCATTGTATTCATTAAATACTCCCAATAAATATATCATATATTGAGGGGGGGGTCGGCCCGTTCCGGCCCCAGTGCTGGTGTCCATTTTCCATTTCATTTCATTTAAATTTCAAGTTGTTTTAAGTTGTCCATTTCATATTTGTGGTTTTAAAGTTGTGCTATTGAGCGTGTGGATGTCCAACGGAGTCTGTCCCACTTGACGGGATCGGTTTCATTGGTATCAGAGCACGGTTGTTTCCCTCTTCCTAGTGGGGAAACGAACCTGTGTACTGGACATCCCGCTTTTAGCAAACTTTGAACACAATGGACAGCCAAGGCAACCCTTTGGAAGTACCAAATTCGAGGGGTCCCTCTAGTGCTTCTCGTGGGTCTGATGCCCTGCGAGGTAGGCACAAGCCCCTTGAAAGATGGATAGTGAATCCAAAGGTCAACTGTCTCCAGGAAAGACAGTTATGCTTGAACAAGACCCTGATGCTATGAAAGCTGAAATGGAACATATGAGAAAACTTTTGCAGGCTCAAGAGCAAGAATTGAAGTTTTTGCATGAAGATCCACATTTGCAAAGTGCTATTGAAGCCAGGAAGGCTGATGCTATGGTTGATGTAACCTTTGAATCAATGGCTCGTGAAGTGGGCAAGAAACCAAGAGAGTTGGCACTTGCCTATCTCCTTCGCAAAGGAGATATCAAAGAGGGGGATGACGGGGAGCTGATTTTCAGAAATCCACCTCGTTTGAAGCATGGAGATCCTGCATCCCAGAGGCTGAAATCTTTTATGCAAAAGGAAGAGGTGACTGTCACCTCTCGTCATGCATCTTCTCCGCAAGGCACTAAGCCTGACAGATATATGTATGCCAGTGCTCATGGAGGGCACGAAAGCCACATGCATGCAAGATATGTATCTCATGGTGACAGGTCTACTTCCAGAAAAATTTTGCCTTCTGAGTTGTCTCATGGAGAGACCATGCCTTATGCAGGTAAGTCACATGCATCTGAGCTTCGAGTTCGTGGAGCACATGCCACCGTGCCCCATGAAGCTTCTAAGACGGCCCATGGAGCCCATGCAGACAGGGCTACCCCGTTGGATAAGGGGAAAAGAAAAAGAGAAGACCATGAGCCTCATGCCAGGAAGCTCAAGGAGTTCAAAGCAGGTGATAAATCTGTCAAATTTGATGTCTTTCATGGTGAACATGATGCCTCTAAGGTGTTAGCATTTGTGGCACAGTTCGACATTGCTTTTAGCGATGAGGACTTTACAGAAAAGTCGAAGGTGCGCCATGCTAGCATGTTTCTGAAAGGGACTGCTGCCCATTGGTGGATCACCGAAAAGATCACCAAGGATCCCATCTCTACTTCGAAGGAATTCAAAGATAGATTTTATGCTCAGTTCTTGCCACCCAATGCAGAGCAAACTCTCACTCAAAAGTGGGACAGGCTAGAACAAAAAGATAATGAGAGTGTGCAACAGTATGTTAACAAATTTTGGAAAGTGTTGCTGGAAGTGACTCCCTTCATGCTAATCTCTGAGGATGAAAGAAAGAGGAAGTTTCGTTCTGGATTGCAACCTGCTTATAGATCGGGTATTGAATTACACCCAAAACATACGTTGCAACAACTCACAGCTTCTGCCCTTGCTACAGAGCAATTGGTGCTCAAGATCAAGCAGGATCAAGGAGGTTCCAAGGCAAAGGACAAGGCTGCCCCAAATCAGCAAAAGGGTGGACAGCCGCCTAAAAAGAACTTCCGGGAGCCCTACAAAGGTGGTAAAGCTGAAAATAACACATCTAAAGAACAGGGCCCAAGAAAGAACAAATTTGGCCTAACCCCGGAGCAAAGAGAGCAATATGCTAAGGATGGAAAATGCTTTTCTTGTGGTAGCAAAGACCACATGTTTCGGCAATGCCCAGATCGCAAACCAAAGCACGAGGACAAGCACACCAAAGCAAATGTTCATGCAGTTCCTGATGTGCAAGGTAATACAGGTCATGATGCAAAAGAGCGTATGGTTTGCAAGGCTTGGGGGCAAATCAAGGATCAACCCGCACTCTTTATGTTTGATGACTGTGCAACTGACAATTTCATCTCTATGCAAATGGCAGCTGCATTGGGTATTGAGGTTGAAAACATGGGACCTCAGATTGAAGCCGAAGCTGCATTTATTGGTAAAGAGGTGCAGGTTACCCCTTTGATTGGGAAGTTGCGTATCCATATACAGGGCTACCTTGATAATGAGCATTTCCTAGTTGCTCCTCTGAATGGATGTGATGTATTGTTGGGCAAGCCGTGGCACCATAGGCTTGAGCCCCGCAAAGACTATAAGTCTAATATGATTTCTTTTATGCATAAAGGCCGCATGCACTTTATTGATGCTGGCAAAGAAGGGGATTCTATCCCAGTTGTATCACACATCCAAATTAATAAAGCAATGAAAAAGAGTCTTTCAGCGTACTTGGTTTTTGTGCGTGATAGTCTTGTGCCAAATCATCAAAATGTGGATGCTATGTCTAATGATAGGCTGAATTTTCTTAATGCATTCAAAGACTGTTTTGCTGACTCATTGCCAGGTGAATTACCTCCCCAAAGGCCCGAAGATCACCGCATAGATCTTGTGCCAGGTAGTTCTCCACCTAACAAACCCGCATACCGAGTGAGTGCTGCACAACAAGAAGAAATTATGAAGCAGGTTAACGAGCTTTTAGAGAAAGGTCTTACCATCAAGAACAGATTTCCTATTCCACGTATTGATGATATCTTGGATAAGCTTGATGGTTCGGCTTGCTTTAGCAGACTTGATTTGAAGAGTGGTTATCACCAGATACGCGTGGTGCCACAAGATGTCCATAAGACTGCATTCAGGACAGCTTTTGGATTATATGAATTCTTGGTAATGCCTTTTGGTCTCACCAATGCTCCTGCTACTTTTAATCGTATGATGGATAGGATATTCCGACCCCATCGCAAGTTTACAGGAGTCTTCTTTGATGATATCTTGGTTTTCTCCAAGAATGAGCAGGAACACAGAACTCATTTGGTCACAGTGTTCGAAGAGTTGCGGAAGCACAAACTTTTCGTCAATGCCAAGAAAAGTGAGTTTTTCCTTTCAGAGATTCATTATCTGGGACATATTGTATCCAAGGATGGAGTTACAATGGATCCTGCAAAGATAGAGACTATTCGGAATTGGCCCGAATTGCAAAACGTACATCAAGTACGTAGTTTTCTGGGATTATGTTCGTACTACAGGCGTTTCATAAGGCATTTCGCCATGATTGCCACTCCTCTACATGATGTCACGAAGAAGAAAACTGTTTTCAAATGGACTTCAAAGGAACAGGATGCTTTCTTGCAGCTCAAGCATGCGATCATATGTGGTCCAGTATTGATTGTTCCTGACTTGCACAAGTCATTCGTGGTTGAATGTGATGCTTGTGGTGATTGCATAGGAGCTGTCCTAAATCAAGAAGGGCATGCAGTTGCATACGAGAGCCGTCGTTTGCATGATGCTGAGCTTCATATGGATATCTATGAGAAAGAGCTCTTGGCTGTAATTCACGCCTTAAAGATTTGGAAACACTACCTTCTTGGGGCTGAATTTGTAGTCAAGACAGATCATCAAAGCTTGAGATACTTTCTATCTCAAACCAAGCTTTCAGAGAAGCAGATGAGAATGGCAAACTTTCTTTCCATGTTTCATTTTCAGATTGTGCATACTCCAGGAAAGAAAAATGTGGTGGCCGATGTACTATCTAGGAGGCCTTATATTGCTGCAGTCTCAGTGACCTCTCATGGAGATCTATCTGCTATGAGAGATTTGTATCATTTGGATGCTGATTTTTGCCATATATGGACTGATTTGATGGCTGGTCATTCACATGCCTCTTATGTTATCAATGAGGGTTATCTAATGAAGGATAATTGCCTATGTGTGGTGAAGGATTTGCGTCCAAAGGTTATGGACGAATGTCACGCTCCACCATATGCTGGTCATAGAGGTATTATGCCTACTACTCACATGATTCAGAGGTATTTCTTTTGGCCAAGCATGCGTAAAGACATTGAGGCTTATGTGCGTGCATGTATCACTTGCCAAAAGGTGAAATTTGATAGGCAAAAGCCTCCAGGTTTGCTTCAGCCATTGCCTATTCCCTCGCAACCTTGGGAAAGTATCACGATGGATTTTATTATGGATTTGCCTAGATCCCAGCATGGGAATGATGCTATTTGGACTATTGTGGATAGGTTTAGCAAGCAAGCTCACTTCTTGCCCGTCAAGAAAACCATCAAAGCTGATCATATGGTAAAGCTTTTTCTTGCTAATATTTTCAAGCATCATGGTATGCCCAAATCCATTGTTGGGGATAGAGATCCCAGGACTACAAGCCTATTTTGGAGGGCTTTGTTTGATAATATGGGTACTAAGCTTGAGTTTTCATCAGCTTATCATCCCCAAACGGATGGCCAAAGTGAAGCTGCAAATTCAGCCGTGTTGGATTTGTTGAAGTGTTATGTGGCAGATCAAAAGAGTGCATGGGAGAAGTATCTTCCACTTGTTGAGTTTGCCTACAATAATACGATCCATGCTTCCACAGGAAAGGCTCCATTTGAGGTTATTTATGGCAGAGTGGTCTTGCCACCCATCCTTCGTACAAAGGACGAGATTTTTGCAGCTGATGAATATGTTTGGATGTTGCCTTTGGTCAGGTGCGGACAGCCATTGCAAGATCTCAGGATAAGCATAAAAAGGCTGCTGACAAGCATAGAAGGGACATGGAAGTCAAAGAAGGTGATTGGGTATTGCTGAAATTTGAGAAGGCTAGGCTTCGGAAGAGGCCAGGACGAGAAGGATCATATCCTAAGCTTTCTCCTCGCTATTATGGACCCTTCAAGGTGATTCACAAGATCAATGAAGTGTCCTACAGACTTGCTTTACCTAGTCATTGGAAGATTCACAATGCTTTTCATGTGAGTCTATTTCGGAAATATGTGGGGCCAGATCCTGATGAGCCTGTCACAGAAGATCCGCCAGAAATTGAAGAGCTTGAGGAGATCCTCCAGCCAGAACAGATTGTTTTTCACAAGGAGAGAAAGCTACCTGCCGGAAAGCTTTCCAGGAGATACCTTGTGAAGTTTAAGAATTATTTGCCTATTGATGCCAAATGGGTAAATGAAGATTACTTTGCAGATTATCCGCAATTGTTGCAGGCATATCTTGAGGCTTTTAAGTTGAGGTCAACTCTTTAGAAGCCCGGGGGGATGTCACCAATTGGCCGACCATTTGGTCCATTCCTAGTTTTTACGTCTCGTTCACTTGAGGCCAGGCCGGTGTCTCATGTGAAGAGGCCAGTATTTTGCTGACATGGACGGGAGCCAGACTGGTGCCACCCGTGTGTTAGCAGGATGGTGTCGTATGGTCGGGAGCCAGATCAGTGCCACCCGTGTATGACCTGGACTGTGCTCGATCCATGGGACTGTCACGCCATGGAAGAGCCAGTATTCGTGCCGTGTTTTGCCTATGGGACTGTCACACCATAGGGAAACTCGTGCCTGGAACTGTGTCTTACCTATGGGACTGTCACTCCATAGGAAGACCAGGTTTTTATGTTTTATGTCGTGCCAGTTCTGTGCCGACAGATATTTTGTACATGTTCCATGAACGGGAGATATGTCCATGTTACTATTTGCACATGCACACATGATTTGCATGCTTGAAACTGTTTTCGCATGACATGTATTTGTGTGTTTGCCTGCCTGACGTGTTACTTACTGAGCGGGGACGCCTGCCAGTGAGTCGTGAAGTCTGCTCTGTATTCTGACGAGTTTCAGTGCATGTGAACAGGTGGTAAGTATATGGTACATGTTGTTTAATGTTATTTAATTCTAACCCCTTTGTTTTATAAGGTTAGGGGTTCACACTCATTTAAAAGTGGGCACCCTCTTTGGGCACCCACTTAGGGGCCAAGGTGGGGAGCCTCACTTTTAAGTGAGTGTGGGGGTGGGCATGGTCACCAACCCCCACTAGTCCCCTTTCATGCAAGCGTGGAAATCTTGAGTTGTACCTTCACATTAAATTTTATTAAAAAGGTTTACCCCTTCAAGCGTAAAAATCCCATCACTTCTTCCTGGCGTTGCTTCATCACCCCTCGTAAGCTTCCTGACGGCTGGAGTTTTGCTACGCTTGCTGCTGGGGGTGCTTATGCTGCTGCTGCCTGCGCCAAACTCTCTACAGGCGGTCAGCACAGATTGCAGGTGTGCTACACACAGGCTGCGCATGCTTCTTTGAGGCGGCTGCTTCCTCTACGCCATCTCCTACAGGCTGCTGCTCATACAGGCGACTACACCTGACTGCTGGCGGCTCCTATACTCTCCCAGCCGACTGCACACACTTCAGCCAGGTGCCCTTCCTCACAGGCAGCTGCCCCACTTCAGGTCGCATCTCTGTTCCCTCCTAGGTGGCTGCGCATCTGTACTACAGGCAGCAACTGTACTGCAGCCAGGCGCCTGTGTACAGCATACAGGTGCCCTTTCTCCCACAAGCGGCTAAACCCTTTATCTGGCGGCTATTTACCCACTGGCTGCGTTGTCTTGTTCTTTTGCAAGCAAACGTGGGCCATCTTCTCTCCACTGCAGCCAGGCCTCTCCTCCAAGTGGGTTCTCCTTCTTTCACAACAGGTGGCTGTTATTTCTTGCGGTGGTACTTGCCTTGGTGGTTCACCACGAGGCGACTGAGTCTTCATCAAAGGGACTTCGCATCACCTGGAAGACTTCATCATACTACAAGTATTGGTTTCATATCAACCATCTACAAGTAAGTGATTTTCAGATTTGAGTAAAGTATTATATGTTTAAATCTGGTAAAAGATTCGTCCCGCTCGGCCTACACCCGTTCGGTGCCGGGTTGTCCAAGCTATATGGGCGAACCTCGATCCAAAGGTGCTGAGATCGGGAGAGCCAGGCGTTAGTACGAGAGCGCCTGTCTGTGCGTGGTCTCGGAACACCAGTGTGGTGCTCTCCGCGGAGTCCAGTGAAAGCACAGGACCGTAGCGATTGGACCACACCAGTGGTCGATCTGCTTCGAGCTTCTACATCGAAATTCGAGCTATTTGTTTGGTACTGTTTTCATATGTACATGGACATTATCTGGTTCTCAGAACCCATGGAGCATTGTATTCATTAAATACTCCCAATAAATATATCATATATTGAGGGGGGGGTCGGCCCGTTCCGGCCCCAGTGCTGGTGTCCATTTTCCATTTCATTTCATTTAAATTTCAAGTTGTTTTAAGTTGTCCATTTCATATTTGTGGTTTTAAAGTTGTGCTATTGAGCGTGTGGATGTCCAACGGAGTCTGTCCCACTTGACGGGATCGGTTTCACATTCAAAACAGCTTGAACTAAAGGCAAATAAGATTCCCACTTACCTTGCTGATTGTGGACATAACACTTCAGTACATCAAAGTCCAACTGGTTGTATATCTCTGTCTGGCCATCCATCTGTGGATGGAATGCACTGGAAAAATTCAATTTAGTACCAAAGTTATCAAACAATGCTCTCCAAAAATGACTGGTAAACTTGGTATCTCGATCTGACACTATGGTCCTAGGAATCCCGCCAATCGGGTACCAATGTTGAATGAACAATTGGGCAACATCCTCGGTGGTCACATTGACCTTGCAAGAAATAAGCATAACAAATTTGCTAAATCTATCAACTATAGTTAAGCACTGAGCATTACGCTTACTCAGACTGGGAGGCAGATTCGTGACAAAGTCTGTGGAAATATCTTGGAAAGGACCCTCAGGAATTGACAAGGGCTGTAATAACCCTATCTTCTTCCCACGAGGAGCTTTCACCTTTTGACAAATATCATAGCGTTGTACATATGTAAACACATCTCGCCTCATCCTTGGCGAATAATATTGTCGTTCCAATTTTTCCATAGTCGAATTCATGCCCCTATGACCACCAGTAATGGCGTCATGGGCATCATGGAGAAGAGCTGCCCTGAACGACTTCATGACACAAGTTGGTTACCCTTGTAAGAGCCCTAGGGCTGTCCTAAAGCACTCCTATGGCCCTCCCATGGCTGGTGGGTACAGCCAAGGCCTTCCTGGCCCTCATGGGGGTGGTTTTACACTGTCCCCATGCCCGCACAAGTACTTGGGATAGCCCTATGGGCTGGCCCCTTTCCTATATGCAAACCCTAACTTGTCTACACAATGATCTGGCATCCAGTACCATACCAAATACACAAAATCACTGACAAAATTCCAGAGGGAGACTCACAGCGTGGACTGGCACTGTTTCATGTGCAGGACAGTGCACACCTGACCTTGGACTCATGTGCAAGACAATGCACACCTGACTTCTGAAGGGATCGGACCTACATATGGCTTTAACCAACTGACGTGAAACACATCGTGCATAGTCCATTCACTTATAAGTGACCGGGCTCACATCGGACCAGTTTACCATCCCAAGTCCTGCACCTTCTGTACAGATATGTCTACGTGGCATCCAAGTGTGGAATGCACGTGACACAATCATGAATACTGATCAAGCACATGAACATGCCAGAGAAGAGAGAGAAGACAACTATCCACAGTACACCACACTAGGGGCCAAAAGATGGGCTGACCCCAAAAAGGAGTCTACTTCAGATACAACCTTGCAGGTGCCTAGGGATTCTCCACTGGCTAGCACCTGATTCTTCCAGTACAAGATGAAAACAGTAACAAAACATATGCTAAATTCAGTGTTCCCCCACGGAACTAGAGAGCTTTCCCAGCTTAAAGCACATGCAGGGCAGCCATGGACAGCCCACAGTGTTCCCCCATCAGCCCAGGACAGCCCTGTGTCGTTTTCTTCAACCCTGCAAAGCCCATAGAGCAAATCAACCAGCCACCAGAGGGCTGAACCAGCAGTTGACCAGCCCTCATATCTTCTAGCAGGAGTCGGCCAGCAATCTTTTCATGCTAGAAGGAGTCGGCTAGCACATAGGGCACAGTCCACAAGTCGACCAGCACACAGGCTCCACCAGGAAGTCGACCAGCAGCTTTTAATGCATGTTAGTAGTCGGCCACACAAGGGAAGGCTCCCAAAAAACAGTCGACCAGCACACAGGAGAGTTTTTATCACGACAACCAGCAGATTCTACTCTCCAAAACAGGTCGACCAACTGCCAAGAGCCACTTGGAAAGCATGCAACCAGCCCTAACTCCACTTCACCTCCAGTAATAGAGCTTCTCCACTAGAAATATCCAATCATGTGCTTTTTTAGGTCCAGAGGAAGGCGCCTGCAAGCAATCAGCCCATAAACTATCTAGTGCCCGTCTTTGTCCACCATGTGTATTAAAAAGTCTTGCCCAATGTGTACAACTTATAAGTTTGCCCGGTCACTTATAAGTGAATGTAGACCTGCATCAATAAATATTAGCATGTGAAAACATAGAACTGTAAATTGAGTTTTCAGGGACACTTACCACTTGTAAAACACATGTGGACCACCTATCAGTCCAAAACAAGTGTGCACATGCTCGTCCACAAGGTGCCCAGGCGTCCCCAGCCCATGGACAATAAGGGCAATAATCTAAGCATTGTCCAAGCAAACAAGACAAGTCATCCAAATATAAAATTAAGGTCATGCACACAAATGAGTGCAACCAAACTGGAAGAAACACCCATTTGCTTAGTTGTATCAATCAGGTAAAATGTTCAGGGATCCAAAATCCTTTCGGAAACTTCCCAAAACATAAGTACAGGTAATCACCAGGATAGCTAGTCTGGGAAAAACACACCATGTCAGGCTCCACAAGCCATACATGTACTGTCACACCATGTCAAGCTCTACAAGCCATACACGTATTGTCATGTCAAGCTCCATATGCCACACATGTGCAGTATAAAATAGAAGCAATGAGGAATTTTGTGACACTTTCGTCCTTTTTCCCTCTCAGCCAACAAGTCAAGACGAGATGTCAACTCTAAAGAAGGGAATTGGGTATATCTCCAGATAATGAAGCGGAGATTGAAGCAACTCGGCAAACATTGTCCCAAACTCTCCTTTTGCAACTTTGGATACTATTGCTAGCATGCAGAGGGGAGAAGAGGGGGGGGGGAGGGGGGAGGGGGGGGCGCGCGCGCTTCAGTTGGTAATTGGAACCCAATACTGTGTTGAATCTATCTTCTCTCTCTCTTCTCTCCTCTCTCAAGTAAAGTCGAATTGCATAAACTCCCAGGTATAAAGAAGTCTTTGTTGCGCTTACGACGATCAACCTATTGCATGCTACAAAGGTTATAGATGAAGCTCCAACACAAACTATCCACCACCACCCCCTCGCCCCCTTGCTCTATTTTGGATGATACCTTGTATCAATGATGTGGGTGTTTCTTTTATCAACCACAAGCTACCTTGTACTCACATGATTAGCATTGTATGGGCAGCTAGTTTTGTTCTTTTTTATCTTCCATGACTCAGTTACCTCATGTAACTATTGCAACACAATTTTTGTAAGATAGACTCTTTGGTTCCTTTGTAGACATTAATACATCTCTCTCTCTCTCTCTCTCTCTCTCTCTCTCTCTCTCTCTCTCGCCAAGTTATATAGAGGCCAGAGACCAAGTTATCTTGATGCCTTCATGTGAGCGGATATCGAGAGAGGACACGACATGTAGACTCTATCAAACGAGGGTTGAGTCAGAGTTGCACTATGTTTTGCCACTGCCTAGTCTACTATGGGATCAGAGGGAGATTTCACTGTCTATTCAGAGAGGGCTTTGGACCCTTATCCCGGATCATAGATCTCAGGTGCCTTGGACTCTTCCTATTGGAGCTCGGGTGACACACACACAGTCACTACTCAAAGATCCTTGCTCCCAATAGCCCTCCTCTTAGCTTACCATCACTAGTTTTTTCCAGCCTAGAGAGGTGGATAGGGAGACACCAGAGCCCATCACAGTGGATACGGGAGCCTATACCACACTACCCCCTCGTAGTAGGGCCATGGGGGTCACATTAGATCAGGCACGCACACACTCAAGAGAGCTAGACGCCTTCGCCCCGTCGGACTCCGACCACCCCCATGTCGTCAACCTCGAATTCAAGAGATCCTAGCCCGCCATTGGGCAGTCACAACGGACTATCGACATCTCTAGCCTTCTTGTATCACCCATGATACATCC
The DNA here is from genome assembly GCF_041138505.1 of Cibotium barometz. Classification (NCBI taxonomy): domain Eukaryota; kingdom Viridiplantae; phylum Streptophyta; class Polypodiopsida; order Cyatheales; family Cibotiaceae; genus Cibotium; species Cibotium barometz. The sequence goes on along the minus strand of NC_141066.1, from coordinate 49,218,025 downwards.
TAGATGGGCCCTTGCTATACCTAGCATAGTAGACTCTAGATTTTCATATCTTAGCTTTCAGTTTTCATATTTAGTTTACTATTACTTTTTCTTATTTCATCCATGATGAGATTTCACGGACACTGTACACATCATTTTGGTCTCATATACCCTTTAGGTCTTTTGAAGACGTTAATATAACTTTCTTTCTTTCTCTCTCTCTCTCTCCCTCTCTCTCTCTCTCTCTTGCACACACAAACAAAACTTAGCATGTGTATCTCTCGAGAAATTTTGTACTAAACCATCTTTTTCAAATATAGGCATTCGATCAATAGTATGGAATAAAAATATCATTTACACACACACATGTGTATCTTTTGCGCAATTTTGTAATGCAACAAACTATATAGACATTCAGTCAATACTGTCGAGTAAAAAATATCAGATGCTATAACAGAAAGCCACCTAATTTTTCACAAGGCTATGACTTACCAGTATTGACACCACGTCTGCAGCTGCTCAATTTTAGGCTTGCTAGAATCTATGGTTTTGAAGCACTTGTAGGCTGGATAGATGTATCCCAAAGCCAATCTGGAACAAAACCATAGTACGGCTCAAAAATCTGATCCAGAGTAAATGATTCAAGTGGCTTAAGAAGACCTTAAGCCAATGGCAGTAAAAACAATTAAACTGCTAATCCTCTTGACTTGATCTTGCAGGTGGCTTGAGAAAACCTTAAGCCAATAGCAGTAAATACCAGTTAGCTTGATGTGCTGATCAACTTGATTCAATCATTCAGGTGGGTTGAGAAAATCTTACGTAAGACAATAGCAGTAAAAACCAGTTAATCAAGCGTAATCTGCTAATCAATTCGACTTACATTGCGATTCTGAACAAGAAATCCATAAGAAGCACAGCGGAGGTTCCTCTCGTTTGCAGGTGGGTTGGGAAACATAAGAAGTACTAATCTGAGAACTGGAAAGGCTACAGAACAAGCAGGAAAAACACGGACGAAGAACAGACGATTAGAAGTTGCTTGGAAGACACGGAGAGAATGGAGAATAGGTGGAAACCCTAGTTTTTGCTTGCAAAACAGTCAAGGCTGGGAGGGTGAATATGCTTCTTTGGTGGGGGTAGGAAACTTTCGGAGTGGCTACGGTTGCGGACATGGCAGAAAAATCTTCGGGTACGTTTGCTGACATGGCAGAAAAAGAAAAATACTTCAACGCTGACATGGATAAGCGCTTTAGTGGCTGTTAAGAGCCTTGTCCCACGCAGCCCGTGCTCCTACACTAGTAGAACACCTTCCTTTTCTAGAACAGCCGTATGTAAGTGAATGCATGTAGAAAGGTGTAAAACGCCGCCTAGCCCTTTGACTCTTCCTTTTGCTTGAAAAAGGCTGCCTGGTCCTTTGAAGCACATAGAGAGGTGTAAAAGGCCCCTTCATGCTTGAAAAAAAGTGGTTTATATGGCCTTTCACATTTTAGAAAATATTACTTCTTTTATCTTAGGTCCTCTCACTTATATGTGGAGTCAATGTTTCACGCACTAATCTCGTAGCTACACTGTGAGAAATTTTAGTCTTTTAATTTTTAAGAGCCAACTTTCTTGAACTTTTATGCTACCAAGTGCTTGTACCTTGTGTTCGTTCTATGATACGACAAGTTGTTGCTCAAGGACTACATTTTGCATGGGTCATTTTGAAATACAAGACTCAGATCATTAAGGGAACTGGACTTATAAAGGCATAAGTAAATGTATTCTAAAGAAACATAAGTTTTCTTGAATGGTAATAGGGAAAAAGTTTCTTCTAAGAAAAAATGAACCAAAAGTTTGATTCCTCTTTGTATGATAGTCACAATTCTCGTTTGTCTTAAGCCCCCAACCAACAATCACATGTGGACATTGATAAAGGAAAGTATTCTAAACCAACTTAGTGAGCAACCCATAAGCAAGAAGGAAGCAACTCACTTATCCATATCAAAAGAAGACCAATGTCAAATCGTTGGATTTGTAGCAACATACCATTGAAAGTAGTAGATCAAAATGCTCACCTCTAACTAAACCAAGTCACTAAAACAAGCACGTGCACATTTGTCACTAAAACCAAGTCACTAAAACAAGCACGTGCACATTTGTCACTATCCAACTCAACCAAACGTAACCCCCGATAGAGATTATCAACCTACAAAGATGAAACAAGTTAATGCAACTATTGTCAAAAACAAATTCCCCAAGGTTCAAAGTAACTCAAGATTCAAACCTATTCTAAGCAGCATTCAAGATTATTTTCAAGGGTCCAAACAAATTTAGAAATAGCTTCTTCACCAACATTATCACTCTGAACATCATCCTCAATGGTTTGCCACCATCGATGAAATAAATGGGAAAATATTTTAAGCTTGAAAGTCCACACAAAAACAAGTTGTACAAAAGCTTGAATACCCACACACTCATTTTTGTCAACATAGTATAATCATAAATAATGCATGAGGCACATCACATTTAATCCAAAGACATGTGGGATGCTTTTGGTGATATGTACAAAAATGAAAATGTCTTCAACAAAATTTTGATCAACATAGCAAATACATAAGTAATGCATAAGGCACGTCACATTTAATCCAAAGATATGTGGAATGCTCTTGGTGATATCTACAAGAATGAAAATACCTTCAACAAAATTATGTTAAAGAAGAAGTTGTTTATCACAAAAAATGGATTATATGAAGACATGGCATCATATCTTGCATAAATCATTTGTTTAGCCTTGTTGATGCAAGGGTCATTAGGGGACTTACCTTAGTGCCAATCTCTCAACCTCCTAGTGGTGGGTGGTGGAAGCTACATGTACTTAGTGATTGATTAAATGTAAGGTTTTTTGCATAATTGTGAAAAAAACCAATTTCATGGTTGTTTGAATTAAATTGACTAATGGTCAGTTTGAGCCAATTAATAGAAAATTGTATAGTTTTATAACCAGGTAGTGCAAAGCATGGAAATCGGGATTCATGGTTGGATTTTGAACTGTGGGATGAGAGAGGATGGTTCAAAATTTCCATGAATTATCAAATTGAAAATTTGTGGGTTTTTATTGAGAGAAAATCGTCTTCTTGTGAGTGTTACATGTTGGCTGATAGCCAACACATGGCTCAACATATTAATATATTCCAATCAATTGATAACATAAATAAATAACAATACATATCACACATTTACAAGATAAACAGTGGACGGTATAACATATCTTTGTATTATTGTAAAAGCTCTCTTCTCTGAGTGATGATGACTCAATACAATGTGAGCTTAGTGACATGTACAGTTGTAGTGTCTATGTTGATTATAGAAGAGAAAAGCTTGGGTGAAGACTGTTGTGGGTGAAGACCAACAGTCTTCACAAAACAAAAACAGTTCAGAGCAACATGCCTTCTACACAAGCTCAGGAAGAGAACGAGGTAGAGGAGGCCATGGACGTGGCCAAGGAGGTGGTCGAACATGTAATTAGAATTATGGCCAGCAGCAACAACAACAACAACAGTCCCAGAATTCACAACAACAACAACACGCAGGTGGAAGAGGCCAATTCAGAGGCAGGGGGAGTCAAAGAGGTCGTGGAAATTGACAAAGGCAGTATAATGATACACGTGGATGCTTTTATTGTGGTAACCCTAGACATGTGCAGGCAGATTGTTATAAGAAGCAGGATGACATGCAAAATAGAAAATTGCAGCAAAACAACTATGCATCCTCGAGCAGAAACAATGAGGATAATGAAAGGTTGTTTGTTATGCAGCATGTCATTAATGCCATGTGTGAAAATGTTGAAGCAGCACATAAAGATGATGTATGGTACGTTGATTCAGGTGCTTCGAACCACATGACAAGTCATGGGGAGTGGTTCAAGGAGATGAAAAACCTTGAAAGACTAGGTTTTGTGGAAATAGGGGCTGACACTGCTCATCCAATTGCCCATGTTGGAGATGTGTCGTTGTTTATGCAGGATGGCAAAGTGAAGTACCTTCAGATGTACTTCATGTTCCGAACATAACAAATAATCTGGTTTCAGTTGGCCAGATGATTGAGCAGGGTTTGTAGGTTTGGTTTAACCCTGATGGTTGTTATGTTGAAGACTTTAAAGACAAGTGCACGTTGGTTGCAAAAGGCAACAAAGTGGACAGAATGTTTACATTGAATGTAAACATGCCTGAAGTGAGTGCTGCGATGTTTGCAAATGGTTCAAGAATTGTTGCAGACATAGACATTTGGCATAAAAAAATTGGACATGTGAATGTGCAGAGAATGAAGTCTATGCAGACTAAAGGAATTGTGACAGGGCTGCCAAAGTTTAAAGTTGAAGGTATGTAGAAAATATGTGAAGCATGCCAATTTGGAAACCAAACAAAGCATGTATTTCCACGTGATAGAAATGTGAGCAAAAATGCACTAGATGTTGTGCATTCAGATGTATGGGGTCCTACGAAGACCATGTCTATGGGAGGCTGCAGGTATTATGTGACATTTATTGATGACCACACAAGAAAAGTGTGGGTATACTTCATGAAGGAGAAGAGTGAGGTGTTCACTCATTTTTAGAATTTCAAAGTTATGGTTGAAAAGCAAACAAGGAAACGTGTAAAGTGCCTAAGGTCAGATGGAGGGGGAGAGTACTTCTCCAATGAGTTCTCTGAATTTTTGCAGAAGAATGGTATTCAGAGACAGTTTACATGTAGATACACTCTGCAGCAAAATGGAGTGCTGAGTTGAAAAACAGGCACATTGCTGAGATAGGCGAGCATTGATGGGAGAGAAGAATATGCCGCATAGCTATTGGGCTGAGACTGTTTCTACAGCAGTTTACATCATGAACAGGACTCCAACTGCAGCCATACATGATGTAACTCTAGAGGAGAGGTTTACTGGTAGAAAACTTGATTTGTCTCATCTGAAAGTCTTTAGATGCATTGCATATGTGCACTTGCCAAATGAGCTGAGAACTAAGCTGGATCCAAAAGCTGAAAAATGTGTGTTTATTGGGTATTCCCTTGAGCAAAAGGGATACACGTGTTATAACCCTGCTATACACGTGAGTTGAGGGTAAGCAGGGATGTTGTTTTTTATGAGATGATCAGCTGGTATGCTGCTGAAAAAGAAGCTGTTAAGGCTGATGTGAGTGGAAATGTGGTTGCACAGAATGCAAGTCAGCAATCAACGTCTTGAGTGGACAAGGAGAGTCCTCATCTAGTGGTTCAGTTGATAGACCATGGAGTGGCAGGCTGCATCATAATACCAGTCCTGCAAATGTGATTAGTACATCACATAAAGGCAAAGAGAAAGTGGTTGAGCCCCTTAGTATGCCTGACATTTCTGTAGGGCATTCTCATGTTGATGGAGAGTCTAGTGGCTCAGAGATGAGCCTTGATGAGGATCTTGGGATACCAGCTATGAGAACACCTAGTGTAAAGAAGGCTATGGAAGCCATGAATCTATGAGAACACCTAGTGTAAAGAAGGCTATGGAAGCCATGAATGTAAAGCTGCGAAGATCTGGGAGAGTGAAGAATCCTGTGTAGAGGTTTACCTATGATGGTTATGTGGCACATCACTATGCATACATGGCAAAAGTTATACAGGTTGTAGAGCCCACACATGCATTGATGAGGCTGTTGGAAATGTGTGTTGGGAGAAAGCTATGGATGAGGAGATGGATGCACTATATGGAAATGAGACTTGGGATTTAGTGCAATTGCCTGAAGGCAAGAAAGCCATTGGATGCAAGTGGGTGTACAAAGTAAAACATAACAGTGATGGAAGCATAAGCAGGTACAAGGCTAGATTGGTAGCCAAAGGATATGCGCAGACATATGGCATTGATTATGTGGAAACTTTTAGCCCAGTTGTGCCAAGATTGCAATAGTGAGAGTTGTGATAGTAGTGGCTGTGTCAAAGCAATGGTCTTTACATCAGATGGATGTAAAGAATGCATTCATGCATGGGGATTTGCAGGAAGAGGTGTATATGTTGCAGCCACGGGAATATTTTCCCGAGTCTGAATAGACTTCTTGAACGCCTTATATTGTGGCCGAGACCACATAGACAGACTTCCACCTTATCATCATCATCTACTGAAATGCCAATAGATGCAAGGGATTCCAAAATACCCTTGATCTTTAATACATAGTCGTTCACAGACATACTCTTTTTCTCCACAGTATGAAGTTCATTCTTCAACTGTATATTTCGTGCCTTGGTATTCGTTTCATAGAGTTTTACCAAGGTGTCCCACGCCTCCTTGGGGGATTTGGCATCCTGTATGTGCCCAATCATGGTGTCCTGTTGTATACTAATAGAGAGCCAATACATAACTTTTCTGGCTCCTTGGTTCCAATCATTAAAGTCTTTCACATCCGCAGCAGTCAGATTGATCTCCGGATATCTCCGGGTGCCTCTTCATGCTCACCTTCTATGTAGTCCCAATAACCCTTTCCCATCAAGAAATTTGTCAACCTGAACCTCCAAGCATGGAAGTTGTTCTTATCAAGCTTCTTAGCAACAATCTGGTTTATATCATCATTTGGCATCTTGCCAGACACACAAATTTACCAGAAACAGCACTCTGGTTTGTCCTGCACAAATTGTTGTATTTTTTGCAGCGGTATTGTACTACACTCAAATGTCACAACCAGTGACCTCAATGTGTATACATACACCCAATGGCAACTATTGACCTCCTTGCAGCACACACAATGTCTGCACAACCAATCTGTCTTCCTGCAGTTCTTAAAATAGAGTTCTGCATAGAATCGATAACTTACCCGCAGTGCTCGAAATCGCCTACTTTCTGAAAAACGGAGGTCCTAACACGCCTGAAACGCGTTTTCGGCATGAAAAATTACGTCCAATATGACAATATAGTTGCCATATAGCTTTACTCCCGCGACGAAGAAAGCTCCTCAATCAGAGATCGTTTGCCGGTGCCTCCCGTAGAGCTCCCGACAAGGGTGTAGTCGCCAACACAAATAGGGAAGAGTACATGAAGCTCTTACCCTCGTACCGCTTCTTGTGCTTATCTTGCTTGCAGCTCAGCCCTTAGCATGAACCAGGCTCTGATACCATGAAAAGATGCAGGGGAGAAGAGAGCTTGAACTCTTGCAAAGCACACACACACTCACAAGACCTTAAAAGTGAACACACAAGGTGAGAGGCTGAAAATCTTCTTCTTCTTCACACAACACTCAACACACCATATACAAAGATAAGAGTACACTCAATATGAAAAGGTACTCAACCAAATACATACAAGGGTTCTCTATAATGTGAACCCAACTAAATGAGCTGGCGCTATAACTATGCCAGTCTCTAGAATGGCTGTCACACAGCCTGTCATCCCACTGGCCGCATATCACCCATGATCTCACCAACCATGCCACTGGTGTAAGTGTGGGGCCTTGGGTCATCAGTGTATTCCAACTTAGTTGCGAAGTATCTCGAAAACCTAGGAGATGATCGCCAAAAAAGAGCAGACATAGAAGTCCATGTTTTGATACCCCACCCTCACAAAAGAGCCTAGACATAAGCAAGGGTGATACAGCCCAAGAAACTACATTCGTTCCTAGAGACATTGTAGGTCTCTCCTTCTCCTTCTTTTCTTCTAAAATCCAAATCCCCATTGGCACCCTGCTCCAAGGCAGCCCGAGCTTATGGAAAGATTTTAAGGATTGGATGGAAGGATGCGTGGAGCAGGAATGTAAGAGCCCATAGAACTAGAAAGCTTTGACGAGATAGATGAGGATTGGATGGAAAGATTTTAAGGATTGGATGGAAGGATGCGTGGAGCAGGAATGTAAGGGCCCATAGAACTAGAAAGCTTTGACGAGACAGATGAGGATGGATCCATATAGCCCTGTGAAATCACAGGTGTCCCCACTGTTTGAGTCGACAAACTAGGGCAATACTTCAAAGGAGATAAACTTAACGCACCACTACCCACCATAGCTTTTGATGGCCTTCAAGTAACTGCCATCCTAGGCGGAGGAGCGGGAGTGAGCATTGTTACCAAACAATGCTGGGAGAAATGGGGAGCACCTGCCATGACACGGTTTTACTTATGAAACTTGATGATGGAGCCAGTGCAAGGCCCATAGGCCTTCTGTGGGATTGGATGTGGGATTGGAAGGTAAGTATCCTCAAAACCAACTTTTGACACACCTTTGTGGTGATGAACTTTGGCCAATAGCCTATTTCCTAGGATTGCATCCTAAGTTATCCCTTCATGAGAGAAACTAAAATGATCCACGATTGGGACACGGATCATATCTATATCCAAAAGAAAGACCAAATGATAAAGGTCAACCTGCGCACTTGGAAAGTCCATCCTATGTGATCGGCTCACCCTTTGCAGAGGATTCAGTGACAACAACTTGATCCACCACAGTCCACTTGTGCCAAATGTGCCATAAGACGATTGATGAGGAGAGGAATAACGTGGAATGTGCGCCTCTCCTAGAGCCTGAAGACTTTGAGAATTGGATGCATATCCTTGCTACCTTGGAAATACTTCCAAGACGTACAGGTATCCAATTTGCTATAGCTGATGAGCAAAAAATCACGTCCCTCTACATGCTAAGTGCCGCATGTATGCCCGAAGGTTGCAAGTCATGAGTCTAGGAATGACAATAGGGAGGAACCATTACAGGGGGAAAAACCATCTGCGTAGAACTTGTAAACCCAATGGTTTTTCTGGAAAAGAGACATATGTCTTCCTTATTGACTCGGCGGAAACACATTGGTTGAAATATGTAGGGGCTGTTGTGCACGTATACTTTAGCCAAGTTTGGCAAGAGGAGCTCGCCAATGTCCCCATTTTGGTCCGTATAGTAACCTCCAAAGTGAGAGTACCCATTGATTCCCAACCTGAACCTCAAAAGCTTTGCTGCTCCACGCACAAGACACGCAACAAAAAGTTAGCACTCGTAGAAAAAGATAGAAGAAGAAAGTGCTAAAGCTAAGGAGACTAAACAAGTCTCTGAACACTTTAGGACCTTAAAAATGACCAATCGTTTTATACAATATGGCTCGACCCAAAGAACCCATGATGGAGAGCCAGGAACATCTTACGATGGTCTGGCCAAAGTTAAAAAAATATAATATGGCTCGACCCAAAGAACCCATGATGGAGAGCCAGGAACATCTTACGATGGTCTGGCCAAAGTTAAAAAAATATACTTGGCAAGCCCAGGTGAAGATCCGAGACCCATCTACATAGGGGAAGACCTCTCAGATGAAGAAGAAAAAGACCTAGTTTCTATTCTCATTTAGGATTGCTTCACATGGAAGTACACGAGCATGAAGGGTGTACCTCGAGAAGTGGTCAAACATACCATCCCCATTGTAGAGGGAGTGAGACTAGTGAAATAGATCACACAAAATGGGTTTCGCCCATAGTGATAGTGCCCAAAAGGAACGGTAAAGTTTGAGTGTGCGTAGACCTCAAAAAGGTCAATGCACCACAATATGAGATCACCATCCATTTTGCTTTTACAGATCATGTGCTCGAGAGAGTCGAAGGAAAGGCTTCCTCGATGGATTTTAAGGGTACAATCAAGTGTTGATTGATCCAAAGGATCACTTTCTGCATATTCTTGGGTGGGTGTGGCATCCTGCAATTCCTGCTGTAATTCTTTATTTCTCTCTGCTAGTTTCTTAGCCTCCTTCTCCTAGTGAGTTGCTTTCCATGCTGTGGCCTTCAGGGCTTGCACCAAGCTCTTCTCCTCACTTTCTGTTTGTCTCTCCTTTTCGAAAGTGCTTGGCTTGGGGGATCCTTGGCTTGCATGCTGCTACTTCTACTGCTATTGCTATTGTTGTTGTTGTTGATGATGTTTCTATTGTGGCTGTTGTTGTGGTTGTTGATGTTGTTGTTGTTGTTGCTACTGTGGTTGTTGTTGCTATGGCTGTTGCTATTGCTCCTTGTTTGCATCATCATCTTTATCTAGGTCATGAATGACCTCTTGAGCTTTACAAGCCATTTGATTCTATATTTCAATCAGTGCTTTCCAGGGCTTGGTCCTACACCTTGCTAAGTCTGGCCTTTGCTGTTTTTATGATTGCTATTTTAGCATCAAGCAAAAGGCACAATATCTCTTCTTCCTCCGAGTTCTTTAAGGCTTGGACCACTGTCTGGGCGACTGCCAATGCTATAGTGCTCTCCAACACTTCTTCTTTCAGCCCTTGGATGGTGTCACCCTAGACCTTGGTTGGCTTCTTGGCTTTTGCTAATTCCACCATGAGTCTCTCCACTTGAGCCCAGAGCATGTTTTTCTCACTAGTGAGGATTTTGATCTTTTCTTCACTCATCTATTTTTGTTGGACCAAGGCCTTCTCCACCATGGCATGTTTGTTCTCCATCTCCACATTATGCTGAGCCATGATTTGTGATTTTTTCTCAAAATCCTTGCCTTTTTTTTTAGCTTTTGTGAGCAGCACGTGTTGTTTTGATGATTCAGGGAACACATTTGGTGAATAGTGTTACAAGCCTTTGATTCATATTCCTCCACTACAGTGATGGCCTAAGATAGAATGTTATGGGCCACGATCATCAGCCCTTCATTCATGCTCAGCTGTGCTGCTGGGGAGTTGCACCTCCAGCTCTCCGAGTAGCTTTGGGTTGTGGCTCGGACCTTCTTGCATTTGTTGTGCCAGGGTTGCCACCCAAGGCCAAAGTCCTGGTGGTACAAAAAGTTCTGCCCCTATAGACATCTTGCTCTTCTGTGTGTCCTCTTCTCTCTTTTTCTGTTGTTCTCCTTCTCTTTTTTTTTTTCTCTTCCTCCTCTTATCTTCTCTTATCTTCTTCCTCCTTTTTCCTTTTCTCCTCTTCCAGCTTCCTCTTCTTTTCCGCTTCTGCAGCACAACAGCTTCTTGCTTCTCTCTCTCCTCTAGTTGCCTTTTCCTTGCTTCCTGTTTCTTTATTTCTTCCATGTCTGGAAATAGGTCTTCATCCACTCTGTGCTTTATCTTTGTGCTGGCCTTTTGGGTTATTTTATACCATTCTTCTTTATTGAACACCAACTCTAGAGTGGTCATGGGGACACTCAGAACTCAACTCAGCCTTGGAACTTCTCACACTCACACTCTACTTTCACACAGCTAAGTTACTCTCTTACTCTCTCTCTCTCTCTCTCTTTGGCACACAACATGTTTTTTAAAATAGAGACACAACATTCCAAGTCAACACATTACGGAGAGTACACATATATAAAGGGAGTTGTAAATTCATTTATCAAGGGATGATGATCTACCATGAGCCCCTCTCCCTATTACATTTTTCCACATTATGCAAGTAGGTTCCCTAAGCTCTAAAGCCTCATGTAACAATGATTCTTTTTTCAGGGAACCCCAGACTTGTAGAATTTTACACTTTATATCAAGCTTAGATGCGCCCCATGGTCACAAACTTCATTAGATGGGTAATTCTTATTCGAAAAGACACCTCTTGACTTAGCTGAAGAATTGAGCTCACAGTCAAAGAGTACACGGTGAGAGTGACGATGGATATGGCCATATGCAAACTAGATTTAAAATGGTTGGAGGGCCTGGGAAGGAGTTTGAACACAAAAGCTTACAAAAGCTAGTAGATAGGGCATGCTCGGAATATAAACCTTCCAAATTTTTATTACTTTATCTTTGTGTCCACAAACAGCTTCAATTACAAATAGAGAATGCATATTTTATTGGAACAGAGCACATGGATTATCCTCCTACCATACCACATGAAGAGCAAGGAGAAGTAGAAGATCTCCTTGAGGAATTGGAGCATTTAGGAGTGCGTCAATAAAGCGAGCCCAGAGCAGCGAGCCGAGAGCAAAAAATCACATAGAATACAAAAATAAGAGCAAAAATCACACAGAATACAAAAATAGATTATCCCCTTCAAGCGAGCAGATTTGTGCTTGTGCTGCTCTCTAAAACATTGACATAACACTGAACTTAATTATTAAATGACTGAAAACATTGACATAACACTGAACTTAATTATTAAATGACTGAAAACATTGACATAACACTGAACTTAATTATTAAATGACTGAAAACATTGACATAACACTGAACTTAATTATTAAATGACTGAAAACATTGACACAACACTGAACTTAATTAAATCAATCAATATAAGTGTGTTATTTATATAGCGCACAGAGTACAAAAAGTTTAATTCATATTCTCAAAATATTCTCAAAACATTATAAGTATATCCTATAATTGTTGTGGGTGGCTCCTCTGAGATCTTGTGAGCATCTCTTTCAAAATATAATTAGGAATCTTTGGCTGATGGATATGCATATTATTGTTCACATCCTGTCCAAGAATCATCAGGAAAACAAAGTAGATATGTTTGCAGGCAAGATATGGTTTTCTTTTGACCAACCTATCATTGAATTCTGCACACGAACATATTGGGTGGTTCTGAATGGTTACTTCAATGGGTAGGGCTTCTTTGTTCTGGATTTCCCTCACTTTAAATATTTCCTTCTGCCCTTCTGCATGAACATGTCCTCCCATAATTTCTACATTCATATCTAACGCAGCACTGATCTGTGCATATGCAGCTTTAGATATACCTTTTCGATAGGGGTATTTTTGCTTATCTTCCTCAAGAATTTTTTGCTTGTTTTGTTCACTCTCTTGAAGCAAACTATTTGGAATCTGTACACCAATCTCAAATCCAGCTTTTACTAAATCATGAGCTTCCCTGACTTTCAAGTGTGTACCTGTTGCTATTGGCCAAACATTAGGAACACTTGCAGGTGGATGTAAGATTGTCTTTGTAGGCTTCCAAGTGTGTCGAACATCATTATTACAGAAATAGCAGTACTTTTCTTTCCTCCAAGAAGATAATTGACAATCACTCCAAAAGCATGGTGCCACTTCTCCGCCTCGTAGCTTTCTGCTACATTTTTTTCCTCCTACCCAATGGTTACATTCTACTCTATTGAAGATCGGAATCCTGCGCAATGCCCACTTTGTCTGATGAATATCTTGCTCTAATGATTGAAGTGCTACGTCACCTTCTTCTGGATTTATTGATGCTTGCCCTTTTTCATGCTTATCCACTGTCACATAAACAAACTCTGGTCGGTGGCTAGAGCTCCCTACATTCCCCTCATGGACCTCATGAAGTGGACGTTTAGCTCGAATAGTCTTTTTCTCACCCTTGAAATTTATCCTGTTTGTAAACATTGGAGTGCCCATCACTGCATCATCAATTGCCCTTGAAGTAGCAGCTGGAGAAGGGCTTGAAGTTTGTCTGGAAAGAGCTCTCTCAATTAATATCTCTAGGTCAGGCCCTCCACCTATATATTTTCCTTCCATAAAAGCCATTTGACGAGCACACTGGAAGTAAGCATTGATGAGATCTGAAACACATGCATCGTACAAACTAATTTTATGTTTGTATCCTTCTCCTGCTAGCCAACTAGCATGCTTGGCTTCAGAGAGGTTCGTCCGTGGTACCAGAGCATTTACAATAGGCTCACCATCCTGTTCATTGAAAACCCAAACCAATAGGTTTTTTAATTACTGCTATTGAATTAAGTTCATAGAAAAAAAAAACATACATAACATACCTTAATAATAAAATGACCCCAACGACTTGCTCTATAGTGCCACCAACTAAGCCAACTATCTAGCTTGGGAATGTTTCTGTCTGCTGCCTTTCCTGTTGCCCACCATGCACGTATCTTACGGAATAGCACTAAAGCATCCTCTTTGGTTGGTGCAGTCCTCCACCTCTCACACATTTCATTGTGTTTTTCCATATGTTGAGCATATATATACTTTTGTGTATGCACTCGAAGATTGTCCTTCCAATGAAAAAGGCAAGATCTCTCCTTTCCTACCATCTCATCTCCATTGTTATATACTGACCTAATAGCATTCCAATTTGCACCTGCTTCGTCGGCCATGAAGCCAAAAAAGTTTGCTGATTTCCCAGTATGGTCGATCATAACTGCATTCAAATTTTCCCAAAACATTATCTGTGCTGTCTCATCCTCCTCTCTAAACTCACAAGTTGCAATTGTGAGTAGCTCTCCAATCCTGCAAGAAGAGTATTTGGAAGATTATTGTATTGTAACAACTCAGTCGAACAGTCATTTCATTTTGAAAAGAGAATAAAAATTAAAACATACGTGTGATCATACACATGTGCACCCATTGTGTGCCAATCATTCTCCACTCGGTGTACATGATCAAAACAAACCCATGAATGTCGAAGGTCTCGATCCCCTGCAGCATCCATTCTATTGACAATATCAACGCCAGAGCCAGGGCCAGTTGTGGACATCTTGAAAAGATAGCACCTCTCATCACTTTTGGTTGCTTGCAAGGGAAACCTTGATCCGTGAAAGTACTGAAAGTGGCATTTTCTTTTTAACTCTAGGATAGCCTCAAATCCATCACCTAGTGCTCGACTTGTCTTTCGACTTTGCATTACCATCTGCTTCACCCTACATTTACCAAGTTGGTTAAGAAATTACATATATATATATATATATATATATATATATATATATATTCAATAGAGAAGAACTTACTTTTTGAGATTTATTAAAGATATTAGCTCTTGAGACATCTCCTGGAGTTCCCTCTCTGACATAAACTCTCCAATCACTTTATCATCGTCAGTGAAAGCCTTCAAAACGAACTCCCTGGCAACAATCATTTGTACCTTTCGTGGACCCGCATTATGGTCCATCTGAACAACACGAGCTACTAAGGCTTTAATGTTTCGCATAGATGCTCGACACATGCCTCTAGCAATTGTGTGTGTATGTTTCCCATAGTGAAGGAACAATCTACTATGGGAGTGATCTTTAGGCATAAAATAGTAGGCAGACACTGAACATGTTTTTATGCACATTGGAACATGCTTACAAAAGAAACACTCTAAGTTTCCATAACTTCCCAAAGCCAAACATCCTTCATTTGGGGATTTCAATAATTGGCCATTCCAATGGAGCCTATTCGGTGATTTGTTTCGAAATCGATAAGTGCATCTTTCATTCATACACTGGAAGGTACCCCCACAAAAACTCTTTCTCAAAATAAAAGATTTATTAGTTCTTGTTTGTGTCTGGGGTTTTGTCCATGCATTTCCTTCATATTTGTGCTCCATACCCTCCATGCCCTTCCCATCTAAAAGCTCATAAATGCAATTTTCTTCATACTTCTTAGGGAGCTCCTTGACTTTTCCTTTGAATGTGCATTCATTTATAATATTATGGAATATGTCATTGGGCGGCAAAGTACGAACAATTTGGAAGGCAGATACTGCAGTGTCAAATGCAGGATCACCTTCCTCAATGTCAATTAAATTATCTGCATGCACCACCTTTTCCATGTCCTCTTCATCCAAGTCACTAGGAAAAAAATCAACAATCCAAAGTCAACAATTGAAACAAGAAAGATAACCTCACTATATTTTACCATGTTTCAAAAGTTGAAATCACTCACATAGGTGAGGTCTTGCTGCCAGATCCAGAAGGAATATCCCCAGGGGTAGGGAGTGGTGTTGATGCAATGGCTACTTTTGCAACATAAAATGATGACAGGGTATTATCTAAGATATAATACCCATGTTCACCAATCCCATGGTACAAGGGAATTGTCCCTATGCTCTCAAAACCATCATCAGTTTGCAATAGACCTTCAATAAAAATTTCATGTTCTGCACCTAGTTTTTCTTTCATTAATTCGGCTGATAATAAACATTTCCCATGTGAAAATGACAGTCTAAAAAGAGGGCCTCCAACTTTGTGTAGAAAAATCTGAACATCTGACTCAGAATCCCTACATTTCAGGAATACATTCCAAAAGAAAGTATAATGTGAGCACACATATCCAAAACAAAGTAATAATATTCAAAACACATTACACGTGAGAAAAAGAAAGTATAATATTCAAAACAATACTATATACATTACACGTGAGAAAAGGCATAGGCTTCCTTGGAATGAAAGTCTAATGAAAGGAAAAGCTATTTTTTAGTATATTTACTCACGAGTTGCAATCAATCAACTCGTGGTAAAACTCCTTCTTCTCTTTATATGTTATTTCTCATGCACTGTTTTGCCATTGCTTCTTATTAGTTGCTCTCAGACCACCCTCCTCTTAAGATACAATGGAGCTGCTCTGTCTTTCTATTTATATATTACTATCTCTAGTTTTCTCAACATTTTCAGAGGGTGATACCTCTGAAGAAGAAAATAGTGAAAATAGTGAAATGGCTCCAGAGGAGCCAGATACCGCTGAATGGTATGAGAGCTGCCATGATGGAATCGCAGATAGCGATTCCACCACAGAATATTCTCGGGTGGACTGGTACAATTTTCCTTTCGAGGAAGAAGAAGAGGAAGAGGAAATACAGGAGGAGGAAGAGGAGGAATATGAAGAAATGCCTGAAGAAATGCCCGAGCAGGAAGAGGAAGCAGAACATAAAGAAATGCCAATTGAAATGCCCGAGGCAGACACAGGCACAGGCTATGATGCAGATGCAGAGAACATCCCCGACTCCCAGTGTGAGAAAGATGACAGTGAAGAAGATGACAGTGGGGATGCATAAATTTCCCCACAATTTTGTCCTGCAATTTTTCTAGTAGGATTTTGTCGATTTTGCCCTGTAATTTTCCCAGTAGGACTAAAACTAAATTTGCCCAGTACGTTTTTGTTTTGTAATTTTCCCCTTCCAGGATTTTGTTTTTGTAATTTTGTACTGCAATTTTCCCAGAAGGATTTTGTTTTGTAATTTTCCCAATACGATTTTGAAGTATAATTTGCACATTTTTCCTTGTACTACAGTGGTTTAATTTTTAGTGGTTTAATGTTCAAGTAAGCACAATAATATATATTCACACGAATATTTACACGACTTTTAGAAGAAGTCCTTTTAGAAATATTTACACGACTTTTAGAAATATTTACACGACTGTACAACAACGTTGTGAAGTACAACAACGTTGAAGATGAAGATGTCTGCTGCGCTCATGTTGCAACTCTCACCCTCACGACAAAGGGCATCACCTGCCCGAGCATCACCTGCCCGAAAGAGAGTATGTTCTTTTACGTTTTTTAAATGTGCGTCTTTTCCTTGCGTTTGTATTTTGTGTGTGGGACCATGAATGTCTACTTGCACAAGATGATCTTGATCTTGTATTTTGTATTTTGATCTATGTAGGGCCTCCAGGATCAAGTGCGCTGAGCGCACTTGATCTAGGAGGCCCTACACAGGCATGTCTTGTCTATCCATGGAGGCATCCACATTAGCAAAAGATGTCTATGTTTTTGATGGGCATGTTGAGCCCTTGGCCACTGTAGAGCTAAACATTGGCTAAAATGGTTATTGTAGAGCTAAACATTGTCTATGCTTGCACTGCAGAGCTAAAATGGTTATTGTAGAGCTTCCTGGATCAAGTGCGCTCAGCGCACTTGATCCTGGAGGCCCTACACAGGCATGTCTTGTCTATCCACATTAGCAAAAGATGTCTATCTTTTTATTAAAAATAAGGGCTCAACATGCCCATCAAAAAATTTAGACCTCAACATGGTTATTGTAGAGCTTCCTGGATCAAGTGCGCTCAGCGCACTTGATCCTGGAGGCCCTACACAGGCATGTCTTGTCTATCTATGGAGGCATCCACATGTTTATTAAAAATAAACATGTCAATGTTTTTATTAAAAATAAGTGCTCAACATGCCCATCAAAAAATTTAGACCTCAACATGGCCACTGTAGAGCTAAACATTGGCTTATGCTTTATCTGCAGAGCTAACATGGCTATTGTAGAGCTTCCTGGATCATGTGCGCTCAGCGCACTTGATCCTGGAGGCCCTACATAGACATGTCTTGATCCAGTAAAAAAATTCACCTTACATAGACATGGCTACTTACTGTAGAGCTAAACATGGCCACTGCAAAGCTATCTGGAGGTTTCATCTGCAGAGCCATTGTAGAGCTTCAAGGATCAAGTGCGCTCAGCGCACTTGATCCTAGAGGCCTTACATAGACAGACCTACATAAACATGGACCTACATAAACATGTCAACATGGACCTACATAAACATGTCTTATCCAGCAGAAAATTTACACCTCAATATGGCCACTGTAGAGCTAAACATGGCCACTGCAAAGCTATCTCGAGACTTGCATGTGCAGAGCCATGACTATGCCATCATAGTCATTGTAGAGCTTCCAGGATAAAGTGCGCTCAGCGCACTTGATCCTTGAGGCCCTACATAGACATGTTTTGATCCTCAATATGGCCACTGTAGAGCTAAACATGGCCACTACAGAGCTATCTCGAGAATTCATCTGCAGAGCCATGACTATGCCATCATAGTCATTGTAGAGAATGAGTTTTTACATTGGCCATTAAAATCCAGATTGTAATCAATAGCAGTTCATTATTACAAGCAGAGAGCTAAACATAGCCACTGCAAAGCTATCTCGAGACTTGCATGTGCAGAGCCATGACTATGCCATCCTTGTCATTGTAGAGCTTCCAGGATCAAGTGCGCTCAGCGCAGTTGATCCTGGAGGCCCTACATAGACATGTTTTGATCCTCAATATGGCCACTGTAGAGCTAAAACTACAGAGCCATGACTATGCCATCAATAATCAATAGCAGTACATTATTGCAAGCACAGAGAGATAGAGAGAGGGGGACTTACATGCTTGCAAACACGCATAGAGTAGAAGAGGATATTTGCAGGTGATAATTGTGGAAGAGGATAGTTGTAGACGACAGCTGCAGAGAATAGAGTAGAAGATAGTTGTAGAAGACGATAGCTGCAGAGGATAGTCGTAGAAAATGCACGAGTGTACCTTTCCTTCCAGCCGTTGCAGAGGAATGAAATCCTTTTTGGGAAAAGGATTTTTCGAGCACTTTGTTATTAATGATTAGGAATTTACAGCCTTGAATAATCCGTATACTTTGTGCCAACCCGAGATTATTTTCAACCTTGAATAATCCGTATATTTTGCGCCAACCCTGCCAACCCATGATTATACAACCTTAAATAATCCATGCCAACCCATGATTATACTACCCATGCCAACCCATGCCAACCCATGATTATACTACCTAGAATAATTCGTGTAGTTTACTTTACTTTTTGTGAGAAGAGTTATATCTTTGAAAATGGACACCAACTCCCAACGTTATGTGACTAGATCTTCTTGTTCTCAAAAAGATTGTTGTTTTGCTGGTATGGATTCCTTACTACCTCCTACTAAACGCTCCAAAAAATTACAGGCAAGAAGAACAACCGACAGGGTGTCTCGAGGATTGTTTGATGAGGAAGTTCAGAGTCAAGGCCAAGTGTTGATGGAGAATGAGAATGAGAGAGACAGGGATGACAGACAAGAAGAGGATGAGAGACAGAATGATAGAGAGGATGAGAGACAAGAGGATGAGAGAGAGGATGATGATAGAGAGGAAGATAGACAGGAGGATGAGAGAGAGGATGATGACAGAGAAGATGATAGAGAGGATGATAGAGAGGAGGATGAGAGAGAGCATGATGATAGAGAGAGACAGGAGGATGATAGACAGGAGGATGAGAGAGAGGGTGATGATAGACAAGAAGATGGGAATGATAGAGAGGATGATAATGAAGAAGAAGAAGGTGGAGACACATTGACAACTGAGACAAGAAAAACAGAGAGCATCAAAGCAGAAATTTTCGGAAAGATCCTTAAAACCTCTACTCCAACTGCATTCATCGATCGAATTAGAGTTAGATTCAGCACCCCCCCCCCCCAAGATCCCCTTGTGTAGGCTTCTTCCAATAGAGGCCATAAGGAGACTATGCCCCAGTACTGATAAGAACCTTGGTCGAGCATTCAAGAACCTTGGTGGGTATCTTGAAAGCAAGGGGGCGTTCACGGTGTCCATGTTTGATTTGGATGGAGAGGAGACTCCTCTGACTGAAGAAACAACATTGTCATGGAGTTCAACATGGAGGGATGTGAATGGAACTTTTGAAGAGTCTCTCAGAAATATGCCAGAATGGGGACCGTTCATCCAGGGTAAAATGATACATGTACTGGATGGAAACAACCGCTATAAATCTTGGATGGATTTGATTGCTCAAGGTGAGGGTGATTTGAAATGTTTTTATCTATTTGTACAATTTTATGTATGCATCTAATATAACCTTCCCATCTTCTTTCCTTTTACTCAGAATTTCCAAATGACATCTCTAAGCATTGTCTGGTGGCCTGTGACTTTCTACAATTCGAGAAGGCTGACGTTGGAGAGCTGATGTTTTCTCTTTCCAGATTGAATAAGTATATGTTTTATTATTTTTCTCTTTTTTGCTCTTGGCATTGATTGCATGATGTTGCTTCAACTCTGCATTGGTTGTACTAGGATGCATGACTATGCCTTTGTACCAACAACTTTTGGGGATAGGCTCTTCCAAATAAGGAGAATTGGTGAGTCCGATAAGACTACCCTCCTTGCAGAGCTCGATGATGAGGACAAGGCTTGGATGGAGAATGAAATGAAAAAGTGCCCCACTCGTGGCAAAAAAAGCTGGTTTTCTGTTCCAATAAATATATTGGCATGGCTTGTGTTTAAGGTATGCAAGATATTAAAGGTATGCAAGATCTACTTAATTATGCGAAATATGTTTAATGTATGCAAGAGTAATTTTGTAATTAAATGGACTCTGTAGGACGATATGGAGATGAAAATCGAGGTCAAGGCTAAGGGCATGGATGTAGACGGAAGGGCTAAGGTGATAAGAGAGGTAGAAATTCTGTATAAGAATAGGGTGGGAAAGTTTGCCCGCATAGCAGACCCTGCCAACGGAGAATACTTTTGGCGTGCTGTTTTGTCACTTCCTTGGCATGCAGCAGGGACCCATATTGCGACAGAAGAGAAACTGAACATGATTGGGGCTGCACAAGTTAGGGATGAAGATAAGGCATTCTTAGTTCGAATGTTGGATAATTCACAAGCTAGCATTCGAGAGATAGAGTACTTGCCTAAAGACAAAGCAAAAGCTAGAGAGTGGCTACATTCATTTGTGTTCTGGCTACAAATAAGTTCTTATGGCTCCAAGCTTCTGGAGGAGATTGAAAATTGTGATAGAATCTCCTTACCTTCCATTAATTCCTTTATAAACTATGTCGTCTTTCATCGACGAAAGTATTTCAAAAAAGCTTTCAGAGTTCATCAGGGGGATATAAAATTTAGCAATGATATTGACACACAAAAAGGGCTACGCTCTGCAACACATCGAGTTGTTTATAGGTAAAAAAAAAACTTGGTCAATTTTATTTCTTCTCCTTATGCTTCTTATATAGCCTATTGACTTTAGTTTTCCTTTCCATTTGGAATTTAGATGGCTGCTGAAAGAGGTGGATAGTGGTGTAGTACAGGCCATACCACCTCTTGTGTTGTTATGGATTTGCGAGGATACTCCACGATATATATATGCGGATCTGCACCTTGGGAGAGTAAGTGTTTTCTGTAATCATGGTCATGATGATAAAATGTATGTATGATGATAAAACGTTTCTATTTTTGAAATGCATGGTTAGCCTCTATCAAGTGTTGAAAAGACAAGATGCCCCTGGTGGCTAGACATGGAGAGGTTTGTTGTGCCAGATGAAGAAATTCAATTACATGATCAACACTTAGCTATATTGGCTAAGATGACCATAGTGGAGGGTTCTGATGAGGTAACCATAAGTTGTCTCTGATTTTTGCACGATGATAAAGTTTTTTGATGAGGTAATTTATAACCATAAGTTGTCTTTGTGCAGAGTATACCATTGACTGCAGTACGTGGCTGCTCTACGAGCTCTCATGCCACATCTATAGCCTCTACATCTAGAATGCACCCTCTACCAGTTAACCTAGGGAGGGATATAGTGAGTCAAGCATTGGATGCAAATAGGAGACAAAGAGAAGTACATCAAACAACAAGTACTTCGGGCAATGTACATGTAGCCTCGTCTATGATCCAACCAGCACCTTTGAAAGGTGATATCATGCCGTTAACAGTAGTGTATGTTTATTGGGGTGATAAATATTTTTCTCTTACCAATCAATCTTCTTCTGTGTTTCTTCTTGCATTGTGGGAGTTCGCAGGCATGGTATATGCATTCAATACCTCCATCGAGGACCTTGCAAGGGACTGTAAGAACATAGAAGGGCCATCCCCTCTATTCAAACATGTTTTGGAAGCCATGAATGTGCTTTGTAATAAAGGAAAAGTCCATGGGAAAAGGACTGACTATTGTGTGGAGATGGTGTTTGTAGACTTCCCCTCAAACCTCGTTGTTGAGGGTTGTTTGGGACACAGAGTGCCACCTTGGAATGTGGTTAGCAAAAGTCTATATGAGGCAACTTTTCAATTTGTAGACTTTTGTCTTAATGATCATGGCTTCATAACATGCCTTTATACAATGGAAGAAGGAGTGAAGATAGAGCATGAGGCAACATCTAGAGGATTTGTGGTCTTTCATCGACAAGTGGTCAAATGCACTCCACCAGTGGGAAAGAAGATGGGACAACTTGTAACAAAGGTAGCTGCACACTTCTCTTCTACAAAAATTCTTATGTCTATGTCTATTTCAACTTATAGCCTAAGGAATTCACTACTATTTGAATGGATTTCATTACAGGTTGCATGTCTTATTCTATCTGTTTTTGTACGCTCAAGTACACCAAGGCAGTATTTACGGATGTATGGAGATAAGGTGGAAGAGCAAAATCTTGGGAGTGAATTAGATCTGGAACAAGACCTCATTCAAGATATGTAAGGGATCGACTCTGGATCTGTGATTAAAAACAATGTCTATGTATTTAGGGTTTAGGTTTTTGGGTCTCTCATCTCTGTGTTTATGTAGTGTTCCTGAAGAGGATATGGTAAAACGAAAGGGAAAGCCTTGGAGAGGTGGTTGCCAAAGAGGGCAGAGGCTATGCAAGTACATAGTATCTCTCTTTTCAAAGACAGGGGATACTATTGTTGACTTGTTTGCTGGGACTGGAACTCTTGGACTTATTGCAGCGGTCATGGAACGTAATGTTATTATCTTTGAAAAGGACCATCGCATATATAATAAGCTATTGGAGCCATATTCTACAAAGGTAATTCCCAAATTAATAAGACAAGGCACTGTTAATACCCCATAATCCTCTATAAATGCAATGTTCATTAATTTCTTACTTTTTTGCAGTTTGAAGAAGACTAAAGACATTTTGGATCTTAGCATTTTTTGTCAAGACAGAAGACATTTTGGATATTAGCATTTTTGGTGGATGTAGCGTGATATTTAAACTTTTTTTTAAAGACATTTAAAGACAGTTTATATATTAGCATTTTTGGTGGATGTAGCGTGATATTTGAACTTTTATTTAAAGACAGTTTGGATGTAGCATTTTTGGTGGATGTAGGAAGCCTGCTTTTATTTTGTGTCTTGAATACATTGTCTTGAAGGTGGTATGTCTTGAAGGTGGTATGGCATGTCATGTAGTAAGCCTGCTTTTTTTTTGGTATGTCATGTGTCATTCTTGCTCACTTTCAATGGATACATGACAAGAAACTGCTCGTATCTCGTATTGATTTGAAAATAATTTGCAAATTGGCTCGCTGCAATGGGCTCGCTCCGTGGCCACCCTCAGCATTTAGAAAAGCACAAAGGACTAGAAGAGTGAGACAGCTCCAAAGAGGGAGAAGAAGAAGATGACACAAAAAATGATGGGGAAGGTAAGGAAGGGGGGCTAAGAGCTTGCAACGGTCAAAGAAAAAAAGAGCCAACGATCAAGTGATTAAAGATAAGAGCTAGGGACAAAGGAAGACTCCAAGAGATAGCTAGGTAAGGAGAATTAACCCAAAGGAGACCAAGGCCACCAAATGGAAATATCTACACAAGAAATGCACACGGCTGGGATAACACAAAGAACAATCAAAGGGGGACAACCCATACACCTTGAGGTAAGCCTTCTCTACAAAGAACAATGAAAGGAAGGGGGACATCCCATATAGCCTAAGGTCAGCTTTCTCTGCAAAAAAGAGATCCCAAGGTATAACAATTTCATCTACGTCATAGCCTACCAAAGAATGTAGACTCTGCCAATGCTAGATATATACAAAATGGAGTTGCTTGTGTTGAAGGAGTATTTGGAGTCCAGGTGGAGACAATGGAATCGGGATCACATAGAATATGAGAGGGCAGGATAACACAGATTACTTAAGGAAAAATTCTTCACCAAAGGCACCATGCAAAACTAGCTACCATGGAGGTTAGCGATAGGCCAACAATATAGAATTATGTACCATAAGGCAACAACTCATCACAAATAGATCTATAATACATGTTAATCAAGAGGATCTATCATGTTTGACTTACTTCAAGTACTAGTGCAATAAATCCATTATTGATTAAGTTTCCAAAGCTACCCTCTCCACGCTGAGTGAAGCCATCACTAAGCCATGGCTGCTATAGAAGTGATGAGACCATTATTGATTAAGTTTCCAAAGCTACCCTCTCCATGCTGAGTGAAGCCATCACTGAGCCATGGCTGCTATAGCAGTGATGAGACCATATTCATGGGAGAACACAAAGAGTCTCAAGACCTACATGGGAGAACACAAATAGTGTGAAGACCTACATGTCCAAGTTACTTGCAAAATCTTCCACACATTGGCCATCTTTCTCAAAGGTTTCAATGAAGTAAAGAGTTCTTAGGGGTGGCACATATATCACAAAACCAAAGTGCAAAAATTATCCTTTGAAGGTTTCAATGGAGTAAAGAGCTCTTAGGGGTGGCACATATATGTTATGGGCTACTACACCTCCAAGAAGGATCTCTATGCATTCACCTTTGGAAGAAGCAATAGAACACAGCTGTCGTAGTAGGGAACTTACCAATGCTCCGAGCTCGTGTCCCTTGAGGTCTCCAAGCTCACTTGAGAAGCTCCAATCCTCCAAGATTTACCTCCACGCTGTCACTGTAGAATCACTCACACCAGCACACAAGGCAATCACACTCTCTCACTTCTCCTCAATAAGCATACAAGCATACAAGTATAAAGAAGGTGCATGTGCTAGAGTACTCTCTTTCTCTCAAGACAAAGCAATAACTCTTATAGCACAAAGGGAGATTGTGTCCATTCATTATTATGAGAAAAAACCTTATATACAATTGGCCCTTATTCACACTTGGGTGCCCAAAACTTACTAAGGTGTTGGGTAGCCAATATCTCATAATGTTACAACTTTTATAGTGCCTTTGCATGACACTTATTAATTTCCTCAATTGGAGGAGCATAATTGTTAATTCTGACTGGGATTAACATCCCCCTCTACCTGATGTAGGTTCTATCCTCAGAACTTGTCACCGAGGCCTAAAGACTTGGTCGCCAAACTTGTGACGATAAAAGTTTTGATGTGATTGAAGCTTTTTCAGGGTTCTTCTGAATGCAGAGTGTGATCTCTAGAACCCGGTGTGTGTCAACCATATCTTCGAATGTTATATACATGTATGCAGGCAAACACCTTAGAGCGATGATAATAAAACATCATGCCTCTATCAATAGGGCCTTGATTCATGTCAAATTGTAGCTGATCAGCATCATATCCATCATATCTCTCTTTAGATTGATCAATGAGGACCATATATCTATAAATGTTGCTAGCAAGAATAAAGGAAAGTTGTAGCATACATGTGAATCTCTTTGCTTAGCCTCATGGAATTCCAATGGTGTCCATCTTCTTTTCATTAGCATATACAAAAGGGTCCACTCTCTATGTTGGTGGGGCACACATATACTGATGACTATATTTTGGAATAGTCAGATACTCCTTCCTCCATGGTGACTATATACCAAACTCTTCCAGTTTGGGGTTGGCATCATCTATGACAATGGTGTTATGGGATACCACACCTCCAAGAGGGAACTCTACACATTCACCTAATGGATGAGCAATAGATCACAACTGTCATAGTAGGGCACTTACCAATGCTTCGATCTTGAGTCCTTTGAGGCCTCCAAGCTCGCTCGTTAAGCTCCAAACTCCAAGCTCCACCTCCACACTATCACCGTGGAGTCGCTCACACCTTCACATAGGAAATCACTCTCTCTCTCTCTCACTCTCTCACACAAGCATGAATCACACAAGCATGAAAGAGGCACAATGCTAGAATGCTCTCACTCCTCCAATCTCTCTCAAGACACAAAGGGAGAGCTCTCAATAGCACAAAGAGAATTGTGTCCTTTCATTATTATGAGAAAATGCCTTATATATATTTGGCCCTTATTCACACTTGGGTGCCCAAAACTCACTTACGAGGCCTTGGGTGGCTAATATCTCATAATGTATAAATTTTATAGTGCCATTTCATGACACTTATTAATGTCCTCAATTGAGGATCATGTTTGTTAATCCAAAATGGGATTAACATTCCCCACTTCCTGATGTAGGTTCTGTCGATTAGAACTTGTTACCTAGGTTGGAAGACCTAGTCACCGAACTCATGCTGGTAAAAATTTCTTCTAGATTGGAGCTTTTTAACTGTACATCTGAAAGCTGAATGGGAACTCCAAAATCCAGTATCCACCATATCTTCAAAAGTGATGTGCATGTATCTTGGAAGACAACGAAGACGGTGGTAATAAAGCATGATCCCTCTATCTGATGGGCCTTGGTTCATGTGTCGAACCTCAAGTTTTCTGCCTTATGATGACCATCATAATGTTCCTTTGGTTGGTATATGAGGACCACCACTAACTTCAAAAATCTGATACTAGCTACAATGGCGGGGTCAGGGATGTTATGCCATGCCTGGATCCATGTCAATATTTGCTGTCTTTGTTCCTGTAAGTGGCCAAAAGTTACTAGTACAAAGATTGGAAAGTTGTAGCACACATGAGAGTCAGGACTTTTGGCTTCATGAAACTCCAGTGGCGTCCATCATCTTTTAATTGGCATGTACAATGGATCGCCCCGTAATGTGGGTGGCGCAGTCATGTACACCTGGCTGTATTCTAAAATCACTAGGCACTCCTTCCTCCATTCGGGTTGAATTCAGAAATCCTTCAGGCGAGGGTGCTCTTTAGTAGTGACGATTGTGGCATAGCCGCCTCGTGTGTGCACGGGGTTTGCTTTTCGCCACCTACGAAAAAAGCAGCTGATCATAAATGTTGCTATTCTGATCTCCAGTAAGTCAGCTAACTGTGGGTTGGCGAGCTTTGTGTGCTTGGCCACATTTTCCCATAAGGTGCCCTCTCCCGCCAATGGACGAAGTTCTTTGAGATCAGGTCGTGGGGAGCGGAGAGGGTATGGTACATTATGTTGCTTTGTTGGAGTGACCTCTAAGTATGATTTAGGCATGATTCCTCGTGTAGGCTCAAAGGGAATAATCTGCATTAGTACCTTGAACATTAGTTTGGGCTTCAAAAGAGGATTGCCTGCTCTTATGAGTCCCTCGTATTTTGTAGAAGCTGACAAAGAATCCAATATTGTTTCATCAGTAAACAATTGAAGATTATCTTGCAGTATAGTTTGTCTTACCTCCTCTTGAGTGTGCCTTGTTGGAGATGGGGTAGGTGCTAGTACCTCCTCGAGGGCGAGAGTGTTAGTGGGAAAATCTATCTCAGGAGGAAAAAAAGGTGAGAAAATGCATTCTTCCTGAGAGGTGTTAGTAGGGTTCGAGCTAGGATATGGGTTAAGTAGCTTACTAGCGACATTAGCATATATAGGGTAAGTGGATTTTGAAAATGAAGAAGAAGTTTCTTCTTGACCTTGTACTGTGCTAGGTGGCGGGTGACTAGGCTTATGAGACTTAATAATTCCCGTAAGTCTGAAATTTCCTCTTCGTTTATAGTTGGATACTCTATATGTGTAGCATCAAAATTGTATTGTATAGTTGTCAGCATGGCTTCTAAATGTTTGTAAATATTACTGTAGAGTTTTAGAATGCCATAAGGGTGATAAAGAGTGGACTCACAGAGGTTTAGATGTTGGTGAGTGTTATAGACCTCTAACCAGGCGTGACTTATGATCCACTGGTAGCTATGTGCTATGGCTTCGTAGTTGGCAGGCGCCCATGGAATGTCATGTGGGACAAACAGGTCTAATTTCTCGACACTGTTGTTCAGAATTTTTGAGTTTTGGAGCACGCGACACCAACTACAAAGGTTTTACGATAGGATGTAGGGGATAGAAAAAGATATCCCGAGGGTTAGTAAATACGCAAAATTCCCATGATTATGGTGGGATCAACGTCTCTTTCTGTATTTTGCTTGATTAGGGTTAGTTCCCCTAGGCCTATATCATCAGCTAGATGCCATAGTGCATTGTTGCGGTCATGGAGCATATGTGTTGTTAGTAGATGACATCGCCACACTTTCTGCTCCTGCTCCCACATGGCATCGGTTCTTGATCCTGTCTCCTGCCCAGTTTGTGGTTGTTTAAGTAGCTCGTCAAGTCCCTCTACAGTCTCCTGCAAGAATTGTTGGTAATCGATGTTTTGCAGGGAGGCAAGCTGTGGTAGTCCTTCTTCGTCTTCCAATCTCCTCCTCTTGCTACTAGGACTTTGACGGCTATGGAGTTCATTGTCGTTTGCTTGCTTCCATGGGTCTCTCAATTTCCTGTACTTGGGCTAGGGCTGCCTCTTCTTCTCTTATTTCTTCAGCTTGTATGAGTGTTGCTGCCTTTGGAGGAGCTGTTTCTATGGGTGTGTCTGTTAGACTGGAATCCTTGAGAGAAGATAAGTCAGTAAATATAAGTTGGGGAGGGCTGGCTGGGGGATTGAGCTGTTGCTGGGGTGCTTGTGTTATCTGACTGAGGATATTCTCTTTCAATGCCTCCTGGTAAGTTCGGATTTTGGTGGCCACCTCTTCCTCTAGTCTCTGTGACTCCATTTGCAACATCAGTAAGTACCCCCCTCATCCTTCTACTTGGTTTCTTCTTTTGATCTTTCTTCATCTGTGTGATTATATCTTTGGATTCCATTAAGATGGCCTGTCCTTCGTGTACCTCTTCGGTTGTTAATGTGGGTTGATCTAGTAGTAGAGCCAATTGCATGTGTTCCTCCGGTTCAAGCTCCTTGAGGTCTTTTGGCGACATGATTGAGCACTTGTGTGAGGAGGTAAGGGTTAGATATTTTGGATTGGTAGGCTTTCAAATAGTTTTCCATCTCTTTATGTAAATAGAATGCCCAATCTTCTTCCTTCTCTTCATGTATTTTGGCGATTCTACCACCCTGTTGTATCTGTCTACAGGCTTAATTTGCATTATCAAAGACATTGCCCTGCATACCTTCTCTGTAGCTTCATCTTGGATATTTTCATATTCTGCACCATTCGAGTTATAGGAATTCTTCTTCAGCATGTCCTTCAAAGGCATCTTGTCAATGATGTGTATGTGGGCCTTGAATACAGCTGGGAGTTGTAGAGCTTCTCTTATTAAGTCCTCTATGATGAGGAGCTCTTCAGTAGTGCCATCTGCCTTGGTGATCCTTCCTCTTTTGGTCTGTTTGTCATATGTCCTCAAGTACTTTGCCTAGAGTTCTGTGTCAATAGTCCGGGGGAGTATCTCTGCCATTTTTTCCTAGACCGACTTTGTCTAATTTGGCCTTCACTTCAGCATCTTCCAGTATCTGTAGACACGCTGAGCTATGGTACTGGAGAGCTACCTTTCCATAGGCTGTAACAGCTTCTATCCGGATGAGGGTTCCATGGAGCGGTTGGGCATAAGGACCCAAGAAATTCAGCTTTGGTTTTTGTGTCCCCCATCGTTTCTGACTGCCTGGGGATCCAGTGGCATTGCTTGTCTGAGTGGTAGATATATGCTCGTGGGCTTTAGACTCCGAAGCCAACATCTATATTAGGCACATAAGATCAGTCGAATGACTGGTGGGGTTGATATTATTCTCTCTCTTTTTTTGGGTAAGTAATTTAGTGGGAATAAATTAGTATAGTTGAAGAGAGTGTTAGTGTATGAGTAATCCATTGGTTGGTTAGTGTTAGTGTATGAGCAATCCATTGGTTGGTTAATAGTCAGTTCATGTGTAGGCCATGAAAGGTGAGGCCGTGAAGGTGTGATTGTCCCGTGAAACGCTCAGGCGGTGTGAAATTCTCAAGCGTGAAACACCATGGCGTGAAAGTGTTAGTCGTGAAACGCTCAGGTGTGAAAGTGTTAGTCGTGAAATGCTCAGGCATGAAAGTGTTATAGTCGTGAAATGCTCAGGCATGAAAGTGTTAGTCGTGAAACGCTCAGGTGTGAAACGCTCAAGCATGAAAGTGCTAGTTATGAAATGCTCAGGCGTGAAAGTGTTAATCGTGAAACGCTCTGGCGTGAAAGTGCAGACAAATTTAGTGAAAGTGTAGACAAATTGTGAGAGTGTAACATTATCTTCAATCATTTCATTTGGTGTATGTGGAGACACCAATCTTTCATAAATTTTGTGATTAAATTACGTGAAACAGCCAGAGTATTTATGCCAACACTTACTGTGTTTAGACAAACACAAAACGGATACAAAATAACTATCCACACTACTGTGTTTAGACAAACACAAAACGGATACAAAATAACACAAAACGGATACAAAATAACTACCCAAACAAAGAAAAAAGAAAAAAGAAAAGAAAATAAAAAATGAGTATCAAGCTCCCACCTCGAAAGATTAACCGAAAACCATCAGAGGGAGATGGCGAGCTCGGATGATGCACAGGGAGCGAAGGCGACGATCACTCAAACACTCGATGCGAAATGACAAAAAAGGAAAAGAAAATTGATTTTATAAGGTAGCCATCGGACAGGGCGGCTCTCTTAATGAAGAATGCTATGTGGCGTTGTGTGATTGGCTACCAAAAAATTATTGTTTCACGGCATAAAACGTTTTGAACTCTTTCACGGCGTGAAACTCCATAAGGTGGTTCACGGCGTGAACGGCTGTAATGGGGTTCATGTCGTGAACCGCTTTTTTTTTGTAGTTTCATGTGAAATGCATAAGATCAAAATTTTCTCATTTTTTCTTTGTGCTCAAGAAGTCAAACATGCACATGATGAGTGAATGATGCATTGCTTACCTTGTACCCATTTGTGCATTCAGTGGATACCTTTTGTTTATCGCATGAGAACCAAGGGGTCACTTGGGCACTTTTGGGCATTTGCTGATGCAGTTGTTTTAGTTCCATGTGGGAGTTTTTTATTGTTCCTTCCACCCAACTGAACAATTTTGTTGTTGTGTCTGGTTGTGGAAGGCTTCCATCTGCATCTCCTTGTTGGATTCCTTTGTTTTTACCGTTAAGTTCCTTGCTTTGTTCTATTGTCAAAGTGGGTACTTTTGTGGCTTTGGGAGTTTTTAACCCATATGGCTGAGGTATTCAAATTTTGAATATTTTTGGATAGAAAAATATCTCATCTTATTAAAATGAATTCCCCTAAAATAGAAATTCAGAAAGAAATTTTCAATGTGCAATTAGAATTAATTGGAAATGGGTATAAAGGACCTTAGCCTAAGGGTCTAGATTTTTAAATTTTTTTGGATTATCGTCCAATTAAGGTTCCTATGGGCCAATAGCATCAATCCATGTGTAGGGAGGAGATAAATCCAATTTTGTAAAAGAAGATACCCAAAAATGAGTAAATGCTCACATAAGATGAAGAGTTGATTATGTACAAGGTTTATTAGTAAGAAACTATGAGTAATATCAAAAATATGAGATATTTTGGGTATCCAAAAATGAGTAAATGCTCACATAGATGAAGAGTTGAAAATGTACAAGGTTTATTAGTAAAAAACTATGAGAAATATTAAAATTATGAGATATTTTGGGTATCCAAAAATGAGTAAATGCTCACACAAGATGAAGAGTTGAAAATGTACAAGGTTTATTAGTAAAAAACTATGAGCAATATTAAAAATATGAGATATTTTGGGTATAATGATTCCATTTTGACACATATGTAAGGAAGGGGAGTTCTTTAAAGGAGGTGCATATTTCACATGCTTGAATGAGTTTTAAACTAAAAAATAATGTGATATTTTTATCTCTCCTCTCTCTTGAACCAAACCAAATCAAAATGAAACCAAACCGAATAAAAAAGGAACCAAACTAGATCCAAATCTAGTCCAAATTCAACCAAACTGAATTTGGAAAATTCTAGAATTTAGTTAGCTTTGGTTAGAGCTTCCCTCTCCTATAAATAGAACATGAGTCCTTTGAAAAAAAGAGAAGAATTTTACTATACTAGAGTTATGATGAAATAATGCTAATTTCTACTATTCTCTAAAATTCTCTCCAAATTGAAGAAATTGGAGCTTCCCTCTTTCTTCAATCCCCATTGGTGGCTCCATCAACATACTTAACCAATTGATTGGTTGGGGGCCTCTACCGTGAACAAAGAATCAAGCAATTTGTAAGGTAATTAGTGAATTTTGATCATTTTCTATAATTTCTCAATGTTTCTCTCTTCTCAACCCCTCTCAAGCTTGAGAAGCTTAATTGGAATGGTTTTTGAATGCTATTAAAGTTAATTGATGAATGGTAGTGAAGAGTTACATAATTTGATAAATGCTATTGAAGTTAATTGATTAATGATAGTTAAGAATTACATAAATTTTCATTTATGCTTAATTCTAATGGTTTTTATGTAATTTCTCTCTCTCACTCAAGAAATGGTCATACTCATGACCCATTCTCAATCCAAATGAAGCTTTTCATAAAGCTTTTCCTTAATCCAAGATTAATCTATGCTTAAAGTCAAATTAATGGGTTTTTTCTATGCTTTTAGTTTATGTATTTCATGAATATTGATGATTCAACCCATTATTGGGTTAATGATCCAATTAGGGATCATTCTAATCATTTTCTTAATGATAAGCTTTATCCTTCAAAACAAATTGAGATTTATCAGTCATAGTAGCAGAGCTATGGCAAAATTTTTATAAAAATTACACATAAAATAATTTTATTCAAAGCATGAAAAGAGAACTTCCTACCATATTCTAGGAATTATCATCCTAGATTAATTGAAAGAATTTTATTGTAATCATGAAGAAATTGATTTTTATGTTATGCATAATTGATGATTATTTTATTGTAAAAGTGTTACTTTTATCATATTTGGATTTCATGCATAGAGATATGCATAAAAGTTGATTATTTTATTATAAAATTATTTCTTTTATCATATTTGGATTTCATGCATAGAGGTATGCATAAAAGAATTATTATTTTAATATAAAAGTGTTTCTTTTATTATATTTGGATTTCATGCATAGAGGTATGCATAAAAGAATTATTATTTTAATATAAAAGTGTTTCTTTTATCATAATTGAATTTCATGCATAGAGGTATGCATAAAAGTTGATTATTTTATTATAAAAGTGTGACTTTTATCATATTTGGATTTCATGCATAGAGGTATGCATAAAAGTTGATTATTTTATTATAAAAATGTGACTTTTATCATATTTAGATTTCATGCATAGAGATATGCATAAAAGTTGATTATTTTATTATAAAATTGTTACTTTTATCATATTTGGATTTCATGCATAGAGGTATACATAAAAATTGATTATTTTATTATAAAAGTGTGACTTTTATCATATTTGGATTTCATGCATAGAGGTATGCATAAAAGTTGACTATTTTATTATAAAAGTGTGACTTTTATCATATTTGGATTTCATGCATAGAGGTATGCATAAAAGCTGATTATTTTATTATAAAAGTATTGCTTTTATCATATTTGGATTTCATGCATAGAGGTATGCATAAAAGTTGATTATTTTATTATAAAAGTGTTGCTTTTATCATATTTGGATTTCATGCATAGAGGTATGCATAAAAGTTGATTATTTTATTATAAAAGAGTTACTTTTATCATATTTGGATTTCATGCATAGAGGTATGCATAAAAGTTGATTATTTTATTGTAAAAGTGTTACTTTTATCATATTGAATTTCATGCATAGAGGTATGCATAAAAGATATTCTTTTTATACTAAAAGTGTGATTTTCATCATAAATGGATTTTATGCATAACTTAGATGCATAAGAGAAATTCTTTTATTCTAAAAGTGTAATTCCTACCAAATTGAATTTATGCATAGGAAGATGCATAAAAGAATGGAATTTCAATTCAAAAGTGTTATTCTCATCCAAATTGAATTTATGCATCGGAAGATGCATAAAAGATTGAATTTTAATTCAAAAGTGTCATTTTCATTTAAAATGAATTTATGCATAGGAAGATGCATAAAAGATTGATTTTTATTTCGAAAGTGTTAGTCTCCTTAAATGGAATTTATGCTTGCATAAATAAATGTGTAGAGAAATCTTATATAAGAATTCTCCTGTATTCTATATATAGATATGGGAAGTGATAGGATGTGATAAGAGGTGTATGAGATGTGATAAGATGTGATAAGATGTGTATGAGATGTGATAGGATGTGATAAGAGGTATATGGGATGTGATAAGATGTGATAAGATGCATATGAGATGAGTTAGGAAGTTATAAGATGAGTCAAGATGTGATACCGAGGTCTTGACAGCCTCGGTTCGATTTAAATGGTGAGCTTCCGGTATGGTGGATGAGGGACCAAGGAAGCGGCCTATGAGTGAAGCGCTAGGTCACCTGCGAAGGATCCTAGAGGGTGCGGACCATACGGTGCTCGGGCTCTGGGTCGTCGAAGATACCCACACGTGCGTCGTGGAAGATATTGGAACAAGGAATAAGAGTTGTTTTCTGAAACTGGGCAAGATCTGGTTGATTGACCTTGCTGGTCCTCAACGGATGAGTCCATGGCTCTTTTATATGGATCTGTGGGTTGATCTTGCTGATCTTCCACGGAGATTCCATTCTGCTATATGAATATATTGCCGGTTACTATGAGCTAGGAACTATGGAAAAGGCCCCTGAGTGAACAGGTGGTGAGCGTTCTGGTTGCCAATGATGCCATAAGTATACCGATGAATGAATGACTAGAAATAAGGATTCAACCAGAGACTATGAGGATTGTCATCGGTGACATAATGGTTTCATTAAAGGATTGTTTTAAAGTTAGCTGATGCTAAGAAAAAGGCAATTTCATATTGGGTGTGTAAGTGGTGTGACTAGTTTTATGTTTGCATGAACTTCCGGATAGGGGGCCTTGGAACTCTTTTCCTTGGTACCCGGGACAAAACCTAACCAAATTCTTAATTGGATCCCATCACTACAGTGGTTGCGCAGTTGGCTAACCCATGGGACTGGATGGGGTTAGGCTGGACTGATGGATCCGTAAATCGAGACTCAATTTCTGTTATTACGATAGATGAAGTAAGTCCCGAATAGTAATTGTTCTATGGATGGCTGTGCCTCTTGATGGGGAAAAAAGCGTTGATCCCAATGATCCAAGTGCAAGTTTCTTCCCTGATCTGACCGAGTATCTTTATAGGTGTAGTCGGATCAGTTTGATCACTAATGGTCTTGACTACGTTAGAGTAAAAAGTTATCTTGGAGGAATCGCCCGTGCTTTCCGGATAAGGGAAGTTTTTCCGGGTTCGGTTTTGGAAAAACCGATGGATTAGTCTTTTGTCCGGATATCCGTGGATGAGGCCCCGAGTGTGGGACCCTGCCTCACGCTAGAAGTGCTACTTCCGCTGCTAGTACCCCAAATCCGTTGCGCGGTGGGAACGGGGATCTCACACTCTTTAACTAATCTTAACTTTTACATGACCATAGCTAACTTTAGGTTGGTGGCATAGTATGGATAATGACCCCAAAAAATCTCTGAGATAAATTTATCCATGTATGGATTCTACCTACTATGGATCCACATTGAAATTTTTTGATAGGTGTCAGTAAATAAATAAGCTCTACATTTCAAGTAGTATTCATCAGCCTTGAGCCTAGCCAAGTGCTCAAATGCAACCCGTACCTCATCTTGTTCCAAGGCAAGGGTTTGTCTTTGTGCCAAAGTTTGAAATTAAAAGAGGTGTATCAATATATATATACATTAAAATAATTTTATTTATTAAGAGGATTGCGTTCTCAAAAAACCACTTTCAAGATAGTTTATAGAATACATACATGCTTTAAAAAGACTCCCAGGGTTATCTATACACAAGGCCTTGTCGTCTTGTAGTTTTTAGTAGTGGAAAAATTTCTTGAAGATTCCAATATCTTCATGGATAATGATGCTATGGTAGGTAGGCAGTAGTTGTCTAAGTTCAAAGATTTTGTGAAAAAAAAAATCAATATTGTTTAAGGCACTGCTATATATATATGCCCTATTAGTAAGACTTTCGCACAAGCACTCTGTGAAAGTTGCAACAAAAATTGTTGTGCAAGATATCCTATGTAGAGAATCTACTTGTTACAAGTATTGGTGGGGACGTATGTGTATGTGATTTTGTTTCACATACAGTGGCATTATAATAGGTTTACAATACTTTTGTGTTGGAGATTACAAGTGCAAATTGTTTTTTAAAGCACCATTTGGTAAGTTGTTGCAGGTAATCATGTCTAACAGGTCAATCCCAGATTATGAGTGATATATACAGTACAAACACTCAAACTTGACAGATACAACTAAACCAAGAGCTGCATTATGTAACCAAAGGAAATCTAAGTATAAATAATTACTCACTGAAGGTTAAAGGGCTTGTAGATGCCATTTCTTCTATTGGATCACCAACAATAGATGATGATGATATGGTATTCGTAACCGTGAACGGTCTTGGAAAAGAATACAATCAGTTTTAGATCTGTATTGGAGTTTCAGAGAATTTTCCTAGTTTTCACGAATTGATTGCTCTCCTCTTCATCCATGATGAAGAGATGAATATTGGGGGAGGTCCATCCTCTAGAAATGCAAATGAGCATGCCTTCTACTTAGATATAGGTAGAGGCAGAGGCAGGTCGTCATCTAGAGGATGAGGTGGTGGTTGGTTTTTGGAAATCAAAGCTAGCAGTAACAAGGCCACCCTAGTGACAAGAGGAGCTGGAGGGACCGAGGTGGTTGGCAAAGAAATCAGAGTGCAAATAACATATAGTGCTATTACTATGGGCAAACCAAGGCACATGGTAAAGAACTACTATAAAAAATAGAATGATATCAAAAGTGAAATGTTACAGTAAGGAAACTATTCATCATCAAGTAAACAGGGTGTGGTGATGAAGTGAGCAGTTGTTTGTGGTGCAGTACACATACTGAGTTCCACGAGATAGGAGATGTATCAGGATCGGGAGATATTTGGTAATATGGACTCTATGCCTCTAACCACATGACCAGTAATGGTAAGTGTCTTAGAGATATGCAGAAAATGAAAAAACCAACATATGTGAAAATAGGTGATGATTCTACACCTCTCACCACATAACCAGTCATCATAAGTGATTAAGAGATATGCTGAAAATGAAAAAACTAAGATATGTGGAAACATGTGATGATACTACATATCCCATTGCACATGTTGTTTATGTAAGAGGATGGCAAAATGAAGTACTTGGAAGATTTACTTTATGTTTCAAAGATTAGAAGAAACCTAGTTTTTGTTAGACAGATGGTTGAACAACGTCTACAAGTGAGGTTCAATCCTCAGTGAATTTTTTTAGAAGACTTCAAAAATTAGTATCCCTTGGTTGCAAAGTGTAATAAAAATGGTAGGATGTTTACTTTAGATGTGAACATGCCTAAGATAAAGGTAGCCATGTTTGCACATGGGATAGGTGTCATTGCAGATATTGATATAGGGCACAAGCGCATTAGTCATGTGAATATCTTCGATGGTGGCGATGAGTGGCAATGACTGAAGTCTATAGAGGCCCAAAATATCGTTACAGGTTTGCCAAAGTTTAAGGTTGATGGTATGCATAAAGTATGTGAAACATGCCAAGCATGCTTTCTCACATGAAAAGCACATTAGTACAAGGCCATTGGATGTTATACATTCAGATGTATGGGGACTGACCAAGACCGCAACAATTACAAGGTGCAGGGATTATGTTACATTCATT
The DNA here is from genome assembly GCF_041138505.1 of Cibotium barometz. Lineage (NCBI taxonomy): Eukaryota > Viridiplantae > Streptophyta > Polypodiopsida > Cyatheales > Cibotiaceae > Cibotium > Cibotium barometz. Next base: position 49,180,014 of record NC_141066.1, on the reverse strand, counting down.
GATGTGTGGGTTTATTTATGAAGGAGAGAAGTGAGGTTTTTTCTCTTTTAGAGATTTAAAACCTTGGTCCGAGAAGGAAAAAGGCATATAAATAAAATGCTTGAGATCAGATGAGTTCAGTGATTTCTTAAGAAAGCAGGGAATCAAAAGACAATTCACATGCAGGTACACTCCGCGCAATGTTGTTGTTGAAAGGAAAAATAGGCACATTATAGAAGAGGCATGTGCCTTGGTATGTCTAAAAAGAATATGCCAAATTATTTTTAGGAAAAACCAGCACATCAAACTATTGTTTAAATTATAAACAGGACCCCAATACACTAGTCGTTCATGGTATAATGCCTGAACAAAAGTTTACAGGCATAAAACTAGATGTGTCTCACTTCTGCACATATGTCATTGGCATGGTTGGTGAGATTATGGTTGATATGTCACCAGTGGGATGACAAATTGTATAACAACAAATTTGGAGAACTAGAGCTATGGCATAGTTATAGCACCATCTCATATAGTCAAGTTCACATTATGGACCAACCATTGTATGCTATTGTAGGAGAGTACTTTCTCTTATAATATGTACTCTTATGTTTTAGTTATATGGTTATAGAGAAGAGAAGAAGATAGAAGAAAAAAATGTTAAGAAACCTAACATGGGATTGATCATGGTGTGGTGCAACATAGATTAAGCATAAATCATGGTGTGTTAAACCACACTAAGAAAGCCATTGCTAGAGAGAGAGAGAGAGAGAGAGAGAGAGAGAGAGAGAGAGAGAGAGAGAGTAGCACACTCAATAATACTCTATTGCATATGTTGTATGCACCATACAAATGAGAGGCTTCTAATACAGATAGCTTCAAGCCTAAATATCCATACATGTGTCCACCTATGTGGCACTCTTATCCATCCACACACTCAAGATAATGTCTGCACACACCCAAGTTTACATTGAGGAGGGGTGTTGAAATGTGCAGTGTAAAATGTGTGTGAGTGAATCTTGGGCTTGAGTATGTGAATTCACCCTAGAGGTGCTATACAATCTCTCCAAAAACAAATTCACATTCAACTCTTACCCACAACAATTTGGCATTGCCACTCTCAACAGTGGCTCTGAAAAGCAGAGCCTTAATGAGGAGCTTGGAATTTCATCTCAGTGATTACTCTGGTGCATGAAGAACCAGGGTTTTTTTTAGGACACCTAAAAATTATTGAGAAATGTGGTACCATTGAGCACAAGAATTGGTAGGGTATGAGTATGAGTAGCCCAAACGAAGTACAAGCCTAGCAAGCAGCCACATGAGCAAAGGTGGAATTATCCCACATAAGCTAGGAAAGCCAATGTTATACCCACCCATATAAAAAGGGATTATTTTAAGCAATGAAAAATGAAACAAGATCTCATGCCTCTTTATGAGTACAAGTCTCAATATTGTAACCTAATTGTGCTTGAATCTAAGCTTAATTAGTTTAGCAGTTAATCATCATATCTTTGCTTAGGTGTCACCCACCTTCTTAGATTAGCTTAATCACCAGATCAATTTAAGATTAGTGGCAATCACTATAGCCATACACATGCACATAGTATCCATGTTTCTCAACATAGTATCAGAGCCTCCCTCTCTCCTTTGAGCTTCTTCATTTAATTAATCTCAGCTCATTATTGTGTTTAAGTCACTAATCACAAGCTTATCCACTTCTCCTTCTTGTGGCCCTAACTAGCTGAGCTCAATTCTCTCAATCCTCTCCACCACTGCCAAACCATTTTGGGAGAGCATTTCTCAACCCTAGATGCCTCCACGGCTTGAAGGAATCGGTGAATCTCCCACACAGCTGCCTGATTTTTGTCGATTTGCATTGACTAATTTTTTCCTCCATTCTCCCCGACCACATCAAATTGAGGTAAACCCTCTTAGGAGCTTGTTAATCACCATTCAAGGAACCCGTATCTCAAATCTTAGCTCAAATCTTCCACTATAGTTGAGCCATAATCAATAGAAAACCAATCGCCTGATATGGAGCTTATATGAGATTCTAGGGCTAATTCAAGCTGGAGATATTTAGTGTGCCACTTGTTCTCATCAAGGCCAAAAAACTTATACAAAAATCCCCATCATAATTTCTTTCCACAAGCTCAATTTAAGCCTCCAAATTTTAGCCCCTACTAATCACCGATTTTCTCACTTACTCACTATAATTAAGATGTGTGATACCCCCTTGGAGTGTCCTCATCAGTCCACTAGGCTCAATCCTCATGCCTCACTTACCTCTGTGTTTTCAGCAAACTATGCATGAGATGCAAGTGGCTCGTATATTCCATTTAAGGATTCTATAGAGGGTGAAGTAAAGAATTAGCAAATGGTGCCTTAAATGGTGATTGCAGCTAATCACATCCACTGAGTGGACTTGGAGAGTTCTAGCAATGGGTCTATTATGAGATCTTAGTTAATCAAATTGAGGTAAAATATTAGGCATTTTGATGTGTCATGTGGTGATACTACGGGTGCTGAAAATTCAGCAAGCTCACATGTATCACACAAGGAAAAAGAAAAGGTGGGTAGCCTTTTATAATGCTTTATATTTAAGCAGGATACTCATTTGTTGATGGATATAGTGAAACAGAGCTTTGATGACGAGTTTGGGATCTTGACAGTTGTTACACCTGGTGTAAAAAGAGCCGAAGCAGTGTTAGGAACACTTGGCAGTGATCCAAGTGTATGCATGTCTACTAGAGTCAAATATCTAGTGGATAGGTTAAGAAATATACATAGTGATGGGTAAACAATCCATCATTATACATATACAGTCAAAGTTATACAAGAGATAGAGTCCACGTGTTTTGAGAAGGCACTTCGCCACCATAAGCATTGGAAAGATGTCATGAATGAAGAGATGGTTACATTAGATGCTAAGGAGACACGGGATTTGGTGTCTTTGCCTAAAGAAAAAGAAGGTAAGTTAGTGGGTCTACAAATTGAAACAGAATTCAGATGGTTTTAGTAGTAGGTACAAAGTAAGACTAGTTTCCAAGGGATATGCATAGACATATGGCATTGTTGGCATCATTAACTGTGAGGACATATTCAGTCCAGTTACTAGGATGGCAACTGTGAGAGCCCCATTACTATGGCTCAGCTAAGGGATGGTCTTTATATCTCATCAATGCAAAGAATGAATTTTGACATGGTGACTTACACAAGAGGAAATTTACATAGTGCAACAATCACCAAGATATGAGGATCATGCACACCAAGATTTTGTTTGAAAATTGCACAAAGACTTGTATGGCGTGAGAAAGGCACCTAGAGCATGGTCAAACAAGATAGGGGAGTGGTCATCTAATTTTGACTTTCACTTTATGTGATAAAGACTGATAGGGGGATTGTGCTAGTGGTTATCTATGTTCATGAATTGCCATATCATAGGTGACAATGATGATGACATTTATGAGGTGAAGATGCTTCTTTAAAATAAGTTTAAGATAAAAGATTTGGGTAAGCTACGATACTTCTCTCGGGTATACAGTGTTAAAAATAACAAGTGATGTTGGGTAGATGTTAGGATCAATGTTACCCTTAAATGATGTATGAGTTGTATTACTCATAGGACTATGGTTAAAAGGGTTAAAGGAAGCTCAAATGTGAAGGTATATGTGGAATGTCCATTCCCAATGGAGGCCAAAAGAAGGCATCTAGAAGAAAGATGACAAATGGCAGCAACGGAGCAAGGAGAAGTGTTATGTGACCCTCTAATAATATGTAAGTCGCATTAGTCATAAGACTGTGGTGCAAAGACTCAAAGGAAGCCCAAATGTGAACGTATATGTAGAATGTCCAACCCAAAAGGAGGCCAAAATGAAGCATCTAAAAGAAAGATGAGAAAGGGTCTAAATGGGTGCTTACTTCAAGGGAGGTTGTCCTCAAATCTAGGCAAGGATTAGGAAATGGCTTAATCAAGCTTAAGAGTCACAATCAATGACTAATAGAGATGTACTCAAGCCTATATATACAAGTCCTCTATGTTATGTATTATCATATGAGCTTGTTACTAAAATCTCTTGTCATTATGCTTTAGTTTTGTCATTAGTTTCTCACTCTGAATGTTGATCTACTAACTTTCATGTTCTCTTTTGAGAGTATTGTTGTTAGCTGGAGCAACAAGAAGCACCCATAGTTGCTTTATCAAGTATAGAGGCTGGACCACAAGGGCACTCCTACTATGTCAACATGTTAGATAGCTTGGTTACACAAGCTACTAGCAGATATGGGTGAGCCCATGGATATGATAGTTTCATTGTAGCACCCATAGAGTTGGCCAATAACCCAGTGTATCATGGATAAAGCACATTGAGGTGCATTATTATCATTTTGTGAGCGAGAAGGTTCTAGCAAGTGATTTATTCTACCTCATAGGATCGAGTAGTTGACATCTTCACGAAAGCATTATGTACAAAGAAGCTTCACAAATTTAAAAACTTACTAGGTTATGGAGTTGAGACCCAGGGAGAGTGTTGAGATATCGAGCCCAACTAGTGTAGATATGGATGACATGCACATATGACACCTCTACACTTACGCCACTGGCAAAGTTCATAACACTCAAGATCCACTAGACTCCTGCACTCCCCCCCCCCCCCCCCCACGCGCGCGCGCACGTTTGTAACATGCAGAAGCTCTGGGGTCTTCTTTCAGCCCTAAACACTCTTGGAAACCATCTGATGCAAAACGCAGATATAGAGAGAGAGTAGAGAGAGAGAGGTGCTAGAAATTCAGTATATTGATATGGTACAAAAAGGTACTTCTCAACAGCCATAGACTGCCTTGAAGAAAAGGTGGTAAACCCCAAAATTCTGTCTTTGACGAAGATCTATGCATCGGTTTTCCTCTAGTCCACAATCCATTCCTGCCCTAACTTTGAACACTGTCTTGGTCTTCATTCCTGAGAAAGGAGTCTCGCACTCTCACATCACCCTTGGAGGATAAACCTCCCTTGGGACCGTTGCGCCCGAGAACCTATCTGGCTCACAGGACTGCCATCCCCTCTGGCTTTGTGGAACACCACCAACAAACCTCCTGGGAGTTCTTCCCGCTTCTGTGCTCCTCGCCTTGGGCTTCGAATCCGTGTACTTTCTTGTACCTTGGACCTGTACACCATCATATGGGACTGAATCAGTGTTTAGCTTTGCTGAGCCTGATGCTCTGATACCAATGTAACACGCGGAAGCTCTGGGGGTCTTCTTTCAGCCCTAAACACTCCTGGAAACCATCTGATGCAAAACGCAGATATAGAGAGAGTAGAGAGAGAGAGTAGAGAGAGAGAGATGTGCTGGAAAATCTGTATATTGCTATAGTACAAAAAGGTACTTGTCTGTAGCCCTAGGCTGCCTTCTTTAAAAGGTGGAATACACCAAAACAGTCCCCTATGGGACCCCTAATGACTCAAACCCCTAGAGGGAGTGAATGATTACAACAAGGAGCACTTGGGCCTATTTATAGGTCCCTTGGACACTTGGTAGACTGGCCGACTGCTGGTCGGCCAGTCATAAATTCATTGATGCCCTTTAACGCAGCCCCGACTGGATATACTCCTTGATCATAATGCGCCTGCTGCTGCCCTTGTCCTCTGGTTCAGCCGACCTGTTCTGTGAGCAGCCGACAGCATCCTCTTCATGTTTTCCATGCCTTGCTCCAACCTACACTACTAAAAGTGCTCTGTGCTCCATCATCCTGACTCTACCTGGTTCATACTCTTTATCTGGCTGCCTCTTCTGGATTTAGCCCTGAAAATGTCCATGGCATCTATGATGCACATGACACCGTCCCACCCCACACACACACACACTTACACTTTTTCCCCTTTCTCGTTAGCATGAAGTGAAGAAATCAACTTAGGAGGCACCTTTAGTTTTTGTAACAAGCATTACATAAAACTTGTCATCAAAAGAAGCCCAGCTCAAGTCCCATACCCTGCACTTCGGTGCCGCCTTGAGTATCATGCACTCCATTGGCTTGGCTCTGACATTAAAAAAATCCTCTCTCTCTCTCTCCACCCCCCACATACTAATATCTTGGAATAGGGCTAATGCCTTGTATCTCCCAACCAAAATAATCAATGTATACAATCTTGAAAAATGTACAAACCTTGTCTAAATGAATCAAATGGTACACTTATTGAAAATGGCATCCACTCTGAACCACAGCTGATCTTTGTCATGAACAATGCACTTAAGGAGCCCCTTCAAAATATAGTATTCAGATTTGTTTCTTTCTGCTGCCACCTTTTTCGACGGAGTCAAAGGCAATTTTGGAGTTATAAAGAAACTGGTCCCACACACCTCCGGTTTCCTCTGTGTTAACAGTAGAAACATCTTTCCTATCAGGGAAACGGAACTGATCCCACATGGTTGCTGTTTGATCTCTGTGAACAGAACAAAAGGTCACTTGTATCATCTGTAGATTTTCTGACAAACAAATACACGGATACATATGACAAGCATACGTACATGTGTACATACACATACATGCATGCATACATTGTATTTATGCATGCATGACATTAAGTAAACCACTAGTTACTTAGAAGATTAATGTAACAAAAACGTAAGTCTATGGATCTTTAAACTGAAGCATAGAAACTAGTCATGTAGAAGAAGCTGAATATCCCCCACAGTATAATGAACCTTCTAGCCTAGTTATGCACCAACAAGCCTATGAGCTCGAAAACTTAGCTTGAGTTATACATCATGAAGCCAAAAGAAAGAAAGAAAGAAAGAAACAAACAAACAAACAAAAAAATCCAATGTATGATTGCAGTGAAGGCGATTCATGAACAAGCTAATAGTTCTCAATTGTGAAAATTAAGGCCGGGTTCAGAGGGGCCGCCAAACATGAGATTTTGCTGAGTTGGAGGTGAAGCAGCCAGCAACTTCTGATGCTCCCAAAGTTGGCACCCTTCTGTGAGTTGGCACTCCATTTTTCCGGCTCAAGGGCACCTTTCAGCAGTTCCTGTAGCCGACCTGACAAAGCCACCCACTCGTGCACGTCGGATGAAAAAGGATGCCAGGACTTGAACTTTGGCCAGCAACTGCCCTGCAAGACACTCTTACTGAATGGCTTACAAACATTTGCACATGAAATAAAGTATGTAAACTGTCTGAAAGGATGCCCCAGGCAAAGCAATCCATCTTGCTTCATCGACCCTGGACAAGGAATACATTCTGCCTGTTGGGTTCTACATCCGCTCTGGGCATCAGATCCATCTACCTCCACCTGCCCGTTGGGTTCCATGTCTGCCTTGTGCGACGTTAGGAACCTATCCTAAGCATCAACCACTGAGATTGCAATGACTCTGTATGCTTATCAACAACCTAATAATTCACTCAAAAACCAAATGTACGCATTCCCAAAAGTATGTGTATGTGGATCAGCCTACCTTGGTCTACTACCCAGGCTTGGCAAATTGCAGTGTTCACCATCCTCATCATATGCCCATCCTTTGCCTAGACCATAGCCGAAGCCAACTCCTACCCCGAAGCCAGCGCCGAACCCTAATCCAAACTGCATGCCAGGAAGTCCAAACCCAAACCCTGCACCTGCCATGTGAGTACAAGGAAAAGGTGAGCAAATTGTGTTAAACCGCACCACAAGGCACTCCACATGCCAAATTCAGAAAAGATCATCAACAGATGTGCATTCATATGAGGAGTGCATCCACGCCCAGTCTGTCTGTGCCTCCATGCATAAATGTATTGGATTTCTCAAGGCTAAGTACAGAGAATCAAGAGAAAAACCTAACCTCCAAATAGCCCAAAGCCAACGCCAAATCCAAAGCCCGCACCGACCCCAAAGCCAGGTCCCAGTCTGCCCAAATCAGCAGAATACATACAGGGCAGCTTCCATAGAATCCATAGCAGCTTAGACAGAGGAAGCAATGTCCAAGAACACTCTTTCGACGCATCCTTTCTATGAATTTCTAGCTTGTCAATAGTGTCAGGGCTATCCGGTTGTTCAACTGGGTTGTCCATAGCAATATGAAGGGAGAAAAGGGGGTCCTTGCAAATTGTAGAAGAGGATCCCCTGCAAGAAGAAGAGACGAGGGCTATGGAAGTTTATTGCAGAGAGAAAGACGACCTACGTTCACTGAGGTCATCGTCAAAATCCTGTTGGGGAGTCATTGTCCCTGTACAGAAAACCCCGGTTTGTGATGTGCCCGCATAGCTTTTACTAATTAATCTAATGTTTACAGTTAACATTTTCGTTCAAGAAGGGGAGGGCACACGCAAGGGACTAGGTCCATGATTGAGCTGTTGTGACTCTTAAAGCCAATTTTTGCTTTTGAGTGTATTGGGTTGAGCTTGCAACCATTTTTTCTTTACACAGGAATGTTCCCTAATGTTGTTTATAGATTGGTGATGACCATTTATGAGTTCAATGGTATCACGATAACCCGAAGCTCATCGACAAAGAATGTCCCTGCCCATGCCTTTTTTACCCTATGGGTGTGGGATGATTTGCAAAATACATAAGGAGCCAGTAGAAGAGTGGGTCCCACAGAGTTCACTATTGAAATTTGCACATAGCACAAGCAAGGTGACATTGGAGGAGAGGCTTCATTATGTCTCTTAGTTAGTCTAGGTTAGGATGATATTCAGACAAAGGAAATTCCTTAAAAGCCGTCCTTGAGATGGAGCCAACTCATCCTCACTTGTCTAATCAAACATTGTCGCCATATTTTAGCCTCTCTATTAAATAGAAATTGCCAACAGTAGAGTAGTGTCCATTGGCGCGATGCTGATCGTGAGCTAGAAGAGACGACCCTGCTATGGATAAGAATTTTTTTGTGGTGTAAAAAGGCCTCAATAAGACGTAGTTCATATAGAAACGACACTGATTGAGAGCTAGAAGAGACAACCCCGCTATGGATAAGGATAACCCTAATTTTTTGTGGTGTAAAAAGGCCTCAATAAGACGTAATTCACATGCATTTGACAAGAATGTACGCGGTGAGTTATATTTGTGTGAAGATGCTCAAGTGGAAGCATCTTTTTTGACTTTCCTTTGACGATCGAGTGGAGTCGCATGGAAGATGCGACATGCTATTTTGCGGCCATGTCGAATTGACATTTTTTGATAGGCCGAGTGGAATCCAAGCTTTGATGCTAGTGATAAGGCACGTTATGTCTAAGAGAGCCGTGTATGGAATCTGAGAGGAGACTATTTGTATGTTTGTATAATGGTGCCCTGCCCATGCCATGAAGTGCCTTCAAATGGAATTTTGCCCAAAAGAGGCATGTATGTGTGCGTTGAGTTGGGTCCATGAGAGATGCGTGTTAAGTTCATGTGAGCATAGAAGAGTGTTGAAATATATCACCAAGGGGGAGTGTTAAAGAATGAGAGCAACGAAGCACTCCTAGAATGATGGAATGTGACACCAAGAGGGAGTGTTAGAAAATTTGGTGTCACATATTTATGTAATTGAGGGGGAGCATTAGAAGTATAGTTTGGGTAATATCAATTGTGGAATCTACTTCTTCAGAATTTCAAAGGCTAGAGTGTTAGAAGGATAGCACATGGGTAGGTGCTATCTTGGAAAGGTGACAAATCATGGATAAGGATGCCACATGGCAAAGAGTCTTGGCCAGAGGCTATGTATGTTTTGAGTCCTCTCGTGTTATGGTTGATAGCATATTGCAAAGAGTCTTGGCTAGAGGCTATGTATATTTTGAATCCTCTCATGTTATGGTTGATAGCATATTGCAATACATTCGGTTCAGTGTGCATATGGGTCTACATGTATTTTGTATCATGGATTATCTTGTTTGGTTTGATCCTCCCTAATCGAATCTCTCTCATTATGTGCATCACTCTACCAAGCCTATCCTTAGTACCTTAGATTCTTAACAATCCCAAATACTAAAACAGAGGGTTGTCCACAAAGACTCAATTACTTCCCACTGCCACACATAAATATGCAGAAGACATGCTTAGGATAGCATTTGAAATGCGAAGGGCTATTTGATGGAGCTAGCGATTAAGTTTACGAGGCCATGGGAAAAGCCCATGGGAAAGATTGATGGTCCCACCAACATCGGTCTATTCGAACTTTGCCCTGAAGGCAAAGTAGGCTAATGGGCCCACTTGAAAAGTCCAGCTATGAGACGTCGAGACACATAATCACTATGGGATTCTCACCTAATGAAGCTAGATGGAGTCCCATTGCATAGATCTATAACTTCAAGGAAGAGGAGAGAGAGCCAATGCGGGTCTATGTTTCTAGAACCAAGTATCTCCACATGAGATGGAATCTCTACAAGGACCTATTACACTCATTGATTAATGTATGATGGATATTAAGAGCAAGAGGTTTCATGACCATGTCTACTGGTCTACACACTAAATCTTGCTGTGTGACAATAGACCTAGTAGACAATCTGCAAGATAAGGATGTAAAAGTCATCCACCCAAACCAAGAGATAGGGGACACATCATCCAAAGCCTCAATGTTGAAGGATGCTCAACCAACACCAACCAGATTCCTAGTCAAGGACATGAGCATGGATGAGTTGGCAGAGAATCTGATCAACTGGTTATCCCAGAAGGTGGCAGCGTTAGCCTAAAGAGCAACCTCAAGGCCAACCCAAGCCAACACCACTCAAGATAGACACCCACAGTTATTTCCACAGAGAGAGATAGTTTGGTATGTAATTTGCCATTAAAATCATACAAGTCCATTGTTGAGGTAGCCTAGAGACAACAACGGTTTTGAGCTCATCGTTAGCATCACAAGAGCCATGATATAGCTTACTTACTAGTACCTAAAGGAAACCTAACAGAGTGACCTTCGGACCATGACAGATGTTCCCCACACTATCAACCACAATGGTTAACATTACTCCTACCATTTTTTATCAAAGCATGGTTACATGTAATTTATTTTTTTATGCAAAACCGCGTTAAGCGCTTCATGTAAAAAGACATGGGATGACTGACCTTACGACATGTGTAATACCGACCATGAGCTACAAAGCCTAGGTGTACATAGAGCTAGAGAACCAGTTTTGGGCCCTCAATGGTCAATGGGCAGCTGGCCATTGTAAAAAAGGAGCTCATGTATATAAGTAACTTAATAGAATATGAAAAGGGACAATCCCATTATCACAATTGAGTCTTTTTCTTCTTCTTCCCTCTTTCTCTCTTGTGGCTATGGTGGTAAGCTTGTGTGTTGATGCAAGCTTGCTTGCTTGATTGCAAGTTTTTGCCTGTATAGGTGATACCCTCTATCTTCTCCCCATCTTCTTCTTCTCCCTTTTCTCTCTCTCCCTCCCTTCTTACACACATGAAGGCATTGAGGTAGGAGTTGAGCTTTCCATAGCTCCTTCTCTCATTTCTCTCTACCTAGCTCAAGGAAAGCTCCACTTGGGTGACACAAGTGGAGGTGGAGTGAGCCCCTAGGAGTTAACCCTCTTAGGGTTGGCTAGTTGCATGTTTCTGAACCGAACCTTGCATCCTCTCTTTTCTCTTCTCTTCTTCCTCCCTGATGCAAGGAGAATTCTCATCTAGGTGAACAGCTTTGGCGTCGCTACCAGGGATAGCACTTAGCTTAGGGTCCACCAGATGGAATGAAAATCCACCGGTTGTAGGAATTTGGTATGAGTTTTTTGTTTGATTTGCATTCTTTCTATTTTTCTTGAAACAATGGAGTTGCAATGGAGAATGGGAGAAATAGGAACTTTAAAGGCTACATCAAAGGCAGAAGCTACACAAGTAAGTTCCCTAATTTTGCCAGGATAATATTTAGAGTCTGTTGTTAGAGATACGCCATTTTGACGCAATTAAGACACATGTCTGCTGTTGCTAGTTTGTGTGAGTGAACATTCGTACCTTCACATACAAACGATCGTTCCTTCCCCATGAGTGAATGACCATACCTAGATAAGCCCACAATCATTCCCCCACTAGCGAGCGTTCTTTTCCCCACACTACCGCCACGGTCGTAGCTTCTCAAATTCCAAACTGTAATGTGTATACATCTCTCTCGTGTGACCTATAACCTCACCCACATAAAGCGTGCCTTTGCATTCATGATGGAACCTTTGCCGGGACATTGGACAGGTAGAAGAAGGCATGGGGATAGGGACCATATAGTATTGGTCTTTGATATCATCAGTGAAAGTGAAGAGCACCCAACGGGACAAACCACCCCTGATGGAGCCCATGGTAGGTCCTCCATAAAAATAAACTTGAGAAAAATACTTAAAATAGATGAAAGCTTATGCACGCAACGCAAGAATGGGCTAAATATCCTTCATGGTGTACGTCCTCTTCATGGTGTATTTTAATACATTTCCTTGTACAAAAAGCAAGAGCCAAAACTACATGTAGTAAATGATCTCCACTTTGGGCTTGCATAAGCCTAATTACAAAAGTGTGAACACTCTAAGATTCACTCATGAAATAGAACTAATGTATATCAAAATGTTGCACACTAATGTGCACATAAAATATCATTGCCATTGCCGATCATAAGTAATCGCCACGCGCCATGCGTCAATAAATTTTCATTCGATGCAAGCCCCCAGTGGGTCCATGCACATCCTGCACAATAACCCTACCACCATTGATCTGCACACTGACATTCACAATACAAGCTCAAAATATGTGACAAGTTAGAGGTGATCAGTCTTGCTTGCACATAAAATAAATATCCATCAAATAAATCCATAAATACCAAATAATTCAAATAATTCCAACATTCCTCCCTGGTGAAAAGCAACTGTCCTCAGTTGCTAAACATGCAATACCTCAAAGTCGGTACCTTTGCATATTTAAATAACTACGTGCAATACCTCGATTCGGTGAACTTTGCACGAAAAAAAATATCAAGTTCAAAATATCCATCATAGAAAATATGATTCCACAATATCAAAACCTCGTGCAATACCTCAATTTAGTGACCTTTACATGGAAAAATAACCATGTGTGATACCTCAAATCGGTGACCTTCACACATATCAATATCTAATACCAAAATAAATTGCCAATCGTGTGATACCTCAAATTGGCAACCTTCACACGACTACACTGGTCTCAATACCAAGTTCTCAATACTAAGTGTAAGATTCACTACAACTGTCTGTGAGGAGTCGATCAAGGCAGAGTGTGTAACAAGCGCATGGTCTAGAATCCACTGAGATTCTTCGACAGGATGATTCTTGTACTTAACCAAATATCTGACATAAACATTACCATTGTAGTTTGCTCACTCAAGAATTGCTTCAGGAACTAAAATTTCTGTATATCAGCCTTTAGGAGAGGTGGGTCATCATAAACGAGGGTAGAAGGTGTCATATGTAATATACGAAAGTTCAAAAGGTGTCAATTTTCTACTCTCACAAGCCAAAGGATGTCCATCATGCATGAGGACAACACGGATTCCTGAGCCACTAGCAGCATCAGTGACTACGAGGAAGAATGGTCGAGTAAATTCTGAAAGTTGGAGGATAGGGGCATGAGTCAACAGATATTTTAGTCTATCAAATGACTTTTGTTGGTTTTCACCCCATCCAAAAACTAGACGTTTCTTAAGCAAAATTGTCAAAGGAAGTGCTATCAATGAGAAATTACGAACAAAATTCATATAAAAACCAACTAAATCAAGAAAAGATCTAACTTCTTTAACACACGTTGGAGTAGGCCAAGTGACTTTTACCTTTTTTGGATTAACTTTGATACCTTCACCTAAAATAATGTGGCCTAAGAACTCAATTTCATCTTAGAAAAAGAGACTTTTATCAGGATTAACATAAAGTTGATTTTCTTTAAGAAGATTAAACACTAATGCAAGATGCTCTTCATGTTCTGCATGATTCTTACTATGCTTGTCAAATTGGAGGCCAAGGAAGTGGCTTTTTAATGCTTTTATGCTACTTAATTTATGAAAAACTTAGGAATCAAGTCCATAATTGGATAGTGATCCAAATGATAGTTATTCTATCATATTGTATTACTAAAACTTTATGTTTTCAAAATTATTAAAAATTATCAGTAATAGAACGGAGCTATGGCAAAATTTCTGAAAAATTAACACATAAATCATTTTCGTACATAATATGAAAAGAGGACTTCCTACCATATTCTAGGATTAATCATCCTAGGTGAATTGAATAATTCTCATCATAACCATGGAAAATTCGATTTTTATGTTTATACATAAATAGTTAATTAGGAAAAAAAAAGAAAATTTCTAGTAATTTATTTTTATAATAAAAGAGAAATTCCCATGACAATGGAAATCCATGTATTCCAATGAGGAAAAGAAAAAATTAGGAATACCAAAATAATGGATATTTTATTTAAAAATTAAAGAAGAAATTTAGTTAAATTTATCTTTTTGCATAGATAAATTTAAATGATGAAAGAGGATGTCCCACTATAATTGGAATTCAACCATTTAAATGAGAAAAGTGGAATTTCTAGTGTAATGGAATTAATGGAGATTTTAATTTAATTTTTAAGAGAAAATTTAGTTAAATTTATCTTTTTGCATAGATAAATTTAAATGATGAAAGAGGAATTCCCACCATAATTGGAGTTCAACCATTTAAATGAGAAAAATGGAATTTCTAGTGTAAAAGAATTAATGGAGATTTTTATTTAATTTTTAAGAGAAACTTTAGTTAAATTTATCTTTTTGCATAGATAAATTTAAATGATGAAAGAGGAATTCCCACCATAATTGAATTCAATCATTTGAATGAGAAAAGTGGAATTTCTAGATTAATGGAATTAATGGATATTTCTATGTAATTTTTAAGAAGAATTTTAGATAGATTTAATTTATGGTAAAAGAGGAATTCCCATGATAATTGGATTCCACTCATTAAATGAGAAAAAGAGGGATTTCAAGTTTATTTAAAAAAATAGGTTTATTTCAAGTTTATTTCAAGTTTATTCAAAAGATGGATTTCCATCATAATTCTACCTAATGAATTAAGGTCGAGAAATTATGTGGCATAAGGAATATCTTTGGATACTTTAATTGAAAAAATCACTAAATTGATATTTATCCAAAACTAGATGTTTATATGAAGGGAATCCTTGTTAGAATTAAATTGAATGAATTTGGTTAGACTACGAGAGGGACGGACAGTAGCTCACCAAGAATCTAGTTGGACAAACAGACAAAATGATGGGTAGATTACCCTCATGAGAGATCAAGGATCCTCATTATGAAATCGGGAATTATGGAGAAAAGGGTTTTGTGGAACCAATCTCAAACTGGGAATTTTACTTGCATTGGAATCTCTGTTTTTCATTTAAAGGAATGTTTTATGCCAGAATGCTGGAGGAAGCATTTGGCATATGTTTTACTAAGAGGAGGTTTGTTGGAACATTTGGCCGGGAGTCGTCAAGGGACGTCGCTCGTGACAAAGCCTGCCGAGGTCTTGACCAGCCTCGATATGGTGAAAATGGTGCGCTTCTGGTACGATGGGTGAGGACCGCCGAAGGGGTCCCTGAGTGAAGTGCTAGGACACCTAAGGAGGATCCTAGAGGGTTCTGAGACTAGGCGATGCACGGGCTCGCGGTTGCTAGGACACCCATGCGTACGTCGAGGAAGATTCGGATGGACTAAAAGGAAAGATTTTTGGGAACCAAATTTTGATACTGGATCTCATTGGTTGGCCAGTTGGTCTTCAATGGAGAGTCCAGAGGACACATTTTGTAATACAATGGACTCGAAATTTTGGAAAATGATGATCAGAAATATTATGATTTCTATTGAAGGATTGTTTTAAAGCCAGTCGAATCTGTTATAAATGGCAATTTCATACTGGGTGTGTACGTGGTATGCCTACCTTAAATTTTTGCATGAATCGCCGGCTAGGGGGCCTAGGAACTCTTTTCCTTGGTACCCGGGCAAAAACACAACCAAATCTTTATAAAGGAATCCCACCAATACAGTGGTCAGGTGGTTGGCTAACCCATGGGCCGGATGGGGTTAGACTGGATCGAAGGATTCCTGTGAAACAACTAGATACGATTAGTTACGTTAATTAGAATAAATCCTGAGAAGACCTTGTTTTGTGGGAGGGGATCAGCGGCTGTGCCTCATAAATGAGGAAAAAATCGGTGATTCCATGGACCAAGTGCAAGTCTCTTCTTGATCTGACCATGTGACTTCAGGTTCGGTCAGATCAGTTTAACTAGTGAAGATTTTGACTTGTTAGAGTAATTCTCCTATTGAAGATTTTCCCATGGCGGAATAGCCCATGCCTTCCGAGCGAGGGGAGTCTTTCTGGGCCCAGTTTTGGAGGAACCACCTAGGCTAGCCTCTCGTCCGGACATCCGCGGGCGAGGCCCCGAGTGTGGATCCCCGCCCCGCGAGGGAGGTTGACGCCGCTCCGTGTTGCCGGAGCCCCGGAGGGGGGGGTCTCACAGTATGCATAAACCATTATCTCAAGAGCAAGCCTCAGGATCCCCTGCACATTTATAGAGAAGTCTTATCTCGAGACTAAGAAACTTTATCTTGGGAATGCGCAATCAAAAGAGTCTCATCCCAGGGAAACAAGCATGGACTGCCAATTTGAGAGAACTGTCACACCCCTGATAGATCTGATATCAAAGGTAGAGAAAGTCCCAGATAATCTAATTCAAACCGATCCAATAGTTTGGAGAGCTATACTTGACTACCGTGTCGACAGATTCATTTCAAGAACTTAGACCAGTGCCAACAAGCCTAGATCAAGAACTAGCTCATCAAGGCCCTGAAACCTCCTACCATAGGGAGAGATTCCACCTAGATACCATACAGATCCCTATAGAGAGCACATTGGCCCTCCACTGAGGCAATATCCACAGATGGGATATTACCCTCCACGCTTTGCTTTCCCAACTATCATACCTTCACTTGCACTAGCTCTGACTGCGGTAGGGTAGACACCCAAAATGTTAAGGTTAGCCATGGAAATAGGGAGGGGGTAGCTTCACGAATTATACCACCAACATTCATGCAACCAATGTATTGGCCAAGATTAGAAAGGAACAAACCGAACCATATCTCCAAACTTATCACTAAGTTTGATGGGTTAGGGGATCCCATACCTACATTTGGAGATGTTTAATTAGATATGTGAAGCATTTGGCCATGTGGAAGATCAAGTTAAGGTGAGTACCTTTGGCTTCACCTTCGGTAGAAAAGTGGGACAGTGGTTCTTCCAATCACTGACAATAGAAGACAAGGCTACCTTTGATGCCTTGAAAAAGGCTTTTAAAGTAGGATATTCAAGATAGGGAACTTGATGGAGTCTGGTTGAATAGTTACATAATGTGAAGCAAAAAGAGGGAGAATCCATTTGGGACTATATCAATTGGGTAAGATATCTTCACTCTCACTGTAATGATAGGGACAAGTTTTCTCACTCTCACTGTAATGACAGGGACAAGTTCTCTCATGAAATATTGATCGATTGATTCCTAGAGGGACTTAAAGATGTAGCCTTGCATAATTCCATGTATACTCTTGGACACACCTCCTTTGAGCAATGCTGTAGAAGTGCCATGGATTTTGAAGATAATTTCAAGGGAACTCATTCCTGAGAATTGCATGAGGGAACTTACAAAGCTTCCTTTAAAACCATAAGCATAAAATCTGAAGGGAAAGGGAAGGAATCCTCTTCATGCCAATAGGTAGAGTAGCTAGCTGCTTTGATGTAACAAATGACCCAATAATGGAGAATAGGTCAAGGCCATGACCAGGTCGGTGGGCAACCTCATCTTTATCCTAAGAGAGAACTATAGGCAATGACTAGCCTTGCCCAGCACTGGCACAACTTAATGCACCTCCACCTAGCCATGCAGTGGTCACAAGCGTACCTAAGGTACGAATGAACAAGTTAGGGTAGTACTTTGAAGGAGATGAACTTAATGTAGCACTGCTCCTAGCTTTCAAAGAGCTTCAAATCACCACCATCCTAGATTGTCATGCAGAAGTGAGCATTGTTACCAAGCAATGCTGGGAAAAATGGGAAAAACTACCATATTGATTATGAAACTAGGTGATGGAGCCACCACGAAGTCCATAGGTCTTCTACATGAAGATTAAGATTCTTGGAACTAGTTCTTGAGACACCTTTGTGGTGAGTGATGAACTTTGGCCAATAGTTAGTTTCTTATACAATTGCATCCTAGGATGGCCCTGCATGAGAGAAACCATGACAATCCATGATTAGAACACGGATCACATCCATATTTGGAAAAAATACTGAATGCTAAAGGTGTTCTACACACTTGGAAGATCCATCCAATGAGCAGGGGACCCTTGGCAGAAGATTCAGTGAATATTGCTAGGTCCACAATAGTACACATGTGCCAAACATGCCACAAAATATTGTAAGATGAAAGGGATAGCATGGAATTTTCACCTCTCCAAGAGCCAGAAGATGCTAAGATAAATGCACATTCTTGCTACTATGGATATACTTCCAAAAAGATTTGGCTGGCAGATGGGCAAGAAATTGCATCTCTCTATGTGTTGAGCATAGCGCATACATGCCCGATGTTACAAACCATGAACCCGTGCACCAAAGAAGTAAGATTGTTATGGGAAAAATCCACCTGTAAGACGCCGAGAACAAACGATTTCAGGGGAAAGGAAGCTTACGTCTTTCTGATAAAATCGGAAGGACATTGGGTGAGGTATGTAGAGGCTGTTAATGCACATTCCGACTTCTAATAGGTTTGGCAAAAGGAGCTTAAGGACTTTCCCATTTCGGTTAACAAGGTAACCACTAAAAGGGAAGAGTCACGTGACTCAACCCCCAAATCTCTATTGCTCTGCTCGTAAAACACACAAAAAAAAAGTTGGCGCAAGTAAAGTGAGAGGCCAAGAAAAGAATGGATGTGGAAAGCACAAAGACTGAGGAGAGTAAACATGTCTCTAAGAACTTTAAATCTATTTGTACAATAAAAAAAGTCCCAAAGAATCCATCATGGAAAGCCTAGAATGCCTTATGATGGTCCGCTGACCAAGGTTAAGGAGATCAACCTGACAGGGGGGAAGATCCGAAACCTTTCTATTATGGGGGGGAAGACCTCTTTGCACAAGAAGAGAGGGACCTTTCTATTATGGGGGAGAAGACCTTTTTGCACAAGAAGAGAGGGACCTTACTGACCTCCTCTCACAGAATTCAAAGATTTCTTCGCCTGGAAATACAATGATATGAAAGGGACACCTCCTAAAGAGGTTAAACACACCATCCCCATGGTGGAAGGAGTAAAGCCAGTAAAACAAAGAGCGTATCCTATGAACCCTAAGTACTCCAAGATGGTCTTAAAGAAATCAATCGACTCATAGATGCCACATTCATCTATGAAATAGAGCACACCGAATGGGTCTCCACCACGATCGTGATAGTATGCAAGAAGAATAAACAAGTGAGAGTGTGTGGGGGCCTCAACGAGGTCAATGCTGCCATGATACAAGATCACTATCCATTGCCCTTCACAGAGCATATGCTGGAGCATGTCGCAGGAAAGGAGGCCTATAGCTTCCTTAATAGGTCTTTCGGCTAAAACCAAGTGCTGACAGACCCAAAAGATCAACATAAAATGACTTTTTCTACCACTGAATGGGGCATATATGCATATCAAGTCATGCTATTTGGTTTCACCAATGCCCCAGGAACCTTCCAGTGCTTGATGTGCACAGCCTACAAGGAGTATCTACGAAAATTCCTTAAAGTCTTTATGGACAACCTCTGTGTCAATTCTACATGGAAAGCACATCTATGGTGTTTGAGAAAAGTGCAAGAGAGATGCTGAATTTACAGAATCTCTCTTAACCCTTTAAAATGCCAATTTTGGGTCCGGCATGGAGTGATCTTGGGACACATTGTTTCAAAACATGGCATTTCCATAGATGATAGTAAGGTGTGACTCATTCTTGAGCTACCACCCCCTACTAACTTTAAGGGAGTCCAACAATTTATGGGGCATGTTGGTTATTATTATTGGTGTTTCATCTTCACGTATGTCGCTCATCCCCTTTACGAGCTTCTAGTTGTTTTCGACTAGACAAAGGAGTGCCAAACAAGACTATGATTTCGACTAGACAAAGGAGTGCCAAACAAGCATATGATTAACCCAGAGAACACAACAAGGACTTCCCTGTTAGCTTTGCAAGTCGCTAATTAAATGAGGCAAAATGAAATTACACCACCACAAAAAGAGAAGGGTTGGCCATGGTCTATACAACTAAAAAGTTTCATCATTATCTTTTGGACAAAATTTCTTTTATTTGTAGACCATCGAGCTCCTTATCTGGTGAATAAACCTTGCACCATAGGGACAAGATCCCTAGATGGCTCCTAATTTTTCTAGAGTTTCATTTTACTATCATGGTATGCAAAGGTTCCCAACATGTACTGAGACAGACCATATGTTGCACATTCCTAATGGAGAATTTCTCAGTGGGAGTTGATGATGACTTGCTTGATACTCCCCTATTTCAACTATCCTTGATTCCTGAATGGGGAGAGGAAGTTTCACATTTCCTAGCTAATGGCCTACCTACCGGAATGCCAATCAACAAGGATTGAGCAAGATGCCTTATCATGAAGGCTGCCCCCTATTAATTGATAACGGGAAAATTATACAAAATAAGGAAAAGATAGAATAATGAGACGAGGCATCCATGAGGATGAATATGTCTCTATTTTGGAATAAGCCCACTCTAGAGTTGCAGGCAAACACTTTACAAATACCACTTTGCTCAGAAAATTCTCCTTGTAGGCTTATGGTGGCCAACCTTGTTTGTAGACATGGCCAAATATGTCAAAGAATGTGATGAATGTCAATGGACTGCACTTCCACAACACGGACAGGATACCCCTCTATCCCATAATGTTTTTGTAACCATTCAAGAAATGGGGAATTGATTTCGTCGGTCCCATTAGCCGAGCTTCCCTACACACCCAAGCCTGCTATATCATAGCGACAACAAACTACTACACAAAATAGGTTAAATCTTGAGCCACAAGGAAAGTTGATGCAAGGACCACGGCTAAATTTCTTTATAAGTGTGTAATCACTCGATTTAGGTGTCCTCTTGAGAGCTTGTTATTGGCAATGCCACCTATTTCATAAATGAGGTAATACGATTCTTGCTACAATAATTCTTAGTCGCACACCATAAATCTTCACCCTACTACCCCCAAGCTAATGGCCAAGAAGAAAGCACTAACAAAACTTTATGTGCCATCTCTAACCAAGATTGTAGAGGTGAGGCACAATAATGACTGGGAATAGAAGTTGTGGACTTCACTCTGGGCTTATCAAATCATACAAAGTGGCCAGTAACACCATACACTTCAGCTTAACATATGGAACTAAAGCGATCATGTCTATGGAATTCTTGGTGCCAAGCTTAAGGGTCACAATACAGGAAAGGCTCATTGGCAATGTTCTGAGCAATCAACTCTTAGACCTTAAGAAACTCAATGAAATGCATCTAAGAGAAGTGTATGGCATGATTGTAGAAAAACTAAGGTGCAAGCAATGGTTTGATGACTAGTTCTTCAAAGACAAAGAAATGATTGAGGGGAACATGGTCCTTCTTTATAGCACAAAAAACCACAAAAAGAATCTTAAATATAAAGGACTAGGACTAGGACCCTTCCTAGTAACCAAAATAGCCCCATAGGGCATTGTACGCATTGAAACGCTCGATGGCATAAAAAAGGTGGGTTATTTCAATGATAGAAAATTACAATGCTACCATGGACCGCTCCCACAAAACGCCTTGAAGGAAATTCACCCGAAAAAGGAGGAAAAAACAAAAAACAGAGTGAGATGAAAAAGATAGCATAAAAAGAGGCCAAGGAAAGGCAAGTGAAACTTAGAGGCAAGCAAATCTCTGTTAACGTGGCTCAGGTAATGGACTTGGAAGAAGAGGACTGGGAAGTCAAACCTACTTGTTGGTGGTTAGGAATGACCTCACCGACAAGCTTTACCAAAAAGTTAGCAATAGTAGACACATGTGCTAATCTCATAACTTAATATCCTGCAACATGTGGGACTCTCTCGGTCAACTAACTTTTCTCCACACCCCGGCCAAGGTCACTACTATTGCTTTAAATTGTATTAAATGCCTAGGTGTTACAATTCGATTTCACATTAGAAATAGCCACCTAGAAGGAAAGTACTATGTCATGCTTGTAGGAAAATGGTGAAAAGAAATCCTCCTCGAAAGAGGATAGATGGGCCACAATAGGTGTCACATTAACTGGGAAGCAAGGACAGCCACACTACAACTTGTCTCAAGGCAAATTACATTCCTCATGACATATGAAGAGCCATAGCTGAGGATTGCACTGCCACAAGGCATACAATCCTCTTCACCAATCCCAACCCCCATGATCATCAAAAAAAATAAAACTGAACTCTATTTTTGGAACTACAGGAAGGGCAATTGGTTGTGTAGTACTGTTTGCTGAAAATATAGCAGTTTGTGTGCAAGTCAAACAAGAGTGTTGTTTTTGGTGAGTTTGTGTTGCAAACAAGATGTCGAATGATGGAATTAACCAGATTGTTATAGTAAAGCTTGACAAGAACAACTTCCATGCTTGGAGGTTTAGATTAACAAATTTCCTTATGGGAAAAGGCTATTGGGACTACATTGAAGGTCAACATGAGGAGGTGCCAGAGATACCAGAGATTAAACCAATTACTGTAGATGTAAAAGAATACAAGGATTGGAATCAAGGAGCAAGGAAATTCATGTATTGTCTTTCTATTAGCATACACGACACTATGATTGGGTATATACAAGATGCTAAGTCACCCAAGGAGGCATGGAACACCTTGGTGAAGCTACCCTGGTGAAGCTGTATGAAACTAACACCAAAGCATGGAAGATTCAGTTGAAGAATGAGTTTCATACTGTGGAGATGAAAAATATGTATGTGAATGATTATTCCTTGAAGATCAAGGGCATTGTGGAATGCCTCACATCTATTGGTGTTTTTGTTGATGAGATGATGATAAGGTGGAAGTATGTCTAGTGATCTTGGGCCACAATACAAGGCATTCAAAACGTCTATTTAGACTCAAGAGAACATTCCCAACTTTATAGATTTGGTGTCAATGCTGATCATTGAAGAAAAGAGCTTGGGTGAAGACCAGTCTTCACAAAACAAAGATAGTTCGGAGTAACAAACCTTCTACATAAGTGTAAGTAGAGGACGAGGTATGTTGGATAAATGTAATCCCAACTCCTTAGTCCAAATTAATATGTGGTTGATAGACTAGTGGTCAGTTGGTTGGTGTGTAAAGCCTACAAATGGTTGGTGCATGTTGTTCATGCAACTCATGCAACTAAAAATAGGGTAGAGGAGTCTCTAAATAAGGTACAAGTCATGATCAAGTGATTATGTAAGTTTGGTTCATGTCTAATCACAGTTAGTGTCTTCTTGTGTTAATCTCATATCAATTTTCTGCATATACTAATTTTCGTCCCTCATATTTATGATGTCTTGTATAATCTTTGATCCACCTTGAATATGTTTTGATCAATCTTCATAGCTTAGTTATCACATCTAACATTTGGTATCAGAGCTTGACTCAATTAGGTTTAGTTTAATAGCAAAAACCCTAATCAATTTCTTAATCACCATAGCCAGTTTTTCCCTGTTTGAACCACATGCTGTAGATTGCTTCCGTGCTTGCACCTGAGGGAATAAAACCCTAATATTTTGACATAGCCTTGTTGCCTTGGTCCCCACGCATGCTACAACTCGAAGCTCAATGGCCAATTTCGATGCAGCTCCAGCGAATTTCCCATCGCCATTAGTGCAGCTCGTTTCTTGTTCAGCACACCAATTCGCCGTCGTCTGTACAAATTGAGCGAATTCCTTTGACGTGATGTAAGTCCATTATGTGAAGATTCAGTACACAAAATTTGGAGGCATATGGTCCACTGTAGCAGCTGCACGCATCGTTTTTTCAGTCGCCTCTTTTTTACAGTTTCTGCTCCAACTACATGGTGATACCTATTTTGATTTATATTGATGATATTTTTACTATTTGGGCTTAAATCATCTATATGTGAGTAAGTTCTCAACATTAATCATCATATTTCATCATCATGAGTTCCAAATTTCTCGACAAATTCAACGGAACTGGGTTCCATACCTGGAAAATCAATGTGAAGGGCTACCTCATGAAGAAAAATCTGTGGAGTATGGTCAAGCCACTTACTGAAGATGAAGCAGGTATTTCTGCTGTAGTTACAAGAGCTACAATGGCTGCACTTCAAGCAAAAGATGAACAAGCACTTGGTATTATCATTACTGCTTTAGAAGATGATTTTATTCATTATATTGATGATGTTGAGTCAGCTATGGAAGCTTGGAAATTATTAGAATGTACTTTTGGTGCAAAGGCAAAGCATTCCAAGATCAGTTTGAAGATGCAACTCTTTGATCTAACCATGGAGAGTAATGAAAATTTAGCAGCTTTGATTAACAGGTTGAAGAGCTTAATGACACAGTTGGTTTATGTTAAATCTCCTGTTCCTGAAGAAGATGCTATTGCTATCCTGCTTAAAAGCTTACCTTCAAGCTTTAGAGAAATTGTGACGGTACTTAAAGAGAAGGAGTCAGTCCCTTCTTTGGAAAGTATCATAAATTCTTTGCAGGAAGAAGACAAGAAGATTACAAAGGATGTGATAGATCCTTATGCATATACTGTTACTACGATATCGGCAAAGAAAAAGTGTACTATTTGTGGTCGTACAAATCATCTTACTAAGGATTGTTTCTCCAAACATCCTTGTGAGTATTGTGGAAAGACGAATCATCCATCCTGAAAGTGCTACCAAAAAGATCAAAAGCAAGCAAAGGCACATGTGGTTGAAGAAGTCAACCAACAGGAAGAAACAAATCTTTGTTCTAGTCTTAGTATAAAAGATGTAGATGAGGAGTATGCTTTTTAGATTATGTCATGTATGTGGTTGAGTCAAGACTTATGTTGTTCCAACTTGACAAGTTGTAGAGGAGAGTACACTACCCTATGTTGTTCCAACTTGACAAGTTGTAGAGGAGAGTACACTACCCTATGTTGTTGTTAAGGGGGGACTCTTACTCATTGTGTCAAGGAGGTTTGTTAGACTTGATTCATGTTTTGTAAGAAGTTGTTCTTAAGGGGGGATTGTTGGATAAATGTAATCCCAACTCCTTAGTCCAAATTAATATGTGGTTGATAGGCTAGTGGTCAGTGGTTGGTGTGTAAAGCCTACAAATGGTTGGTGCATGTTGTTCATGCAACTAAAAATAGGGTAGAGGAGTCTCTACCCTATTTAGAGGAGTCTCTAAATAAGGTACAAGTCGTGATCAAGTGATTATGTAAGTTTCGTTCATGTCTAATCACAGTTAGTGTCTTCTTGTGTTAATCTCATATCATATACCAATTTTTGTCCCTCATATTTATGATGTCTTGTACAATCTTTGATCCACCTTGAATATGTTTTTATCAATCTTCATAGCTTAGTTATCATATCTAACAAGGTAGAGGCCGAGGCCATGGCCAAATTGGTGGCCAAACAGGTAATTAGCAGTAGCAACAATCCTAGGATTCACAACAACAACACATAGGTGTGGAAGAGGCCAGTTTAGAAGCATGGGGAGTCAAAGAGGTCGTGGTAATTAGCAAAGGCAACATAATGATACATGAGGCTGTTTTTACTATGGTAAGTCTAGACATGTGCAGGAAGATTATTATAAGAAGCATAATGACATGCAAAATAGAAAAGTGCAGCAAAATAACTATGCATCCTCTAGCAGAAATAATCAGGATAATGTGAGGTTGTTTGTTATATAACATGTAGTTAATGTTGTGTCTGAAAATGATGTAGCAGCATGTAAGGTTGATGTATGGTATGTTGATTCAGGTGCTTCAAACCATATGACAAGTCACAGTGAGTGGTTCAAGGAAATGCAGAGTCTTGAAAGACCAGATTTCCTTGATGACACTGCTCATCCGATTGCCCATGTTGGAGATGTGCCATTGTCTATGCAGGTAGTAAGGTGAAGTACCTTGCAGTAGATGTAGTTTATGTTTCAAACATTATAAAGAATCTGGTTTCTGTTGACCAAATGATTGAGCAGGGTTTGCAGGTCTGGTTTAACCCTGATGGTTGTTATGTAGAAGACTTTAAAGATAAGTGCAGGTTGGTTGCAAAAGGCAACAGAGTGGGCATAATGTTTACATTGAATGTAAATATGCCTGAAGTGAGTGCTGCAATGTTTGTAAATAGTTCAGGAGTTATTGCAGATATATACATTTGGCATAAGAGAATTGGGCATATAAATGTGCAAAGAATGAAGTCTATGTAGACTCAAGAAATTGTGTCAGGGCTGCCTAAGTTTAAGGTTGAAGGTATGCAAAAAGTACATGAAGCAAGTCAATTTGGAAAGAAAACAAAGCACACATTTTCACATGATAGAAATGTGAGCAGGAATATACCTCAAGGGGTTCACTATAAGTAAACCCTCTGTATCACATGTGTTCAAGGCCTATTTTAAAAATCCCTTGTCTGTGCATTTTTCATGAAACATACCCTTTTTCTATCGAACCTATGAATACCCACTTTTAACGGTACCCATCTATATGTAAACAATGTGTAAAAAAGTGATTTTAAAAATCCCTTCTGTTTAACCCACGTGCTACGCTTACATATTTATGAGTGACCTCCCCCCCCCCCCCCCCCGAGGAATGTACTAAGTGTTGTGCATTCACATGTATGGGGTCCTACAAAAACTATGTCCATGGGTGGCTACAGGTATTATGTAACATTCATTGATGACCACACGAGGAAAGTGTGGGTGTATTTCATGAAGGAGAAGAGTGGAGTTTTCAGTCGTTTTCAAAATTTCAGAGTGATGAGACTGAAAAGCAGACAGGGAAGCATGTGAAGTGCTTAAGGTCAGATGGAGGGGGAGAGTACTTCTCCAATGAGGTCTTTGATTTCTTGTGGAAGAATGGTATTCAGAGACAGTTTACATGTAGATACACTCCGCAGAAAAATGGAGTTGTTGAGCAGAAAAACAGGCACATTGTTTAGATTGTGCCAGCATTGATGGCAGAGAAGAATATGCGGCATAGCTATTGGTCTGAGGCTGTTTCTACAATAATTTATATCATGAACAAGACTCCTACTATAGCCATACATGATGTAACGCCAGAGGAGAAGTTTATTAGCAAGAAACTTGATTCGTCTCACTTGAGTTTTTGGATGTATTGCTTATGTGCATGTGCAGGATGAGTTGCATACTAAGATGGATCCAAAAGCAAAAAATATATGTTTATTGGGTATTCCCTTTAGCAAAAGGGAATACCCAATAAACATCTATATCCCTTTAGTAAAAGGGATATAGATGTTATAATCCTGCTACATGTGAATTGAGGTTAAGCAGGAATGTTGTATTTGATGAGATGAGTAGTTTGTATGCTGCTGAAAAAGATGTTGTTGGGGTTGATGTAAGTGGAAATGTGGTTGCACAGAATGCAAGTCAGCAATTACAGTCATTGAGTGGACCAGGAGAGTCATCATGCAGTAGTTCTGTTGATAGACCATGGAGTGGCAGGCTGCACAGAATGCAAGTCAGCAATTACAGTCATTGAGTGGACCAGGAGAGTCATCATGCAGTAGTTCTGTTGATAGACCATGGAGTGGTAGGCTACATCATAATACTAGTTCTAGAAATGTAGTTGGTACATCACATAAAGGCAAAGAGAAAGATGTTGAGCCCCTTGGTATGCAGGGCATTCTCTTGTTTGATGGAGAGTATAGTGGCTTGGAGATGAACCTTGATAAGGAGCTTGGGATTCCAGCAAGGAGGACACCTGGTGTAAAGAAGGCTTTGGAGGCCATGAATACAAAGCAACAAAGATCTACAAGAGTCAAAAACCCTATGCAGAGGTTGACTTACGATGGTTATGTGGCACATCACTATGCTTATATGATAAAAGTAGTGCAGGTGTTGTAGAGCCCACATGTTTTTATGAGGCTATTGGAAATGTGTATTGGGAGAAAGCTATGGATGAGGAGATGGCTGCATTGTATAGAAATGAGACTTGGGATTTGGTGCCATTGCCTGAAGGCAAGCAAGATATTGGATGTAAGTGGGTGTATAAGGTGAAACATAACAATGATGGTAGCATAAGCAGGTACAAGGCTAGATTGGTAGCCAAAGGATATGCGCAAACACATGGGATTGATTATGAGGAGAAGTTTACCCCGGTTGCCAAGATGGCAACTGTGAGAGCTGTGATTGTGGTGGTTGCTAGCTAAAAGTTGGTTTTTATATCAGATGGATGTAAAAAATGTGTTCGTGCATGGTGACTTGCAAGAAGAAGTGTATATGGATCAGCCACCTGGTTTTGAGGACATAGGTCACCCAGAGTATGTATGTAAGCTTCGTAAGGCCTTGTATGGGGGGACTGAAGCAAGCTCCACGAGCATGGCATGTGACAAGATTGCTGTGAGAATCTTGCCACTATTGGTTTTCATATGGCAGATGCAGATCACTCTTTGTATGTGCGCAAGAGTGATAAGGGTATTAGGATCATCACCATCTGTGTAGATAATCTTATTGTTGGGGGTGACAACTTGGAAGAGATTGAGCATGTGAAAAGTCTTCTTAAAAAGAAGTATGACATGAATGATTTGGGAGATCTATGCTACTTTTTGGGCATTGAGGTCATTCACACACCTGATGGTATTTGGCTGTCACAGAGATAGTATGTATTGGACATGTTGTCCAAGTATGGGATGGCTGATTGTAAGCCAATCTCAGTGCCATTAGATCAAAATGGCATGCTTAGTGCGGATATAGGTCATGTGTTGGAGAACCCTACTATGTACATGAAGATTGTGGGGAGTTTGATCTATGTCACGATCAGCATGCCATATTTGAGTTACACTATTGGCTTAGAAAGCCAGTTTATATAGGTTCTACACAAACCACATCTTGATAGTGTGTGACGCACACTTCGGTATTTGAGAGACACTGTTAATTATGCATTATTTTATGTAGTAGGTGTACCGTTGGAGCTATATAAGTATACATATGTAGATTGGGCAGGTAGCATCTCAGACAGGAGATCTACCAGTGGATTTATGTTTTCATTGGGGAGTGTTGTTTGTGACATGGAGCAGCAAGAAGCAGCCCACAGTTGCCTTGTTGAGTACAGAGACAGAGTATAGAGGAGCTGCAGTAGTAGCATGTGAGATAGCTTGGTTACGCAAGCTGCTTTTTGATTTGGGGTTGCATGTGGAGAGAAAGGTTGTCATATATTGTGACAATATTAGCAGTATACAGTTGGCCAGGAACCCAATTTTCCATGCACGAATGAAACACATTGAGGTACATTACCACTATTAGGGAGAGAGTCTTGGTAGGCAACATCGACTTGGCCTATGTCAACACACAGGTTGCTAACATCTTCACACAAAGGCCTTGGGAGCTAAGAAGCTCCACAGATTTTGAGATATGCTTGGAGTTCACGAGTTGGAGTTGAGCTTGAGGGGGAGTGTTGAGATGCCAAGCTCAACATGAGCTAACACTCACGAGATGCCTACATAACCGTGACATTTACATCAATGTCGGATTTGGTAGTTGGCATCGACATATCTTTGCCAAAGATTCTATAGCTGGACTACACAGAGTAGACTCTTACAACAATAGAATTCCTTAGTGATATTTCCTCCACCTTGGCCACCCACCTGCCCTCATCACGTAATTCGTAAGCTTCACCCCTACTAGGCATCTCATCCCCCCAACCTCTAATCATGAAAAACAGCCCCCTACCAAGTAGTAATATGTCTTAAAGAAGAGTTTCCAACCTTGCCCAAACCCAATTGGACCTGACTTGTAGCCATTGCAAATTGGGAAAGGAGTCAATACAAAACCCGCAATGGGGTGCTGATCACATAGTCAAAGGTAAGGAGTTAGTACAAAACCTGCAATGGGGTGCTGATCACATAGTCAAAGGCTACAAAACCTATAAAAGGTGCCCCAAAAAACACACAAAAACAATTAAGCTACGGTCGTTCACTCAATCAAGCCATGGCCGTCACTCAATAATCAAGCCATGGCCGTTCACTCTAATCAAGCCCCCACGATTGTTCACTCCATCAAG
This sequence comes from Cibotium barometz, assembly GCF_041138505.1. Classification (NCBI taxonomy): domain Eukaryota; kingdom Viridiplantae; phylum Streptophyta; class Polypodiopsida; order Cyatheales; family Cibotiaceae; genus Cibotium; species Cibotium barometz. The sequence goes on along the minus strand of NC_141066.1, from coordinate 49,149,825 downwards.
TTGTGACCATTTCGTATCTCGTATCCACATCCGTTCACTCTGGCTCATCCATGGCTATTTGTTTGAAACACCCATGGTCATTCCTTTACCTTTTATGTAGCGGCCGTTTGCTATGTCAAATCCACGGCCATTGCTCTGTAAACCCACAAGAGTGCCTCCCTAGGAAATATATATAAGGGCCCAACACACCTCATTTTCCCACTTTTCTCCTTGCTCTCTAGGCAAACTCTTATCCTTTTTCCTTCTAATTTTTAGCAGCCTCTTTCCCTCTTGTCACCCCTTCCCCACCTATTGCAAAATAATGGCCATTGTTGACGAGCACTCCACCTCCTCTCTCGAGGTCATCGCCCACACTCCCTAGAAGAAGAGGTGGTAGGCCAGCCGTTATTTGAGGAATATGACAAGCATCCCACACCCAGCTCTCTCATTTGGGCAAGGCACTTATGAAGTAGGTTGACGGCCATGCCATTCATAGCCTCGTGATTGAAGAACACGCACAAAGTGGAGAACAAGTTGCTCTACTACACTGAACCGTGATACCATGCCATCACAGAGCCCATATTGGTTGCACGCCTAGAGAAAATTGGGCTCGGTAGTTTTCCTAGCCCTAGGGACTTGACCTCCTAAACTGCCCATGACCAAGGAGTGCATGGATTGGCACAACATCACCTTGCCAAAAATTGGTGATGCCAACATGAGCCCTTTCCTTCCCCCTCACCACATGTTGGGTGGACCACCCGCAATCTCTCCACCCTTGCTAGAGTCCATCAGGGTGTACGTGTCAATTGGGAAGAGTATTTGCACAAGGAGCTCCATACCACGTGTTTGAGCCCGCAAGGCAAGTTGGAAGCCTCCTCCCTACTCACCAAAGTTATATAGGGTGGTTGCAAGATGAGGTTATCTAGTTTTATGTAATGGGCGCCCTTGGCTTTAGCTGGAAAACATGCATCTTTTCAAGAAGAATAGCCAATCTCTCCTAGTTAGCCAAGGAGTTTCACTTCAAGGTCTTCTAATGAAACATCATGTGCAAAGTTGGTACATGCCTTGTCGGAGGTTTAGACAGGTACAGTGAATGTGAGTAAATTGCCTATAACTTTTACATTATTGCTCATATTATGTTTCCATTTTGCATATCACAAATACAAATAACATAGAGCTTAACTTGATTTATCGAGTAATTTTTGATGTGTTCTACTATTCTCTATATTATTTAAAAGGTATTAGAATTGTTAAAAAACATACTATTTTGTCCTCCCACCACATCCACCATTTAAAATGCTCAAATTGTATGGATCTAGTGACAATTAGATTGGGAAAGAGTAGTATAATGTGGGTATAAGATAAAATTACAAATCTAACGGTTGGATTTTTGTAGATTTACTTTGGAAAATTTGTTATGACTGTTAGAAGCCCATTAAATCAATTGTAATTTATTTCTAGAAAATCAAATATTGAATATTTCAATCGAAAAACTCTAGGGATCAATACGCTTGTTGCCATGAATTTATGAAAAAAAAAATTGGCTTAATTTGAGTATGGGAAGGTCCATTTTCAATCCTCCCAAGTGAAAATTCCCATATCGTGTCCACTCTCCCCTTTTCAAGTCTAAAACCAATCCTAGTTAGGTTTGGAAATCTAGGCTTGGTAAACTTCAAAGCTTAGATATCATTCCATGTGTGAGGCTTGGGTAGGCACAAATCTTATATATGCATGCCACTTTATGTCCACATTAGCTTCGAGAGGATCCACATAAGCAGCTTGCCACCTCCACCCTCCATGTCAACATGGTCAACCTAGTTGACTCCCCTATCTCATCATCCTTGTCATCATGAACGCCACATCTTCTTGCCACCTCGCACTTGGTGACATGGCATGCCACATAATGGAATTGCCAGATCAACCATAATAGTGCCACATGTCAAGAGAATGCCACGTGTCATGATATTTATATATCTAGTAATGATAAATATTTAGACTTGTTAATAAATATTATTAATAATATTGATTTTTAAGTGGATAATAGTTTATCTTTAATTATCTTTATGTTTATCTTAATTATCCAATCAATCTTAGATAGAAAATCCAATGAGATTTGAAGTGGATAACCTATTTTTCTTATATAATCACACATCTCTAGTACTATCCCACACTTATCTTTATGTTTATCTTAATTATCCATCAATCTTAGATAGGAAATCCAATGAAATTTGAAGTGGATAACCTATTTTTCCTATATAATCACACATCTCTAGTATTATCCCATCACACATCTCTAGTAATATCCCACACTTATCTCTAGTACTAGCCCATCATTGAGCCTTCATAATTTTCTCTCTTAGCTTCCTTAAGAATGCATTCTCAAAGTCGTAGGAGTCAGAAACGTGATAGGATTAGACTTTCCCCCATCCACCAAGTTCAAGAGGAGGAGAGAAAAAGGGTAGCTCGTGAGAGAAAGAGAGAGTGGAAAGCACGTCAACAACGAGCAACACCTTCCGTTGGCGATGATCCAAGCCTTGCTCCTCCTCTTCCACTTCCTCTCCCTCTGCCCTCTTCCCCCCCACTACCCCTTAGTTTAGATAATCCACATGAACCCGCCCTTCCTGAGTCCCCTTCTCTTCTACAAGAACCCACCCCCCCTCCTTTGGGCGCCCATCGTGTGGATAGGAAAGAACTATCAAAGTCAGGGGCACATCGTCATGCCTATGCAATCTTCCATTCCTATTTCAAAGACCTTATGCCTTCATCACAGGCATGTGTGCTTGATGCTTTGATCAATCTGCCCAACATGGCCAACTGCAGGGCGCTTTCCGACATTGGAGGTCGAAGAGAGAGGAGAGCTAGCATGGCGGTGCTACAAAGTGTTCGTCATTCCTATATAGTTAACAAGAAGAGGAACTCTGCGGGGACGCTTTGGTTGCTCGATGGGCTACTGTGGCAGCCATAAGTAGCTCCCAAATGAAGGGTAAGGTGAGTGCCACATCTCGCATCCTTTCCATAGCACCACACACACTTAGAGTTGGGTCTATTAGACGACAAAGTTTAGATGCCAATGAGGTTGGTGCTTTGTGGGTGAGTAGTGGTCGTGTAGCTAGGCATGATCGCCTACTAGATGAAACCACTAGAGCCTTGAGTTTTTGGGAGGAGGATTGTCGTGCCTCGCCAGTTTTCAAGAAAGCTTTGCGTAAGAGAATGACAAGAGGAGTGTTCATTGAGCACAGTGCTTGCTTTCTTGAAATGACCCAAATAAAGTTGTATTCTCAGTTTGTGGTTTCGTATCCCCAGAGCTTAAAATTAGGAAAAGGTCATTTGAGGGGTGTAAGCCTTGGTTTGTGAGGTACTCACATCAGCGTGACACATGTTGTTGTCGCTACCATGTTAAGTTCAAACTTTTTTATGATGTGTTCCATTCTCTTAGTGGGCATAGAGAGTTGCCTTGTAGTCCTCGTGATTTCATGCACTCTCTTTTGTGTGCACACACGGAGGATGCCCAGTTCCATAGGATGCCTTGTGTGGAGAGCAATTGCACATCATGTGGTTCACTTGCACATCTACAGATGGTAGATCTTGATGCAAGTGACCAAGAGATAGTGCCATGGCAAAGTTATGAGTATGTGACACACCAGCTCCAGAGTGGTTGGATAGTCCAGGAAGTTGTAGCTCGTGGACAAACATACACCACGTTGTCACTTCACACCCACATTTAGGGAGCAGATCTACCCCTATATACGACACAGTCATTGTACCAAGTGGCAGGATCGTCAGTTTCAAGCATGCCTGGCAGATTTTCCTATTGGTGTGGTCGTCTCTATGATTGATTTTGCAGAGAACTACACCTTTACACCTTTTCAGGAGATACAATCTGAGTATTACTTCTATTGGCGTGGTCGTCTCTGTGATTGATTTTGTAGAGAACTACACCTTCACACCTTTTCAAGAGATACAATCTGAGTATTACTTCTCAGAGTAGGTAATGGTTATATTTCATAATATTTGTTTCGTGTTTGAGCTATATTACTTATTTTATTTTTTGTATCTTAAATCGTCTGTATTGCTTACCTCACTAGGTTGCTATTATGGTCCACATTAGCTATCGACATGCAGAGGCTCATGGAGATGGGATAGCGAGTACCCCCAAGACCCGTGTCATTATTCGAGAGTATCATTTCTATATCAGTGTGATCGTTCACATGATGCACATTTTGTGCAACACTGTTTTTGTCTCCATGACGTTTTTTTACAAGATTATGGGATCATATGTGGCCAGCGATGGGTTTGGTCGAATGGTTGTGGCACACAGTTCAAGTCGTCTATTGGCTCTACAGGTAGTACTTATGGTTCTCTTATATTCGCAATTAAACTAAATTCACTAGAACATCTTAAAGAAAACAATAACTAAGACTTTGTTTTATGGATTTATAGGTGGCATGTGCAGTCTAGTATCCCAGTGATTTGGTCATTCTTTAAGACTGGTCACAGGAAGGGAGAGCATGATGGTGTGGGCGCATGTGTGAAACATGCCCGGAGGCATCATCAACTGTGCGGCAGGATGCTGAGCGGTTCAGAGATGCGGACCACGTAGTCGAGTGGTGCTCCCAACATTTGTGTGGGAGTGCAGCATCATCATATCCCAAACGTGATGCTTGGATTGTCAGGAGATTTTTTTGGCATGTAGATGGTGGCATGATTGACCGTAGAGCCTCCCATGATTGTGACACGATTGTGACACAGTACCTGGCATCTTGGGCTTACATTCCATCAGGAGCACATGCATGGCGGCTCCCATGATTTACACATGACGGTTTGCATGCTTCTGTGGGCATGTATGGATGGCGATTGATCACATTGTGCCTCGAGAGGATGGGCAGATGCATGGATACAGACATTCCTCTCCCCCAAGCATCCTTCACATCCAGTGTTGTCTGATGAGCACATAGGTCCTGCGTTCATGTGGTGGTCAGTTATGATGACCTGACAGATTTGCTACAGGAGGGTGATGTATTTGCTGTTATTGCGGGTGAGAAAAATAGCGAGGGAGTAGACTACTATCTGATGAGTTGCACTAGGCCAAAGTGCATCCTTGACTAGGATACAGTGGATGATCATGGGTTTTCTTTTGATGCCCATAGCATGATTGTGGCAGGCCGGTTCTACCAGTAGATTCGACTTCATCGGGGGAGTCTTGAGTTCCAGCAGCAGTGGAAGTGGGAGTTAGAGGCATTTTATTTCTCTCATCTAGTGGTTGCTACCAGGCTCACTCTTGATCGACTACAGAGCCGAAAACACAGTTCTCACCCTTGTTTTTAGCTTCGAGTGGATGACCATGAGAGCATTCTAGAGCAGTTGAGAGCTAGAGAGGGTGCTGCTAACTAGATCTCTATCTTGATAGTGACTAAACTCAGACTAGCTGGGTTAGCTCACTTACATTGTACTTAGATTTTTTGGGAGTGACTAATCTCAGAATAGCTGGGGTAGCTCATTTTCAAAATACCTTGATCTTTTGAGTTAGTGGCTAAACCCAGAGTGGCTGTGTTAGCTCACATTCTGATGTACTTAGTTGATGTTTATATCATTATGAGTTTTCTCATTATTGAGGATCATTGCATTGATGTTCATGGTTTTCTGTTTTTTTAACACTTTGGCTATCATATCGTTTGTTGAAAATCACCATCACCATATTGTTTGTTGAAAATCACCAAACTTTGCAAACCCGAACATGCTCCGATCATGATCAAACTTTGCAAGCATGTGGGGGTGGGCTCCCCCACATGCTTGAAAAGTTTGGTCCCCATTGGAGTATGTTTGGGTACGATGGTATGGGGAAGGCCCGGATTTTCCTTGGCCTCTAAAGCACCAAGAATCCACACTGGGTGCTAATTACTAACCTGAACATGATCCGATCATAACCAAAGTTTTCAAGCATGTGGGAGGAGCCCACCCCCACATACTTGTAAAGTTTGGTCCCCATCGGAGCATGTTTGGGTACGATGGTATGGGGAAGGCCCAGATTTTCCATGGCCTCAAGCACCAAGAGACTTGATGAAAAATCCGCACTGGGTGCTAATTACTAATCCAAACATGCTCCGATTGTGACCAAACTTTGCAAGCATGTGGGGGTGGGCTCCCCCCACATTCTTGAAAAGTTTGGTCCCCATCGGAGCATGTTTGGGTACGATGGTATGGGGAAGGCCCGGATTTTCCATGGCCTCTTAAGCACCAAGAGACTTGAAAAATCCCCACTGAGAAAAATCCACACTGGGCGCTAATTACCAATTCAAACATGCTTTGATTGTGATCAAACTTTGCAAGCGTGTGGGGGTAGGCCCTTCCCACATGCTTGCAAAGTTTGGTTCCCATCGAAGCATGTTTGGGTACGATGGTATGGGGAAGGCCCGGATTTTCCATGGCCTCTTAAGCACCAAGAGACTTGAAAAATCCGCACTGGGCGCTAATTACTAACCCGAACATGCTCCGATCATGACCAAACTTTGCAAGAATGTGGGAGGGGCCCACCCCTACATGCAAAGTTTAGTCCCTATCGGAGCATGTTTGGGTATGATGGTATGGGGATGGCCCGGATTTTCCATGGCCTCTTAAGCACCAAGAGACTTCAAAAATCCACACTCGGTACTAATTACCAATCCAAACATGCTCCGATTGTGACCAAACTTTGCAAGACATGCTCCGATCATGACCAAACTTTGTAAGCATGTGGGAGGGGTCCACCCCCACATGCTTGCAAAGTTTGGTCCCCATTGGAGTATGTTTGGGTACGATGGTATGGGGAAGGCCCGGATTTTCCATGGCCTCTTAAGCACCAAGAGACTTGAAAAATTCTTATTGGGCACCTGAACATGCTTCGATCATCATGACTAAACTTTGCAAGCATGTGGGAGGCCACCCCCACATGCTTGTAAAATTTGGTCCCCATTGGAGCATGTTTGGGTACGATGGTATGGGGAAGGCCCGGATTTTCCATGGCCTCTTAAGCACCAAGAGACTTGAAAAATTCGCATTGGGCACTAACTACCAATCAAAACATGCTCTGATTGTGACCAACTTTGCAAGCATGTGAAGGTGGGCCCCTCCCACATGCTTGCAAAGTTTGGTTCCCATCAAAGCATGTTTGGGTACGATGGTATGGGGAAGGCCCGGATTTTCCATAAACTCTTGAGCACCAAGAGACTTGAAAAATCCGCACTGGGTGCTAATTACTAACCCGAACATGCTCCGATCATGACCAAACTTATCAAGCATGTGGGAGGGGCCCACCCCCACATGCTTGCAAAGTTTGGTCCCCATCGGAGCATGTTTGGGTACGATGGTATGGGGAAGGCCCGGATTTTCCATGGCCTCTTAAGCACCAAGAGACTTGAAAAATCGACACTGGGCGCTATAATTACCAATCCAAACATGCTCCCATTGTGACCAAACTTTGCAAACATGTGAGAGTTGGCCCCTCTCACATGCTTGCAAAGTTTGGTTTCCATCGGAGCATGTTTGGGTATGATGGTATGGGGAAGGCGTAGATTTTCCATGGCCTCTTAAGCACCAAGAGACTTGAAAAATATGCACTGGGTGCTAATTACCAATTCAAACATGCTCCGATTATGACCAAACTTTGCAAGCATGTGGGGGTGGGTCCCCCCCACATGCTTACAAAGTTTGGTCCCCATCGGAGTATGTTTGGGTATGATGGTAATGGGAAGGCCCGGATTTTCCATGGCCTCTTAAGCACCAAGAGACTTGAAAAATCCGCACTGGGCGCTAAATACCAATTCAAACATGCTTTGATTGTGACCAAACTTTGTAAGCATGTGGGGGTGGTCTCCCCCCACATGCTGTAAAGTATGGTCCCCATTGAGGGTACGATGGTATGGGGGAGGCCCGGATTTTCCATGGCCTCTTAAGAACCAAGAGACTTGAAAAATCCACTAATTACCAATCCAAACATGCTCTGATTGTGATCAAACTTTGCAAACATATGGGGGTGGGCCCAGTATCTACTCAAGCGAAGCCTGGGTGAAGATCATCAAAGCCCAAAACTCTGTATGTCACTAGGTCGATGCGTGCACGGCAAGAGGGACATGCTGAGAAGCATACTAGCTCATGGTGGGTGATGCAAGACAAATGGAAAAAATGTCTACATTCCAGAGCATATCCACAAGTACTGTCAATGTCCTCGATACAGAGAGCACAGTAGGCATCACGGAGGAATGGTGGTGCATCCTGAGGGAGAGGTCGTCAAAAAACCTCTGTAACACGTAGGGCACTGTCACGTCTGAGGATCTGCGAAACTCTCGAACATGCAGCATCAACTGCTCAATGCTGTGCAATCCGCTCCATAATCATGTGATGCTGCGCCTCAGCTCTAGAACTCTCTACCTCAGTCTGAGCCTACGCAAAAAAGTAAAGCATAAAAATAATTGATTAGTCTCTCTCATTAGGTATTACTTAAAGAAATTTATAACTTAGGACCTTAATTATAACTCTTTTACGTGTAAGAGAAACCTACATGCTGGATGTCAGACTCTCTCACATGCCGTGCCTCTGCGCAGTAGCTGCCTCTGCCATCTGTAATGCAGCTCTAAGGCAGTCAATCTCCGCTCTTGCCTCTACCAACTCCTACGTGAGTCTCTCAGTGTGTGGAAGGTGTGGGACTCTATGTGACACAATCAACCATGCCCCTCATGTAAAAATATAGAAAAGTACATATAAACATGTAAATAAATGACTAAAAAAACTTAAGAAGTAATAAATATGTAAATACCTTGATATCTGTTGTCGGTATCGATCTTGAGAATAAGCGCACCACGTGCTAGATGCTCTCCGTGGTACTCCGTACGTCAATGCCAACTGGGTGCCAAGAGCCTCGACTGTCGATATAGGCACAAATGAAGGATCTATAGGAGCTACACGAAGGGCTGGTGGAGGCCGCCTACTACCCTAGTCCTAGAGACGGCCTCGGCCACCAGCACCACCACCTGGCCGATGGCTAGTGTAATCCACCTCCTCCCCTAAGACAAACTCCGCATATAATTTCTTTGCAAAGTATATGGGAATCTGGCGGTTGTTCGGCATCCTCCCATATGCGGCAACATATCGACTATAGATATGTGCTGCCATACGAGGATGCGAACACGGTGAAATAGTAAGGGGCTTGCTGGCCCCAGGCCTCATCCCACGACTATCGAGGAAAAGATCTAAGTAGGCTCCATCCCTAATCGGACCAAGATCATAGACTTGACGATATATCAGGCCATGTGACACAGGCCTCATCCCACGACTATTGAGGAAAAGATCTAAGTAGGCTCCATCCCTAATCGAACCAAGATCATAGACTTGATGATATGTTAGGCCATGTGACACAAGAGCAGTGCGATGGTAGGCTATCCACTTATCTATATAAACAATGTCATGAAGGCTACGAAGGGACGAAAGCATCGCCTCCAAGTCTGCCACGATATGTAATGTAGACGGTGTATCTCTAGCACTCCTACAGATAGCCGCTAACTCGCAGGTCTATCTCCGCCCCGCGAAGGTCCACAATAGAGACGAGCAGCCCTCCTCGTGGCCCTCCTCGCATGACTCCATGCTAAAACCTAAGCCTATTACAAAGGTCCAATGCTTAGTGCTAAGTAGCACTAATGAAGCTATAAAATAATGCTAATGGGCCCTCCTTGCGTGACTCCATGCTAAAACCTAAGCCTATTACAAAGGTCCAATGCTTAGTGCTAAGTAGCACTAATGAAGCTATAAAACAATGCTACTGGGTCCACTAATGCTAATCCAAATCAAGAGAGTAAGGAGAGTGAAAACGACTTCTGACAATGAGGCAAAAAAAAAGTTTTTCGATTTTATAACCTCAAACGAGGTTCGGTGGCATCATGCACTTTAGGGTTTGCAAGATGTACGCTCTGGGATTTTAGGGTTAGTGAGACAAACGACCAAGATACACACTTAATTTTAGGGTTGGTGAAGGATCGACGACTGAGATTTGAAATCAGTATCTCGTTCGAGGTACATGGACGGCTTAGATTTTAAGTCATTACCACAATCGAGGTATGTTGACGGTCGAGATTCATTTAATACCTTGATCGAGATATTTAAACGACTGGGATCACATCTTCCAATGTGTGTGAATGGACGGTGGAGATTGCATCTCTATACCTCAAACGAGATATGTGGATGGTGGAGATTGCATCTCTATACCTCAAACGAGATATGTGGATGGTGGAGATTGCATCTCTATACCTCGAACGAGGTATTTCAATGAATGGTCGAGATTTTATTTCAATATCTCGTTCGAGATATGTGGAGCGGTGGAGATGGGCTGGTCAAATATGCCTAGGGGGATACACCATGGCATTGATGTGGATCCGAGTGGCATGAATATCTCGATCGAGATAGTGTGGTGGCGATGATCTGTATTGGTGACATGGATGATGACTGGAAACCCGGACCTGCTAGCGTGGCATTAGTTGGTATCTTGTTCGAGATATCTCGCTTTAGGCTTGGTGGGAGGCACGTGTCGTGTTTTAATTGATGGCGATATCACGATCGAGGTACTCCGCCCGAGATGCATGGATGTCCCAATTTTAGAGAGAGTGAACGAAAGTGAGTACCCTCATCTTGCCTATATCATGCTGTAGGATGGGAAGAGTTTCCCAAGCCTGTCCATTTATGGGGAGACATCCCTATTTCTCATCCGATCCCTGAGTCCCAACCTTCCCCCACCACTCCTCCATCCAAGCACTAACACTTCGACACTCAAGAAGAAGAGGCATGACACAAGGCTTCCAAAGAGGAGGAGCTTCACAAAAGCTCCTAGTTCCTAGAGGAGACTCTACTACATTCTTCACCCAGCTCCCCAAGTGGCCAACCCCTCCCCTCCCCCTCGCCAGCTCACCCCAATGAAATCCCCTCTGTCTCACCCTCCGCAGTGTCATACTATGGATACATTCCATTGGGTGCATGTTGGATGTTTTCGCTCCCAGAAGCAGGCCTTTTTCAAAGGTATCCGCTCCTCCCAAGATGCTCTCCCTGATTTTGCAAGCTTATCCAACCTAGCCAAGGATATCCTTACTTCCATGATAGATTATTTGCAATGCCAACATGAGTAGGTCACTGCCTCATAGTGGGCCATGCTCCTAGCCACAGCCAATCTTATCGAGATCTTATCCACCAAAGCTAGCAGGACCTCCAAGCCGCTCTCCATGCCAATGACCAAATGCAATCCTTGCTTGTGAACTAGGAGTGTAGCCGTGCCAGAAGCCCTAAATGTTGTAGATCATCTACAAGCATAGCTCCACATAGCCTAGGAAGAAGCCAAGTTAGCTCCTTACGAACGACGACCGCTCTCACTCACCCAATGGTGGGAAGCACAAGAGGTACGCTGCATTACCCAAATCGTCATCTAAACTAGATCTGCACATTCTTTGAGGCCTACAAACACGTCATGGAGAAGACAATGGTGCAAAGGAGCATCACATCAAAGTAGAATGCACGGTCAACACCTTGATGGATGATGCCACCGAGCTGCCCACCCTCTCCTATCCCGAGTGGCTATGTTAGCTCACATTCTGATGTACTTAGTTGATGTTTATATCATTATGAGTTTTCTCATTATTGAGGATCATTGCATTTTAGTTGATGTTCATGGTTTTCTGGTTTTTTAACACTTTGGCTATCATATCGTTTGTTGAAAATCACCATCACCATATTGTTTGTTGAAAATCACCAAACTTTGCAAGCACTGGGTGCTAATTACCAATCCAAACATACTTTGATTATGACTAAACTTTGCATGCATGTGGGGGTGGGCTCCCCCCACATTCTTGCAAAGTTTGGTTCCCATCGGAGTATGTTTGGGTACGATGGTATGGGGAAGGCCCGGATTTTCCATGGCCTCTTAAGCACCAAGAGACTTGAAAAATCCACATTGGCCGCTAATTACCAATCCAAACATGCTCCGATCATGACCAAACTTGCAAGCATGGGGGGGTGGGTCCCCCCCACATGCTTGCAAAGTTTGATCCCTATCCAAGCATGTTTGGGTACGATGGTATGGGGAAGGCCCGGATTTTCCATGGCCTCTTAAGCACCAAGAGACTTGAAAAATCCACACTGGCCGCTAATTACCAATCCAAACATGCTTCGATTGTGACCAAACTTTGCAAACATGTGGGGGTGGGCCCCTCTCACATGCTTGCAAAGTTTGGTTCCCATCGGAGCATGTTTGGGTGCGATGGTATGGGGAAGGCCCGGATTTTTCATGGCCTCTTAAGCACTAAGAGACTTGAAAAATCCACACTGGCCGCTAATTACCAATCCAAACATGCTCCAATCACGACCAAACTTTGCAAGCATGTGGGGGTGGGTCCTCCCACATGCTTGCAAAGTTTGGTCCCTATCGGAGCATGTTTGGGTATGATGGTATGGGGAAGGCCCGGATTTTCCATAGCCTCTTAAGCACCAAGAGACTTAAAAAATCCACATTGGTCGCGCTAATTTACCAATCCAAACATGCTCCGATCATGACCAAACTTTGTAAGCATGTGGGGGTGGGTCCCCCTACATGCTTGCAAAGTTTGGTCCCCATCGGATCATGTTTGGGTACGATGGTATGGGGAAGGCCCGGATTTTCCATGGCCTCTTAAGCACCAAGAGACTTGAAAAATCCACACTGGCCGCTAATTACCAATCCAAACATTCTCCGATCATGACCAAACTCTGCAAGCATGTGGGGGTGGGCCCTCCCACATGCTTGCAAAGTTTGGTCCCCATCGGAGCATGTTTGGCTACGATGGTATGGGGAAGGCCCGGATTTTCCATGGCCTCTTAAGCACCAAGAGACTTGAAAAATCCACACTGGCCGCCGCTAATTACCAATCCAAACATGCTCCGATTGTGACCAAACTTTGCAAACATGTGGGGGTGAGTCCCCCCACATGCTTGCAAAGTTTGGTCCCCATCGGAGCATGTTTGGGTATGATGGTATGGGGAAGGCCCGGATTTTCCATGGCCTCTTAAGCACCAAGAGACTTGAAAAATCCACACTGACCCTGCTAATTACCAATCCAAACATGCTCTCATTGTGACCAAACTTTGCAAACATGTGGGAGTGGGCCCCTCCCACATGCTTGCAAAGTTTGGTTCCCATCGGAGCATGTTTGGGTATGATGATATGGGGAAGGCCCGGATTTTCCATGGCCTCTTAAGCACCAAGAGACTTGAAAAATCCAGAGAGGCCGCTAATTACCAATCCAAACATGCTCTGATTGTGACCAAACTTTGCAAACATGTGGGAGTGGGCCCCTCCCACATGCTTGCAAAGTTTGGTTCCCATCGGAGCATGTTTGGGTATGATGGTATGGGGAAGGCTCGGATTCTCCATGGCCTCTTAAGCACCAAGAGACTTGAAAAATCCACACAGGCCGCTAATTACCAATCCAAACATGCTCCGATTGTGACCAAACTTTGCAAACATGTGGGGATGGGCCCCTCCCACATGCTTGCAAAGTTTGGTTCCCATCGAAGCATTTTTGGATACGATGGTATGGGGAAGGCCCGGATTTTCCATGGCCTCTTAAGCACAAGAGACTTGAAAAATCCTTAATTACCAATCCAAACGTGCTCCGATTGTGACCAAACTTCGCAAGCATATGGGGGTGAGTCCCCCCCACATGCTTGTTGCAAAGTTTGGTCCCCATTGGAGCATGTTGGATATAATGGTATGGGGAAGGCCCGGATTCTCCATGGCCTCTTAAGCACCAAGAGACTTGAAAAATCCAAATCTAAGTACAATGTAAGTGAGCTAACCCAACTAGTTTGAGTTTAGTCATTATCAAGATAGAGATCTAGTCAGCAACACCCTCTCTAGCTCTCAACGGCTCTAGAATGCTCTCATCGTCATCCACTCGAAGCCAAAAACGAGGGTCGGGGGAGAGGAATGTCTGTATCCATGCATGTGCCCATCCTCTCAAGGCACAATGTGACCAATTGCCATCCATACATGCTCCACAAAAGCATGCAAACCGTCGTGTGTAAGTCGTGGGTGCCGCCATGCACGTGCTCTTGATGGAATGTAAGCCCAAGGTGCCAGAAACTGTGTCACAATCATGGGAGGCTCTACGATCAATCATGCCACCATCCACATGCCAAAAAAATCTCTTGACAATCTAAGCATCACGTTTGGGATATGATGCTGCACTCCCACACAAATGTTGGGAGCACCACTCGACTACGTGGCCCGCATCTCTGAACCGCTGAGCATCTTGCTGCAGCTGATGATGCCTCAGGGCATGTTTCACACACGCGCCCACACCATCATGCTCTCCCTTCCCGTGTGACCAGTCTCAAAGAATGACCAAATCACTGGGATACTAGACTGCACGCCACCTATAAATCCATAAAAGTTAGTCTTAGTTATTGTTTTCTTTAAGATGTTCTAGTGAATTTAGTTTAATTGCAAATATAAGAGAACCATAAGTACTACATGTAGAGCCAATAGAATTGTCGTGAGTGATGACTTGAACTCTGCGCCACAACCATCCGACCAAACCCATCGCTGGCCACGTATGATCCCACAATCTCCTAAAAAATTATCATGGAGACGAAAACAGTGTTGCACAAAATGTGCATCATGTGATCGATCATCACTGATATAGAAATGATACTCTCGAATAATAACACGGGTCTCGGGGGTACTCGCCGCTATCCCATCTACATGAGCCTCTTCATGTCAATAGCTAATGTGGACCATAATAGCAACCTGGTGAGGTAAGCAATACAGACATTTAGGACACAAAAAATCAAATAAGTAATATAGCTCATACATGAAACAAATATTATGAAATATAACCATTACCTGCTCTAAGAAGTAATACTTAGATTGTATCTTCTGAAAAGGTGTGAAGGTGTAGTTCTCTGCAAAATCAATCGCAGAGACGACCACACCAATAGGAAACTCTGCCAGGCATGCTCGGAACTGACGATCCTGCCACGTGGCACAATGACTATGCCGTATATAGGGGTAGATTTGCTCCCTAAATGTGGCTTTGAAGTGACAACGTGGTGTATGTTTGTCCACGAGCTGCAACTTCCTGGATTGTCTCCACCACTCTGGAGCTGGTCTGTCACATACTCATAACGTTGCCATGGCACTATCTCTTGGTCACTTGCATCAAGATCTACCATCTGTAGATGTGCAAGTGAACCACATGATGTGCAATTGCTCTCCACACAAGGCATCCTATGGAACTGGGCATCCTCCGTGCGTGCACACAAAAGAGAGTGGATGAAATCACGAGGACTACGAGGCAACTCTCTATGCCCACCACTAAGAGAACGGAACACATCATAAAAAAGTTTGAACTCAACATGGTAGCGACAACATGTGTCACGCTGACGTGAGTACCTCACAAACCAAGGCTTACACCCCTCAAATGACCTTTGCCCAATTTTAAGCTCTGGATGTGAAGCCACAAACTGAGAATACAATTCAGTTTGGGTCATTTCAAGAAAGTAAGCACCGTGCTCAATGAACACTCCTCTTGTCACTCTCTTACACAAAGCTTTCTTGAAAACTGGCGAGACACGACAATTCTCCTCCCTTTCTATCAAGGTTCTAGTGGCTTCATCTAGTAGGCGATCATGCCTAGCTACACGACCACTTCTCGCCTCCACAAAGCACCAACCTCATTGGCATCTAAACTTTGTCGTCTAATAGACCCAACTCTAAGTGTGTGTGGTGCTATGGAAAGGATGCGAAATGTGGCACTAACCTTACCCTTCATTTGGGAGCTACTTATGGCTGCCACAATACGAGCAGCCAAAGCATCTATAGAGTTCCTCTTCTTGTTAACTATATAGGAATGACGAACACTTTATAGCACCGCCATGCCAGCTCTCCTCTCTCTTCGACCTCTAATGTCGAAAAGCGCCCTGCAGTTGGCCATGTTGGGCAGATCAATCAAAGCATCAAGCACACATGCCTCTGAGATGAAGGTGTGAGGTCTTTGAAATAGGAATGGAAGATTGCATGGGCACGACGATGTGCCCTGACTTTGATAGTTCTTCCTATCCACACGATGGGCGCCCAAAGGAGGGGGGTGGGTTCTTGTAGAAGAGAAGGGTCATGTGGATTATCTAAACTAAAGGGGTAGTGGGGGGGAAGAGGGTGGAGGGAGAGGAAGTGGAAGAGGAGGAGCAAGGCTTGGATCATCGCCGATGGAAGGTGTTGCTCGTTGACGTGCTCTCCACTCTCTCTTTCTCTCATGAGCTACCCTTCTCCTCTCCTCCTCTTGAACTTGGTGGATGGGGGGAAGTCTAGTCATATCATGTTTCCGACTCCTACGACTTTGAGAACCCATTCTCAAGGAAGCTAAGAGAGAAAAAATTATAAAGGCTCAATGATGGGATAGTACTAGAGATAAGTGTGGGATAGTACTAGAGATGTGTGATTATATAGGAAAAATAGGTTATCCACTTCAAATCTCATTGGATTTCCTATCTAAGATTGATTGGATAATTAAGATAAACATAAAGATAATTAAATATAAACTATTATCCACTTAAAAATCAATATTATTAATAATATTTATTAACAAGTCTAAATATTTATCATTACTAGATATATAAATATATCTTTTATTTTATAATTATATAACTATTTTTTAATAATGTATTTTTTTAAATTTTATTCAAAGGTTTATTCTACATAAAATATTTTCAAGAAATATTAAACTTAAAAATTTATTTTTTTAAATTGAATAATATGAACTTTAATAATAATATTATTGATCTAATTTCAAAATATAATCCTTTAAAATTAATGATTTTAAATTCTTTTATTTAATAAGTTATATATATATTATTATTTAAAATTCTATATTCTATTTCTCTAAATTACTAAATTAACTTTTTCAAAAATATATTTTTGAAAAAAAGGAGAGGTGGGAAGGAGGTGCCACGTGTCACATGCGTGCATGACACGTGGCATTCTCTTAACATGTGGCACTATTATGGTTGATGTGGTATGCCATGTCACCAAGTGCAAGGTGGCAAGAAGATGTGGCATTAATGATGACTAGGATGATGAGGTGGGGAGTCAACTAGGTTGACCATGTTGACATGGAGGGTGGAGGTGGCAAGCTGCTTATGTGGATCCTCTCAAAGCTCATGTGGACATAAAGTGGCATGCATATATAAGATTTGTGCCTACCCAAGCCTCACACATGGAATGATATCTAAGCTTTGAAGTTTACCAAGCCTAGATTTCCAAACCTAACTAGAGTTGGTTTTAGACTTGAAAAGGGGAGAGTGGACACAATATGGGAATTTTCACTTGGGAGGATTGAAAATGGACCTTCCCATGCTCAAATTAAGCCAATTTGTTTTTAATAAATTCATGGCAACAAGCGTATTGATCCCTAGAGTTTTTAGATTAAAAGATTCAATATTTAATTTTCTAGAATTAAATTACAATTGATATAATGGGCCTCTAACAGTCATAACAAATTTTCCAAAGTAAATCTACAAATATCCAACCGTTAGATTTATAATTTTACCTTATTCCCACATTATACTGATCTTTCCCAATCTAATCATCACTAGATCCATACAATTTGAGCATTTTAAATGGTAGATGTGGTGGGAGGATAAAATAGTATGTTTTTTAACAATTCTAATACATTTTAAATAATATAGAAAATAGTAGAACACATCAAAAATTACTCGATAAAATCAAGTTAAGCTCTATGTTATTTGTATTTGTGATATGCAAAGTGGGAACATCATATGAATAATAATATAAAAGTTATAGGCAATTTACTCACATTCACTGTACCTGTCTAAACCTTCGACAGGGCCTGTATACAATTTTGGTTCCCAAAGAAAAGGGGATTTGCAATTATTGGATATTCGATCAGATTATAGTTTTAGGTGTCCAACTTTGCAATATAATGTTTCATTAGAAGACCTTAAAGTGAAACTCCTTGGCTAACTAGGAGAGATTGGCTATTCTTCTTGAAAAAATGCCTGTTTTGCGACGGCTAGAGCCAAGGGTGCCCACTACATGAAACTAGATAACCTCATCTTGAACGACCTATGTGTGCCATCCCCCTTTGAGTAGTATAACCAGTCATTCTGGAGGAGCTGTTGATTTAGCCACTTCTAGTCCCCACTTATGAGTGTTTTCCTTATTCTAGGTTCCATTAATTTTATAACCATTATCCCCAATACATGTGGACCTGGAATGACCATGCATAGATTACCCCTATTCGTTCTGTTTGTTTCAGTGACAACATTCCTACCTTTACCACCTCCTCTCATATTGGCAGGTGCAATTACCACGTCATCCAACCGATTGAAACTCTACGCCTACAGTGCACCATTGCATCTCCTGTATGAGATTACATTTGATGCTCATTACTTGGCCTTGTATATTATAGAAGATTATCCTATGCTGATATAGAAGGTTATCCCAAGCTCATATACAAGGTCCACAACAATGCGAGAAAGCACATTGGGCAACACTAGTCGGCTCTCCTTGTGTTGTAGCTCCTTACTCTTACTTGCCTAGACGTAGGCCTCGTTGTACTACTATGGAGCTGGACGTAGTTTGGCACATGCAAGAGTCGCCTCTGGACATAGGCCTCATTGGACTACTATGGAGCTGGACGTAGTTTGGCACATGCAAGAGTCGCCTCTGGACATAGGCCTCGTTGGACTACTATGGAGCTGGACGTAGTTTGGCACATGCACGTAGTTTGGCACATGCAAGAGTCGCCTCTGGACATAGGCCTCAGTTCCTCCCACCAGCCCACACCGGTCTCTCTAACCAATTAGATTGCCAATATATAGGAATGTTCTTTCCATTTTTAATAAATTGAACACATATTATATACATATCATGTTCTTATTATTCTACCTTGAATGTATGAATCCAAATGAGGCAGGTTCTTATATGAAGTCATATTTCATTTTGTGTTTGATTGACAGGCCATAGATGGCTAGAACAAAGAAAACAAGAAGGAGGGTTGGACCAAGTCCAAGGCTGGTAGAGAGAGCAACAAGTGAAAACACATTATCAAAGCAAAAGCTTTTAAAAAAAATCAACCAGCATATGAGTGCGCTAAGAGAGATAAGGAAAGGCCAGAAACATGTCGAGTTACTCATACCCAAGCTTACATTCATGCGAGTTATGGAGACAGATTTGTGATGATTGAAAACTTGGGATGAGATGGGCCGACAATGCAATATGTGCCATTCAAAAGGCTATAAAAGACTTTGTAGAATTTTTTATTGATAATTATATTATTTCTGTCTTGTGTATAGGGTCACTCTTATGGACAAGGACATGCACTGTTGGTATTAAGAGTGGATTAGCAAATCTAAGGAGGATCAAACATGGTTATAGTCATGGTTAGGTCATGATTATAAACATGATTAAGAGATACTAATGAGACATGACTTAGGCATAATCATGGAAACACACGAGTTACTTCTTCATTAGCAAGAGCCTCTTATATAGGCAAGTAGTACATGACCACATGACATCACCTATGATGTCTTACAAGCATAAGAGGCCATCTCCCCCATGTGGGTATGCCATCTCCCCCATGTGGGTATGCCATAAATGAGCAATATTCCCTCTAGGCTATATTTGAAGTAGGCGCCCTTTTGAGGATGTGTCTTGAGTAAAGTAATCAAGGTTATATAGCCCCTTTCAACCTTTGAATGGATTTGGGTGATATATCCAACAAACCCTCCTTCAACCAAATCCATGACAATGCTACCTTTATGATGGCAAGTCTAGGTTCTAGTTACAACATACAAGAACTAGTTATGATGACCATGCTGGTGCCCGTAGGTCTTATTCCAGTTAGGTTTACAATGCTAGCAATGATGGATGAGCTAGAATACCATAGTAAAGCTTACAATGAGATAGTTATGTTTAGGATGGAGAGGTTTTTAAACATGGTATGGGCTATCCCTTGATTTTACTCAAAAGGCCCAATCTTCTTCGATAAAATTGGCCTCTTCGGAGGCCTCTTCTTGAAGCTCTTCTTTGTCTTGACTTGCGAGAAATGCCTTTTGTGCCTTTTGTTTGAAGAAACAATTTTCTTCAATATGATTGTCCTTGCCGCAGAATCCACAAATCTTCTTCTTTCCTTTTGTGTCGATGAAGTTCTTCTTCTTGAAGTGTGACTTGTTGTTGGAGAAGTATGCCCCTTCCATTATCCCTATATTCTCTTGCTTCTTCTTGTACTCCTCAAGGAGTGCAGCTTCAATGGCTTCTAAAGTAGGATCCGGAAGATTCATGAGAGTTGACTAAGTGCCCATATTCATCATAAGGCATGCTTTTCAATAAAACTGCAATGGCATCTTCCTCATCTATTGGTGCTCCTATTGTTGCAAGTTGTGACATTAGGCTTTTCATATAATTAAGATGAGTAGGTAAAGCCTCAGAAGCCTTCTTTTCAAGTTTAAAGAATTGGATTTTCAGCCCTATCTTGGAATGCTTCCCTTTTGCCCCAAATAATTTCTCTAAGATTTCCCATGCTTCAGCTGAGTTGTTTGCATTAGAGATATGATGTATGTAGTTGTCACTTAGACCTAATGCAATTATGGCAAAAGCTTTCTCATCCCTAGGTAACCATCCTTGTTCACCATCTCTAGTGGTAGGTTTTTTCTCCTTTCCACTAGCAACTCCCCACAGACCTTTCTTCATGAGAATAAATCTTACTCTAACTTGCCAGGTATGAAAGCCTACCCCATTAAACTTATCAACATGAAATGAGGATGTAGACATGATGATAAAGCAAGGTCTTACCACTTGAGTATCCCTCAAGGGAAGTGTCTAATGCTTTTACAAGATTAGATACCTTCACCAAATAGATGAAGGTTATTTATGAAAAATTCAGACCAATCATGCCCTCCTAAAACATTGTTTGCTCTTGAGTTGTAGACATTGTTTCTTACCCGTCTCCTCGGCTTTCTGCTTTTCTTCTTAGGCCTCAAATGTTGAATATTTGATGATTCAGCATCAGATGGTTCAGTCATTGTGATTAAACAATGATGTAAATTTCAACATCATCAACATATAGAAATATCACCACATACATGAAGCTCAACAATTTCTGAAAAATTGTGTCACTAGATGTCCTTGAATGAGATAGAAGCCTAAGTCTAAACACCAAATGCCTTTAGCACCTTCAATAGCAATGACTTGAGGCTAGATTAAGCACTAATTACTAGTGATTAAGTGAGTTAATCATTCATGCTTTAACTGTTATCAAATGAGCTTTCTGAGATTATGTCAGACCTGAAGCCACCAAACCACCAAACCATTCAAGAAAATGACTGCACAGGCGTGTTTGCAGCTATTGAAAACCCCCAAAGCTAAGGCAAATTAGTGAATCTTGCTCTGGTTCAATCGGTGGACTGATTTCCCCCAAAAAAATTGGCACCGATTTCGTCTGCAATGCTGGCGTCTTTGCGCAAGATCCGCCTAATTCCACCAAGCTGCAGCTTCTTTATGATGTTGAGAATGCATAGCTTGAATCCCGTACGAATTCGTGGAGGCGAGTGTGAGCTGTGGATGCTCCAAGGCAACCCTATATTTCAGGCTATGAAATAGGAAGGGATAAGCTTATGATTAAGCTAATTAAACACTAATGATGAGGCAAATTATGGCTTAATGAGAGGGATGAGGTTGTATTAACGTGGCTCTGATACCAAATGTTGGTATTAAGAGTGGATTAGCAAATCTAAGGAGGATCAAACATGGTTATAGTCATGGTTAGGTCATGATTATAAACATGATTAAGAGATACTAATGAGACATGACTTAGGCATAATCATGGAAACACACGAGTTACTTCTTCATTAGCAAGAGCCTCTTATATAGGCAAGTAGTACATGACCACATGACATCACCTATGATGTCTTACAAGCATAAGAGGCCATCTCCCCCATGTGGGTATGCCATCTCCCCCATGTGGGTATGCCATAAATGAGCAATATTCCCTCTAGGCTATATTTGAAGTAGGCGCCCTTTTGAGGATGTGTCTTGAGTAAAGTAATCAAGGTTATATAGCCCCTTTCAACCTTTGAATGGATTTGGGTGATATATCCAACATGCACATCTACAAGCTTATAAGATATAGATTTGAGAAGTTATTGCATCCACCATTGAGTGATTCCAGGGCATTCAATATCTTGAATGTCCCACTCGCTAGAAAACCTAAGGATGCGGATATTAAGATTAAGGATGTTATGCATGATAGGGATACTAGGACAACAGATCAAGACAATACTAAGAAGGGCAAAGAACAGATGTCTTTTGAGGAAGAAGGAGGATTGATGAAGAAATAATGATGAGAGATGAGCTGATGGACCTTGAGGAGAAGAATCTTCAAGATTTAAAGAATGTACTTGGACAACTTCTTATTCAGGTGAACGATTTTGCTAACGGTGTAAAGTATCTAGATATAGCACCTTCAGATACACATATGATATCAGAGAGAAATCTATCTCTCAAGTATGTAAGCTATCATTTTTAAAAAATTTATCTATTGATTTGTTTTTTAAAGATAAATGCCTAATTTATCCTCTTATTTGTTTTTTATAGGCTCTTGTTGGCCACCCTACCCCAGAGGCCTTTTGTCCTTTTTTTTTGTTAGACCCCATAGTCTCTCTATATGTAAGAGAAATAAGCACCAATTTTAGTAGTCTGGAAGAATGGTTGAGGAGATGGGACTTTAAAAAGGTGCAATAGTAATTGTGCCTTATAATAAGTATTTTAAATATGTTTAACTTTGTTTTATGTCCTTTTAAACATATCTATCAATTATTTTTTTCTTTTATCTATTTTTTAGGTGCCATTGGAGTGTAATTATAATTGATATCAAGAAAATAAAGACATGTTTCTTGAATTCCATGCTTGGTATGCATAGAGAAGCCAAATTGTAAGTTTTTAATTTTAATAGAGATTGTGTTTAAGATTCAATTTATATTAGATTGAATAATTTATGTGGTTTGTTATTTTGCAGGACATCTAAACACATAATAAGCACATTAGAAACACTTCATCCTCCACTCCTTGATAATAAAACTCCATATTAGTTTTTTATTTTTCCTGTAAGTTATAGTAATATAAATGATGACTTTTAAGTTTGTAATAAATCTTTAGTTAAAAGTCTAAACAAAGATTATCATTGCTATAGATTCCATTACAAACTCATGGAAGCTCATGTGGATGGAGAGTGGTCGCAAACACATGGAGATACATGTAATCAAAATTTTTATTAAACATATCAAAAAGTGTAGCTGTGAGTATTTTCGATAGACACATCAAAAAGAGTTATGAAAATTTTAAATATTTTCATTAAACTTTCATTTCCTACTAATATATACTAAGATTTTCATCATAATTTTTTATAGTTCACAGCTTCATGTTATACAGATACATACATTTGGTGGGTGAGAGCAAAGGCAATTAGATTAATGCTCGACAATCGTGTGGATCTTCCCACACAGATCCAGATTCACCACCACCACCATCAATCCCACCTATGATGGCAAAGTAGGGGACAAATATTTCATACAACTAAAAGTATTTTCAGATCTTCTTTCCACCATAATACCATCTACCTTAAATTTGTAGTCTGATGGTATGGCATCTAATAGAAATTCCAAGGATGTACGCACATCCCTCAATATCCATTTTGTATTTATCGAGATGACCCTATTGTCATCATCACTCAAGTTGATTGTTAGGTCATATTGCATAAATTTTTCCTCTGAATCCAATGGCATCCAAGTCCCTCTACTCTTTTTCCATCGTCTATACTCTAAGCTAATGTACGAGGTTTGTCAATAGATGTATGTTATCACCATAGAATCAATGCAAGCATTACATTTCATAAGATCACCCTTATGGATGACTTCATTCACTTTCCATTCTACTCCAACTGCATTATCCAAGTCAGACTCAGGTATATGTGTAGACAGCCACATTGCTTTTGTCCTCTTCATGTTTGCTTCTCGAAAACATGCCACAAATACATAGAGAGGTATAAACCATGATAGCCTAATCATCTTAGAAATCCTTCCTGCTTTCATAGACTTCTAAATATTCAAGATAACCTTGGATTTAAATGCTAATAGAGTACCTTTGTCTAGAAAGTCCCAATCTAATGAATTTAGGCTTGGTATAGCCAAACTCTCTAGTCTTCCATAAGCTTTAGTTTTGTAGGGGTAATATACTTAGTGTTATATAAAAATATATGTTTATTAATGAAAACCGTAGATGGTTGATCTAAAAATAATACTTTCACAAGATCAGCATTCATGGCTTCGAAAGTCCCGGGTGAATGATTCCACAAGTTGCCACTCAATGCTTGTTGATGGATAACCATCAATCGCATATACAGCACATGTTAATAAACCATAGAAACATAAAGAACATAAATAAAATTACAAAGAATATCTTACAATGAGCTTGCAATACAGATGTTGGAGTAGAAGGATGCATGTGCATGTCTCTTGTCGTGTACACATGTTACACCTTTACCTTCCACCCATCTTTTGCTATCTTGAATTCCAAGATATGTCCTTCCACCAATGATATTATACTAAGCCTCTTCTTTGTCTTTTTATCCTATGAGAAACTTTTCATGATGATCTAGCTCTCGCCCAAGGCATCTGGCGATTAGAGTCACCGGAGGGTGAAAACTACACCACAAAAAAAGGGCTCTACCAAAAAGATAATTGAAATACATTATAAGTAATAAAGTACTATGTACATGCGGTCCATAATGTGAACACGCTAAGTGAGTGAGCTAGCAAGATAAGTATGCCATAACTCAATGGTGGACTAGTAGTTGGTGTAGTCTAGCTATAGAATCACTGGCAAAGATCTATCATGTCAGCATTCTACCAAACATGCCAGTGATGTAGGTGGCAGAAATGGTCACCAATGCATATCATAAGTGTCAGCTCATGTTGAGCTTGACATCTCAACAGTCCCCCTCAAGTTTAACTCCATCTCTAGGACTCCAAGCGTAGTCTAGAATCTGCAAAGCTTCTCTTCTCCCAACCTATTGTGAGGTGGGGTTTTCTTCAGCAATCCTTTGGCTCCTTTTCATCATTTATGATGAAATCCCAATATCCTTTTCATCACCTATGAAGAACTTCCAATATCCTTTTCCCATAAGGAAATTTGTCATCCTAAACTTCCATGCTTGGAAGTTATTCTTTCCCATCTTCTCGCCCACAATATGGGATAGACTGTCAGATATGATTACCTATAACAACTTACCAAATAGTACTCAAATATTTTTACACTTGTAGAACACTTTGTAATCTTCAACATAGCGATACAGTCACCTATTATTATAATGTAATTTAATATGGAACAGTCACATAAACATACATCCACAAATAACGTGGAGATCTCAGATTCTCTACATAGACTGTTTTGCAACCAAATTTCTCTTGCAACTTTGATCTAACTAGAAATTAGGCCTACACAGTCAATATCGTCAAAATCGATACTTTTTCATAGTGCATACGTTAGGGTATTTTTACCCTGACTACGTTAGAGTAAAAATACCCTCGAGGAATCGCCCGTGCTTTTTGGGCGAGGAAAGTTTTTTCGGGTTCGATTTTGGAAGAACCGAGGGATTAGTTTCTTGTCTGGATATCCGTGGGTGGTGGGTGAGGCCCCGAGTGAGAGACCCTGCCCTGCGCAAGAAGTGCTACTTTTGCTGCTAGCACCCCCGAATTCGTTGCGCGGAGGGGGCGGGGATCTTTCAGTTGGTATCAGAGCAAATTGGCTAAAGTGGATTAACTATGAAGCCAAAAATGTCAAAAATTAATGAAGTAGCAGAGTAAAAGGTTGTAATTGTGTAATAAAATTCATACAAATCGATATTCAAAATGAAGGTTCATAAATAGGTAATTAAGTTTTCAGATGAAAGTACCGCAATCGTATGGAATCTCTGACTTGCTTGAGACCTAGACATGATGGTATTTACCTTATAGTTCCAAGGACTGTGAGACTACCTGTATATACCGAGGGTGTAACTGCAGCTCTTTACTGGTAGTATATACAAGTAAATCTAAAACCTTGAAATTATAAGCAAAAATGCTATCCATATGATGGATTCGAATGCTGGTTTATATGATTTTAAAATTCTAGTTTAGAATTGATGAGTTGATTTGGATTCTGATTTGAAAAATGATGATTCCTGAATTTTGGTTGAAAGGTGATAAGTTAAACAAAACCACAATGAGGATGAATGGAACAAATCCCAGTAATGATGTTAATAACTGGAATAGCAATAATGACTTCAACAAATCACTACAAGATTAGTGGATTGTGCTGACAGATTGCTGTTGTTTGACCTTTGACCCAGTGGCTCAAATTAAGGGATGACAAATTGAGAATCTGTGGAGAAATGTTCAGATGGAATTTTCGATCTAATGGACCATTATTGTGTTAAGGATATGAATGATATGTTCTGAATGAATTGTTATATATCTGATAATGAGGTCTATATGAAGGGATCTTTATCCCAGGATTCTGTTGGGTTGACCAAACTATAAGGAACCCCAGAATCAGTTGGATCTTAAGGGAAAGAGTTGTCCTCCAGCTGCGAGTTGAGGACATCTCGCGTTTTTTAGGTGGGGCAGGATGTAATATTCCTCCCTCCAACCTTTGAGGTGTATAGGTGTAAGAACCTCCCCTTCTGATCTTATAAATACTCCCCTCTCTGAAATCAAAGAAAGATCCTGTTTTGCCCTATTTTGGCTTGGAGAGAGAAAATGTTTAGAGGGAGGTAATCCAAAATTGAGATATTTTTGGATATAAAAATCCTACTAGTGTCTAAAATGGTTTCCCCTTTAACAAAAATTCAAAAAGAACTTTCCAATGTGCAATTGGAATTAATGGAAAATAGGTATAAAGGACCTTAGCCTA
This sequence comes from Cibotium barometz, assembly GCF_041138505.1. Lineage (NCBI taxonomy): Eukaryota > Viridiplantae > Streptophyta > Polypodiopsida > Cyatheales > Cibotiaceae > Cibotium > Cibotium barometz. Next base: position 49,122,839 of record NC_141066.1, on the reverse strand, counting down.
AGGGTCTAGATTTTCATAAATTTTTGGATTATGGTCCAATTAAGGTTCCTATGGGCCAATAGGATCAATCCAAGTGTGGGGAGGAGATAAATCCAATTTATAAAAGAAAAATACCCAAAAATGAGTAAATTCCCACATAAGATGAAGAGTTGACTGAGTACAAGGTTTATTAGTAAAAAACTATGAGATATTACTAAAAAAATGAGATATATTGGATATAATAAGGCATTTTTGATACCTTAGTAAGGAGAAGGGGGCACTTCAAGGAGGCGCCTATTTCACATATGTGGTGAGTTTTTAACTCAAAAATATTGGGATATTTTTATCTCTCCTCTCTCTTGGATCAAACCAAATCAAAAGGGAGCCAAACTAGGTCTAAATCTTATCCAAATTCAGTCAAACTGAACCGGGAAAATTCTAGAACCTAGTTGGAGGCCTCCCTCACCTATAAATAGATCCTTAGTCTGTAAAAAAATATGTGATTTATACCATGCTAGTATTATACTAAAATAATTATATTTTCTATTATCCTCTAAAAACCCTCTACAATTTGGAGAGATTGGAGCTTCTCTCTCTCTTCAACCTTCTTTGGAGCCTTCCTCAACATACTAACCAATTGGTTGTTGGGGGCCTCTCCAATGACTAACAAATCAAGCAAAATAAGAGGTAAAATGTGATTTTGTGGTCTTTTTCTTACTCTTCTAAATGTTTTTCACTTCTCAACCCCTCTCAAGCTTGAGAAGTATTCAATTAAATGGTTCTTTAATGCAAATGAAGCTCTTTAATTATTTTTAATGAATTACTCACATAAATTTTACATTTATGCTTAAATTAGAATGCTTAAATTTTACATTTATGCTTAAATTAGAATGCTTTTATGTTTATCTCTCTCTCCCCCAAAGAATGGTCATTCCTATGACCAATTCTCTATTCAATTAATGCTTCTCATGGAGAAATTCTCTATTCACAAATCAAACTCTAGGCTTGTGAAGCTAGAGGTTTAAGAAAATAGTTTTTATACTTATATGATTATAAAATATGGTAATATTATGAGATAAATCCATAAATTGGATTTAAGAGTAAAAGATAGTTATACTATCATAATTACATTACTATGTCTTATTCTTTTCATAAAAATTAAAAATTGCCAGTAATAGCGCATCGGAGCTATGGCAAGATTTTTAAGAAAATTGATACATAATTCATTCTTATGCATAACATAAAAAGAGGACTTCCTACCATATTCTAGGATTAAATATCCTAGGCAAGAAGAATGGTTTTTGTCACATTCAATGGAAAAATAATTTTTAAGTTTATGTGTAATTAAATAATTAAGAAAAGAGAAAATTATGGTAATTATATTTAAATGATAAAAGAGAAATTCCTATGACATTTGGAATTCAATCATTTTGATGGAAAAAGAGAAATTCCTAGCATATTGGAATTAATGGATATTTTTTTAAAAGTCAAAGATGCATTTTAGATAAATTTATTTTATCTATGAGAAATATTTATTAAATGATAAAAGAGGAATTCCTATGACATTTGAAATTCAATCATTTAGATGGAAAAAGAGAAATGCTTAGCATATTGGAATTAATGGATATTTTATTTAAATTCAAAGATGAATGTTAATAGATAAGTTTATTTTATGTATGAGGAATATTTAAATGATAATAGAGGAATTCCTATGACATCTGGAATTCAATCATTTAAATGGGAAAAGAGAAATTCCTAGCATATTGAATTAATGGGTATCTTATTTTAGATGAATTTATTTTATGAGAAATATTTGATGATAAAAGAGAAATTCCCATGACATTGGAATGCAAAAAGAGGAATTCCCATGATATTTGAGATCCAAGAAATTAAATGGGAAGAAGGGGAATTTTTAGTATAATTCAATTTATGATTATTCATCAAAAGTGGAAATATGGGTAGAATTGATTTTTGTAAATCCCATGAATTCTTTTATTCAAAAGAGGAATATTGAATATAATTCAATTGAGGAATTGAGAAGGAATATGGAAATAATTGTCAAGAAAAAGAACCTTTATCTAGGCCAAGCAATTGGTAGTAAAAACTACTAAATGGGAATAGGATGTGAAACGGATGTGATAATATGTAAATGGGATGTGATAAAATGTAAATGGGATGAGATAAGATGTAAATGGGATGTGATAAGATGTAAATGGGATGAGATAGGATGTGATAAGATGTAAATGGGATGTGATAAGATGTAAATGGGATGTGATAGGATGTGAATGGATGTGATAAGATGTAAATGGGATGCGATAGGATGTGAATGGATGTGATAAGATGAGATGCGATAGGATGTGATAAGATGTGATAAGATGTGATGTAATAAGATGTAAATGGGATGCGATAGGATGTGAATGGATGTGATAAGATGAGATGCGATAGGATGTGATAAGATGTGATAAGATGTGATGTAATAAGAATGGATCTCCTTGTGAATGATGAGATGAGAGGAAATGTGAAAAGGGTGAGATGGAAAGTACATGGATGTGGATGGGAATGTGGATAGAATGTATGTGATGGGATGGTGATGAGAATGAATGTGATGGATATGAATGAATGTGATGTGATGGATGTGATGGACGTGAATAGATGTGATGTGATGTGAATGAATAATACGGGATGTGAATGGACGACATGTGATGTGATGTGAATCGGGATGTGAATGAGATGTGAATCGGGATGTGAATGAATGAGATGTGATGTGATGATATGTGATGTAAATTGGGATAGATGTGAATGGATGGTATGTGATGTGAAACGGGATAGATGTGAATGAATATGATGTGATGAGATGTGGATATGGGTAGACGCGATTGGATGAGATGTGATGAGGATAAATGAGGAAAGATGTGATGAGATGGAAAATGATGTGACTGGATGGTGTAGTCGGGAGCTCAAGAGTCCCATAAGCTGCTATAGCCCTCTCCCTCTCTCTATGTCATGCTACTGCAAGACGTCTTTGTCTGTAAACCCAAAATCTATAATCAGTAATGGTACGTGTCTGCCACTTTGCTCGTGTAAGCTCCTCTGCTGTTGTAAGGACACGCTGCTCATGAGAAGCAGCACTACTGCTAGCACCATCACCCGAGGTGCCACTAGGACCAGCACCACCCACACGCTTGTATGCTGTGATCTGGCTCTTGTGAAGGACTCTCTGGTATGCATCAAACTTATGTGCACTCCACTCAATCTCTGGAGGCACCTTAGGCTCCTGATCTCTATCATCGAAGGCGTCGAGTCCCAAGTCAGTAGTAGTTGAGGTAAAATCAATAGGCCTGCCAGTCCTAGCATCTACTCGAATGAGGCCTGGGTGAAGATCATCAATGCCCGAAACTCTATATATCACTAGGTCGACGCGTGCACGGCAAGAGGGACATGCTGAGAAGTGTACTAGCTCCTGGGTGATGCAAGACAAATGGAAAAAATGTCCACATCCCAGGGCATATCCACCAGTACTATGAATGTCCTCGATACATAGAGCGCAGTAGGCATCATGTAGGAATGGTGGTGCATCCTAAGGGAGAGGTCGTCGAAAAACCTTTGTAACAAGCCGTGGATATAAAGGCAAGTAAGGCACTGTCACGTCTGAGGATCTGCGAAACTCTCGAACATGTAGCATCAACTGCTCTACCCTATGCTGTGCAATCCGCTCCATAATTTGGTGATGCTGCGCCTCAGTCCGAGCCTACGCAAAAAAGTAAAACATAAAATTAATTGATTAGTCTCTCTCATTAGGTATTACTTAAAGAATTTATAACTTAGGACCTTAATTATAACTCTTTTACGTGCAAGAGAAACCTACCTGCTGGATGTCAGACTCTCTCACATGCCGTGCCTCTGCAGTAGCTATCTCTACCGTCTGTAATGCAGCTCTAAGGCGGTAGCTATCTCTACCGTCTGTAATGCAGCTCTAAGGCGGTCAATCTCCACTCTCGCCCTCTACCAACTCCTGAGTGAGTCTCTCAGTGGTAGGTGTGGGGCCCTACGTGACACAATCAACCATGCCGCTCATGTAAAAATATAGAAAAGTACATATAAACATGTAAATAAATGACTAAAAAAACTTAAGAAGTAATAAATATGTAAATACCTCGACATTTGTCGTCATCGGTATCGATCGTGAGAACAAGCGCACCATGTGCTGGATGCTCTCCGTGTGGTACTCTGTACGTCGATGCCAACCTGGGTGTGCCAAGAGCCTCGACTGTCGACATAGGCACAAATGAAGGATTTGTAGGAGCTACACGAAGGGCTGGTGGAGGCCGCCTACCCTGGTCCTGGAGACGGTCTTGGCTAGCACCACCACCCGCGGCCGATGGCTAGTGTAATCCACCTCCTCCCCTAAGATAGACTCCACATATAATTGCTTTGCAAAGTATATGGGAATATGGCGGTTGTTCAGCATCCTCCCATATGTATCGACTATGGATATGTGCCGCCATACGAGGATGCGAACACCGCGAAATAGTAAGGGGCTTGCCCGCCCCAAGCCTCATCCCACAACTATCGAGGAAAAGATCTAAGTAGGCTCCATCCCTAATCGGACCAAGATCACAGACCTGACGATATGTCAGGCCATGTGACACAAGAGCAGTGCGATGGTGGGCTATCCACTCATCTACATAAACAATATCGTGAAGGCTATGAAGGGCGAAAGCATCGCCTCCAAGTCTGCCCCACGATATGTAATGTAGACGGTGTGTCTCTAGCACTCCTACGGATAGCCGCTGCTAACTCGCGCGGTCTATCTCCGCGATGAGGCCCACAATAGACAAGCGGCCCTCCTCATGGCCCTCCTCATATGACTCCATGCTAAAACCTAAGCCTAAGACAAAGGTCCAATGTGAAGGGTCCAATGCTTAGTGCTAAGTAGCACTAATGAAGCTATAAAACAATGCTAATGGGCCCACTAATGCTAATCCAAATCAAGAGAGCAAGGAGAGTGAAAACGACTTCTGACAATGAGGTTAAAAAAAAAGTTTTTTGGTTTTATAACCTCGAACAAGGCTCTGGATTTTAGGGTTAGTGAAACAAACGGCCAAGATACACACTTAATTTTAGGGTTTCGATGGGGCTGAGATTTGATATTAGTATCTCGTTCGAGGTACATGGACGGCTTAGTTTTTAGTCATTACCACGACCGAGGTATGTCGACGGTCGAGATTCATTAAATACCTCAATCGAGATATTCAAATGGCTGGGATCGCATCTTCCAATGTGCGTGAATGGACGGTGGAGATTGCATCTCTGTACCTCAAATGAGATATTTGGATGGTGGAGATTGCATCTCTGTACCTCCAATGAGATATGTGGACGGTGGAGATTGCATCTCTGTACCTCGAACGAGATACGTGGACAGTGGAGATTGCATCTCTTTACCTCGAAGAACGAGGTATTTCAATGGTCAAGATTTGATCGCAATATCTCGTTTGAGATATGTGGACAGTGGAGATTGTATCCCTATACCTCGAAGAACAATGAATGGTCGAGATTTTATTTCAATATCTCGTTCGATATGTGGACAGTGGATATGGGCTCGTCAAATATGCTTAGGGGGATACAGCGTGGCATTGATGTGGATCCGAGTGGCATGAATATCTCGATCGAGATAGTGTGGTGGCGGTGACCTGTGTTGGTGACATGGATGATGACTAGAAACCCGGACCTGCTACGTGGCATTAGTTGGTATCTCGTTCGAGATATGTCGCTTTAGGCTTGGAAGGCACGTGTCGTGTTTTAATTCATGGCGATATCACGATCGAGGTACTCCGCCCGAGATGCGTGGATGTCCCAATTTTAGAGAGAGTGAACGAAAGTGAGCACCCTCATCTTGCAACCGCCCATATTTTAAATAGCCTCAGCAGTGTTGTGCTTGCCTAATGTTATAGCGTGATAATGGCTACGCTAGAAGACGGTGCTTAAGGTTGTTTTCTCTTCTAACAACATTTTTGCATCAAAATTTATTGCACACAACAAACAAAGTCGAAGATGGTGCTTAAGGTTGTTTTCTCTTCTAACAACATTTCTGAATCAACATTTATTGCACACAACAAACAAAAAGCATACCTTTGCCCTGATGGAAGAACAGCACGTAGGTGCTGTTTTGATGCCTCAGAGGTATATTGATATCACGTCATAATTCTAGTGAGACAAGTGTAGCTGGAGAGCAATCAGAGTGCATCTTGTTGGTAGTTTGAAGACCAATAGGAGCTGGTGTAGCTGAAGAACAAGCACAGGTAAAAAGAGTGTAAAAAGTAGTCGATGCACCTCATCTTTCCACGTACGGGCAAAAAAATAATTTAAAATAATCCCTGCCTATTTAGAGAACACGTCGATTAAGCCACATGGAGTACGGATCATGGAATTGTATGACAACACGTGCGAGTGTAAATGCACACGTGTATCCACATGTTTGACAGCCACACACGTGCGACCGCACATCCACATGTGGATTCCCACATATGGGCTATTTCACACGTGTGAGTCGCACATGTGAATACGTGGCGTGGCCACGTCTCCGTATCACTACCACATGGCCTTACGATGCTATAAATGTCTGGTTAATTTAAAAAAAATAAAATTTCACCTCTGAGCTGCCCCGCCTATCTGCCCCCAAACCACTAAGCTGCCCCACCATAGAAAATTTACAAAGTGGATCCCTTGCCCCAGCTGCCCCATCATAGAAAAACAAAGCGATAGCATCAATATGTTTAAATTGGATTTTGCGGTGTTTCCAACCTACCCTATCTTCCTTCTAAGCCACGCAATTTCTACTTGGTTATCCCACCTGCCCCCTAAGCTACAACTAGGAGTATTTTTGTGTCCCATAGGTTGTCCCATCATCGATTGAAAAACGACGCGAATAGTGGGAACATGGTCAATTGGATTACAGTAATTGTGTAGTCTTTCCAACATTCCCCTAGCTACTGAAGGCTTAGCTTCTATTGTGTGCGCCTAAGCTTGCACCCTTCTAGGGTTATTTAGAGGTGCTATTGGTTGGATCCAAAGTTTACTACATAGAGGTGGGATCAAGTGATAAAGATGTTCCTACGACAAAGGAAACACCAGTAGAGAGACTTTTTGAGTTCCTGCAGTTTGCAAGTGCACAAGATTTGTTTGAGTGCTATAGGGAATGCTTCAATATAAGATTTGAAATTAGTTCAATGATTGATCACTTCAAAGGAGTATTACGAAGAGGAAATGCAAGCTTTCTTTACATTGGCAGGTGATAGTGCCATTCATACTGAAGGTGTGAGGTTTGATCACCTTAGCATGTTGTCATAGACATATTCAAAAAAGGCCAGATTGCAAAAAAAGTATGACATACTTCTTGACCATGTGAAAGTTACTATGGAGCAGTGTAGATTACATAGTAGGAAATGCAGGTTTATTCAGCATCATGTGGCTTTCCTTTTCTATCTACATGAAAAATCAGGAATAGAGGATGTTGAAAAGAATAGTCTTGACAGTTTCAGTGTATAACCTATAGCATTTCTAAGGGACAATCAAAATCAAGAAGAAATGAATGATGTAGAAATGGTTATGGATATAGAGCAAGAAGAAATACTGAGCAGGGATTTTGATGCTAAAATTTTTAAAGCAAGTTTAATTCTTCTAGAGAAAAAAGATGTTTCTATAGAGGTTTCAGAGAAGGAGATCCTTCTGCAATGCCTATCATCCTTCCCACTAAAGAACAATAAGAGTTTTGTACTAACAGATATCCAAAAGCTCTTGAACATAAGGGAGGACTATTGTCTTGGTTTAATAGCAGACAGATGTCAAGTTGCATCAGATTTTTAAGATCCAAATGCCACTAATGAAATTTTCAATGCTTGATATAGAAGCATCATGTGGCAACTTCATTAGTGCATCTAAGGCTATAGAAATGTGCATAAGAAAATTGAAGAACAAGAAAACACTCTTCCCACATAAGAAGAATTTTTTGCTATTCAAGAAAGTATGGGAATCTCTAATATGAGAAGCGAGCAACCAAAGATTCCATGCTCAGAAGGAGAAAATCCTCCACAAGGTTCAATTGACTTGTGGGAGGATAGGGGACTTGTTGTGTGACGATGAGAACAAAAAGGTATTTATAAGAATATATTCATAACATTGTTTTAAAAATTTTTACTGTTTTGTAAAATAAAAATTTTCTTTGTTTATAGCTTGAGATAGCAAATGAAGATGGATTCCTTGGTCAAGGTAGAGGTAAATAAACTTTTGTTGGCAGAGACTCAGCCCTCAGCCACTATATTTGAAGGATACCTCCAGGTGTGCTAATCATTTACCATTCAAAATATTCATATGATCCATGCATTCCATTTATGGCCTTAAAGGTTCTTTCAGCATACTTAGGATATGGAAGGATACAACACAATGCAAAAAAGATAATGCTGATATAGAGAAGCAAGAAGCTATACATATTTTTGGATATGCACCAGGGATGTGGGCATCGAGAGGACACGGTATTTTTTGTGTTATGCGGCATATGCAAACTTGGTAGTTCCTGATTTGGATACCCACGCTCTTGGAGGCTATCAATGCCAAAAGGTATTAAGGTATAAAGGCAAACTACCCAAAGAAGACGAGGCTAAACAGTTATCCAAAGATGAGGGCAAACAACTACCTACAAAAAACCCTGAAAAGGAGGGGAGTCTCTTTGAGGAAGACAAACAGTTGAAGTGAAAAAGAAGAAGACTTTTTTAAAAGTCTTTTCCTACTTTGTATTGAGAACATTTTTTGTTACGATTTGCGTCGCCTTGACTTTTTCTCCTTTTCAATCACCATCCTGCATAAAGATATGCTTTATTTAGCATGATGAGTGTTTATAATATATTGATGTTAATAATAGTGATTGTTTTTGTGTTGTATAAACTAACCTGTTTTTAAAGAATTTCATTGTATCATTGCATTTTCCTTTGGTAGAATGTATTAAAAAACTCCCATAATGCATCTATTTTTGTTTTTTTGCCACCATGTTGAGTTGTACGAAAATAGTTGATACATGCAGCAGCATAGTGTGATTTTTCCATGCCTTGAGTACTCCATGTAGCAAAAGTCTCTTGGTTCCTCACAAATTATGGGCCATGTGCAAACAAAATATGCTTCAAATATAAAAAACATATTAATAATAATTTTATATCATATTAATTAGTAAATGTACGAATTACATGAAGCAAAAACTCTTACTAGGTAGAAGGATTTGTCTTGTTCCCCCAGGCAACTACAATTGTTTCCACCAGCGTCTTGATTGTTGTTTCAAACTAACTTGCGTAATCGCCTTTAGTCATTTGCTTACGTAAGAGTTTTATAAAATTATCAAGCTCTATCCAAAACCTCATACGAAGCATTTTCATCCTTAGATCACTAGCTTGGTTAGTTGTGTGCTTGCATTTTGTGTGCTTGCATATAAAGATTTCCAACATTCTCATATTGCTATAACTTGTTTGTTTTTATAGTTTGATAAGAACCTCTTTGCTTTGGCTCCTCCCACCATTGACACATCTGCTAGAACATCACCAGTGGTACCTGATTTCTTGTCATCCTTTTTAAGTTGCACATGTCCACCATGAAAGCCCATTTAAGAGAGTAAAATCTCACATTGTTCTAAATATATATCCGATAGCTCTGATGGAAAAATGGAATGAGCATAGTCAAGATGAATCTTTAATAGCTTATCCAGTATTCTAATTTATGCATGTAAAGTATAAATGCAAACTCTCTCTAGCTTTATAGGAAGTATGGGATCCCAATTGGGATCCTCAAACACAAAACATGGTTCACCCTTGAATTTGGCTATTTTTATTGACTTTCCTTGCTCTTGGTCTTTGATTTTCCTTTAGCCTTGGTCTGGTGTTTATCACCAGTTACTTGCTTTGGTCTTGTCTTTGGATGGAAGCTTCATACAATCCATTATAGGATTGTACCAATCCAGATAGTTCATGCCTGCCATGCAATAGAGTCATGGGTCTGCACATCTAGGACCACCACACACCCCATACATGCACTTCTAGGACCACCACACACCCCATACATGCACTTCAATGCTTTCAAGTCAGCACTCATGTGCCACTCAACTGTAAAGTTTCCTACCCCATCCACCACAAGCGTCTCACCTTTATTCTGAGCATCAATGATGCTTGGAATTTATGTGTGCCAAAACAACCATTTAAGAGAATCATGACTCTCACCTGACACCGCAACCACCCCTATGTACCATAGTTCTGACTCTGATTGTGTGCTATGTAATGGATGGTATTCCTTACCTTAAGCATAATTTAAAGCTTTGTTCATCAGTCCTATACTGATTCTTTCCATTTTTTGATGTTTGAGAATTTGTGCATCATCAAGCTTGATAACAAAAATAAGATTACCCTCATAGTCCTCTATTATGCACTGATAGAACTTCACCATGGCTGATTGGACCCTTCTAACATCTATAAATATGTTATTACACATATCATACTTAAATATCGATTTCTTTTTTTTTTGGGGCTTCTCTACAGTCATGAAACCGTCAATGTGTTTGTATTCACCTATGAATCATGGAATAGCTAAATTTTGTTGGTGTCATGTCATTGCTACAGTATGTGGTCGAGGTAAGCCGAACACACAAAAATGATAAGGCTTCATACCTTGGATGGGTAGCTTTGATATAGCTCTATATCCCTTTCTACTTATTAAGCCTTGTCACATGCCTCCACCACACCTCATTAAGCTTGACCAAGTCACGAAAGTCATTGGAAACTTCCTTGACTACCTTCCTTTGAAGCACTGCACATTGCAAGAACTTGAGCATTTCAATCATATCATTGTTTTTGATAGAAGACTTAATCATAGAAATTCTATCTAGAGGATTATCCAAGCGGAAACCTCCCACACTATTCATGTAACTTCGAGCAAGCCTTATCCATTCCTTCTTAGCACTCCCATGTGTGGCTACTAGTAGGCATGAAACACTCTTAAACTATCTAGATCTCACTCTTAACCCAAAAGGAGTGCGTTTTAGTTGGGTTTTTTTGGAGTGCTTTTTCCAGCTTGTTCCTCCAATTTTTTGTTAGTTTGTCTAAGCTCTATTACCTCTTCTTGAGATGACTACTGAAGTAGCCTTTCTAACTCATTTACACGTTGAGTTTGTGAGATCACAATGTCCTCTAGTCCTTTAACAGATTGCTTGTACACACCAAGCATAGTTTTAGCCATATTTATGTGTTGATAATGGAAAATAGTAGCTTGATTATTCAATCTTGAGCAACATCCAAGCAAGCCTTCTCTACCATCCCCAATGAATTGAATAAGATCATGCAAGGTGCTAAATGATGGAGGCTTACCAGTTGATGGGTAAAGAGGGTATAGACCTCTTTGAACCCACAAATCTACATGCTTCTTTCCTTCTGCATGTAGCCTTTGAGCTTCAGCCTCATCCTATAGAGTTTGAGCTTTAGCCTCATCATGTAGAGATTTGTGATGAATACTTCGCCACATGCAATATTCTTTGTCGAGTACTAAGTTGATATGGTGTATTTTCTTTAAGTGTGGATCAACTCTTGGAGTCGCCATAGAAATGAAAATGATCCAAAGAGAAAGCAAGACATGGCGGAGAGAGAAAAAAAGAAAGAAAAGAGAGGGAAAAACGCACGTCATATCCTATGGAAGAGAGAAGTATGTTATGTATTCAAATATTTGAAATTAGCTTATTTTAGAAAACGTGTACTAAAGTAGGTAAGAGGGCTGCCAAAAGGATAGGTGAATTAAAGACTATAGCATATTAAAGACACTCTCCTCTAAATATAGGTAAGAGAGACGCATTTAATATAGCTATTTGTCTCTACTATTTTAGTTAGATCACTTTGATTAAGAAAGTTAATCCAATCCTTACATGGCCCTTTTTTTTCATTTTTGGCCCTAATGTATACAGGATGCACAAATGCCTAAGGAGGCTAAGTTGGAAAATTGTCGCCATCTACACCAAGGAGTAAAACCCATCGAGTGTGAAAGCACATTGATCACGGGAATGGAAGCCTCAAGGGGTTTCAAACCCTCAAGCACTATCAATCTAATGGTTAGAACTCTGTAATCTAATCACTCATGAGGGAGAACCTAGCAAGACTTCTCTCGTCTCTCTCTCTCAATCACACTCCACATCTAGCTAATCACAAGCAAGAATCAAGAAAGCTTACCTCAAGTACACACACACACACTCAAGCACTCACACATGCACGTAAGCAACTCAACAAGACTGAATAGAAGCTTGAGCTCAATAGTTGATTGTGTTATCAAAAGTGGCCTTACACTTATAATTGGGCTTTGCCCAATTGCCTTTTAGAAATATAATTGTTTTGTTCATATACATGCCAAGAGTCTTTATTGTTTTGAAGTATAATTGCTTAAAGGTAACTCTCTTTTGCTTCAAGGTAGAGATTTGCCTCTTTGGGTTTTAGTGTAGTGGTAACGCCCTTAACTCTCGAAAGGAAGGTATAAGGTTCAAATCTACCCACTCTCATAGTGGAAAGTGATGGCATATAATTCTAGCACCTTCAACCTTCACATTAGAAACAAAAAGAATAGAATTGTTTTTTTGTATACATGTAAGTCTATTCTTTTGTTTGGAATTGTAATTGCTCATATGCAACTCTTCGTAGTATTTTCAAGAAAGTTTCGAGAAAGTATAATCGTTGCTTCAATGATTTAATAATCGAAATAGTTGTATCACTCTAATGTACACAACAATTGAATAGACCAATTCCCTTCATCACTAGGCCTAGCCTTGGAAGCATTTGTGGTTCATCAGTAATTAGCTAGCTATTTTTTTAATTTTATTTTTTTGTTAAGAGTTACAACAAGAGGGGCCGGGCAGCTCACCGAGTGAGTGGGGGTGGCAAGGATGGAACCTAGGACCTCTTGCAAAAAAAGCTACCTCACCGAGTGGTAAGGATGGAACCTAGGACCTCTTTGCAAAAATAATAATAATAATAATAATCTCAAATAAGGTAGGCTTTTTTTTTGGGGGGGGGGGGGGGGGGGGGGGGGGGGGGGGGGGTAAACTCTATCTAGAAAGGAAGGCAACCACTTGGAACTTTGCCAGTTCTTCTGATGTTATTGGCGACCTCTGCCACTTTGATTGTTTTGGCAGCTCGCATTGCCTCCGCAGAAGCCTTCTTTTGCTCCGCCTTCTTATGTGCTAAGGCAATCTTGTTCTGCATCTTCTCGAACGACTTTGCCCTTTTCTCTTCCAATTTCATCTAGCATTCGTACATAGCACAATAATAAGTCCAATCCAAAAGAAATCCAAGCTTTTTTCCAATGAAATCTAAGCACATGTATACAACACTCATTTGATTAATTGAGTGATTGATTATTACTTACTTATAACCCACATGAAAAAATCATTTGATTTATTGAGTGTGCTTATTTAATCAACGCACTCACCTCCACTTTCTTCATACTAACGCTTGCTTTGATCCTTTGCTGGTTCTCCCAAGCATTTATTTTGGACTCTTCTCTTCTATAGCTGCACTCATAACACGCTGCTAAGATCAGTCTTGGAATCTGCGTATCGAGTCGTTAGTACGTTACCCACACCTAGTGTAAAATGTGAGAATTTGGTGTTCAATTTAAACATACCGGTTCCTATTTTTGGAATTCTTTGCCTCCTGGTAGGCAAAGGCTTGCGCAAGGACCTTGTCTCTTCTCACTTTCTCCAGAGCTTGTCTTGCTGGATTGGTAATGGGGACACCACTTTTATCCTTAATGGAACTGCTAGTTGAGGAGTTGAATACAGAGGGAAGGGATGGCCTGCTGTTATTATGATCATCAGCGCCTAACACCATTGCAAGGCTCTCTCCATTGGAAGGATATGTGTGTGACAGCCCTGTGTTGTTGTTGTTGTTGGTGATGTTCATGGCATATCCAGCAGATTCTGGTGATTGAGCTGATCTCATTACAGTTGTGGGCACAATCTGCATATTGTTGTTTTCTTCTGATTCTGCACTCCTGCTACCATGGCTCGAGCTCCGGGACGACAGAAGCATCTCTGAAATTCTGTTGAAATCCACATCCTCAATCTCCCCACCTGCACACACAACAATCATCACCTCCTATTTAGCTCGCTCTCTCTCTCTCTCTCTCTCTCTCTCTCTCTCTCAGCTTGAGCACAAGTGTGCACATGCGCCTGGCCTCACACAGGTCTGTGTTGTGTATGTGTAGGTGTCACAGTGTGTGATAATGTTTATGTCTAGGAATATGCAGATGTAAATGAACATGTATATGCATACGTAAATGTATATGCACATGCATATGTATGTGTACATATACATATGTATGTGGTTACATATACATATGTGTAGGTGTGTGTGATAATGTGTATGTCTAGGAATATGCAGATGTAAATGAATATGTATATGCATATGTATATGCGTACATATACATATGTATGTGTTTACATATACATATGTATGTATATATGTACGTATATATATACACACACACACGCGCACACATACATGTATGTTCGTTAATGCGTATGTATGTGTATGTATATGCATGCATATGCACACATATATGCATACATATACTTCTCAGCTCTCACCACACTTTGCCTTGATAAAATTAGCCTGCCAAGTTGACTCTACATTGAGTGAACTAATCATGTAGCAGTTTGTTACTTAATCCGAACACTCAAACACCTTATGAATCATTCATACTAGGTAAAACCTTGTACAAAGGTTAGAAAATGTTCTGACCTTCCCTCATCACCGTCAGAGCATTAGTCATCCTACTAACGTCATCATCAGTAGTTGCTGGCCTCCTATCTCCAACTCTCACAAAAGCTCTGAAGTTTGGATAATTATACTGATTGTTTCTCAGAAAGTGATCTTCTTGAATCTCAGGCAACTGTTGCTGCTGGTGATCTCCACTGTAAATGGTGTCTTCAAGACTGCTAGGGGTGTTGGTAGCTTGCCATGTACCCATGGCAACTGCGGCCGCAAGCATGGCATCAAATTCCATGCTCAGGGTCCTCCCATTTGCAGACCCCAAGGAGAGCTCTGAAGCTGCTTCTGATATTGTCCTGTGAAGGCCATTGTTGTTGTCCATTGGTTCAGGGTGATGTTGAAATATATGAATCTCTTCCACAGACGGCTTCCTGCCCCTATCCTCCATCACATGCTTATCATCAATGGGCCCTGACCTCTCTGTAAACACACAAAATTTAACATATAACATTATTTGATAATGTTGTTGATAAGTGCTAGCAAATTAAGTGTGGAAATCATTGTGAAGTGTATGCAATGAGATATGTATGTATGACCAACCTCTTGCATAGCGGGAGGACCCCCTGCTATTCTCTCTGTTATAGGAGAAAAGCTTGCTGGCAAGAAGAGCTAGAAGACCTCCCTCTGAGCCCGAAGAAAATGAGCTTCCAGTAGGGCTATCCGGAGGTGCCTCAGACACACCGTCTTTCTGTAACAAATGCAATCACAAGGTTTATCTTGATTATGGTGCTCAATTGCACAGAAGACAATACAAGAGAACTGTGTTGATTAAGGTCTTGATTAGAAAATAATTTGGTTGCAACATAATCTTATAATTTCAGTATGGTTACAAAGGAAGGCGTAATTACCCCATGTCTTTTGCTAGTAGAGCCTTCGTCTCTTTTGCTGCCGGAGGCCTGAGCGTCCAAATTGCTTTGATAAGTGAAATTGTTACAGGGATTAAGCTGATTAATCTTGAGTGCTAAAGCTTCTGGTTTAGGTTTTAGTGGTAAAGGGCGAGGGGAAGAAATGGGTGAAGAAGGTGATGGACTGCAGATAGGAGATGGTATGGGTACTGGATCAATCTCTCCATGTTGATGGTTAATGTTCAGTACAGAAGTTGGGCTTGTGGACTCCAACCATAACTTCACATTCTCCTTGTTTGCAGATGTATGGATGGCCCTCCTGCTGAGATTAAATGGAAGCTCAAGCTCCTTTTTACCATTCATCGATTCAACATCTTGCGCTGGCCATTTGACATGATGATTCTCCTGATCAGGAATCATCGTCTGATTGGTGCTGGGCTGATTGTAAATTGTAGCCTCCCAGAATCGGAAGGGTAAAGGGTGGCCATTATTGCAGGATGAAAGCTTGATATTGTACTGGCTTTGATCTGAGGTTGCAGAACTACACTGCTCAGCATTTTGCTTGAAGCTTGGCATAATTAGGGCTGATAAGCGGGTAGCTTATATGCTTAATAACCGAGGAGGGTTACTGCCGAAGCGGCTAATTAGTACAGCTAACTGAGGTAACAGGTTCTAGACATTAATCAAAACAAGTTGATAGCAAGGTATACTATTAAGATTTTGGTTCTCATTATGATTTTTGGAGAAGTCCCAGCTATATATAAGGATTGACTGCCACTGCTAAGACAGCGGTGTGCCAGGCTGGCAGCCGCTATTCTGAATCCTGATTCGCATCAATAGCCCCACGAAGAGTCAACGATTCTTCAAAGAGGAAAAATCTAGTGCCACGTTTCATCCCGTGGCGCGTCCAAGCTGGCCCTGCGTAGTGGATATGAGGACACGTGCCCTGTCCCTATCCGTCGCCAGCTTCTGCCACTCAGATTAAGTTCTCGACACCTGGCACGTGTAATCCGCGTATGATGTGTGCCTTCACCGCGTTTCCTGTTTTCAAATTGCCCCCCCACGTGACAAATAGCTCCTCAAAGCCTTTAGTTTTTTGTGTCCGATCCGGTGCTCGAAAAAAACACTCTAGATCGGCATGAATGCCCGTGGAGATTTTTTTCAGAACAAGGTTGCTTTGAGGGTCTTTTGCAAGCTCTGATAGGTCTGAGGCAAGCTCTCATAGGTAGGCAGGGGGACGTGTCAGGAAGAGGCATGCGGGAGGTGCTCTGCGAGGCAAGGAAGAGAGATGGAGGCCTTGCATTGGGCATGAAGAGGTAGGAGTGAAAAAAAAGGCTGGAAAAGAAAACGATTGTAGTATAGCTGACATCTTGTCCACCGGATTTTGTTGTGTAATCAATCAAAAGAAATCATGCAAATAACAGGTGGGAATGCATGTGGCGATAATGTCTTCCTCCCCACCACACCATAGATGTTAATCACTTTCATTTTCGACACATGCAACAAGGAGTTTAGGTGCCACTGCAATGCCACCACGGAGTGAGCCCCCCTATGTAGCAGGAGGTAATCAAGGTGGAGGGGGATGCTCCGCCTAAAGTGAATAGCATTAGGTCTCTTATGAACCTAAAGTGTCCAGCCAGTTACACTTTAAGTGAGTGTGAACACTTATGGCCATGTATATAAGTGAATATCTCTCATAATACAAGGATACTCTCCCATTGTGCAATAGAGTCTTACTCTTGCTAATCTCTCTCTCTAATGCATGCTAGTGAGTGTGTGTGAGTGATGTGAGGTGAGAGGAGGGACGAGTACACGTAGTACAATGCGGTGGTGTGACAATGCTCATGGGAGACGCACTGGAATTGCTTCTCAAGGAGTTGTAGAGCTTGGAGACCTCAAGGGTTACGAGCTCGGCCAACTGGAAAGATCCTCAACGATAGTTGCAGTTCACCAGGTAATCTCTTGTTGGATGTGTTTCAAGGAGGGTTAGGGTGAGCCATAACACTCGACATCTCCATGGATCTCCATAAGATTATTCTCATAAATGTAGGAGGGGAGAAATCCTTAGCCAACCTGTGCACTACAAGAACCTCCCTAATGTGGCTTCCGCTATGGGGCAAAGGACCATTTCATCAGATATTGCCCTATCAAATACCCAAAATGGCTCATCCATGAAGTTAATACGGCCCTCCAGAGGGAATTAAAAGGCAAGAAGGTGGATGAATAGGGCTTTCAGCAAGACAGGAAAGGGAAGAATGGGGGGAAACCCCCTGGCCGCACTCCCCAATGCAACAACCACATAACACCCGCTTCGTAGCTCTTTTGACCCTTCCAAACTCATACACGCCAAGGAATGAGAACATTAGAACGTTTCGGAGGTCATTTGGAGGGCCTTTTAGAAGAGAGAGAAAATAGCTGCCAACCAATGAGAAAGCAGGCAACGTAACGTTGAAAATTAGCTATACTTATTTAAAAATTCTTAAAAAGTTTTTATGTATATTCCAAAAACAATCGTATCCATCTTAAATATATAACTTTTTTGGAGAATCTGACAAAAATTGCATTGAAGACGCCTGCCCAAGTACAGATGGAGATTTTTTCATCCTCGATATCTTGTCTTTACTTGTCGAGGAGGGAAATTTTAAAGTGAACTACCTTCGTATGTATTCTTCTTCTCGTTTTGCTCTCTTCATTCTCCTAGCTATGCACTGCTTTCCTTCATCCTTCTACTCTAATCTTTCAGTTCTGCATATTTTCTAAACAATGGCTACAAACCATCGGTTCATATCATGTCGGTCATACCGTGCATCGGAGGACATTGACAAAACACTTCAAAGGCCAAGGAGACCTAGACCATCAGTATTTTTTGTACTTATCTCCAACACAGTCAATGAACAGAACCAATGGACAAAAGTTCAAATAACCAAGGGAACCTAGGTGCTTATGCAACCAAGAAAGCGAAAACATACAAGCAGCAAGAACATTTTCATAACGTCATGGAAGGGTAGAATCAAAGACTTCAAGATAGAGAGATAGAGAGCGGAAGGACAACTATAAAGGAGGTGCTTGTGCAACATGTCTACATGCACAACGAGCTTGTACTTATTATTAGCAGAGAGGATCAATCATCCTTGCAACCACATAAAATAAATTGTAATCCTCTGAACCTCAAAGCAATTCATTATTGTTATCAGTATTAATACAATTAATCATTGAATTATTGTTCTCATTTTTAAGTTCAATTGTTTGTGTATGCAGATGTGTATCCCTCATCATATGAAGAGTGGCAACCAATTGAGTGCATGATTGGGATCATGACTATGGTACATGCACACATTGGGCAGCTGCAGTATGAGGGGAGGACTAAAAGAAGTCTTGCTGATGCAAGTATTTTTTTTATGACCACTTTTACTATTTGCTGGACAAAGCCAATACCCATGGACGCTTGGAAAAGTTGCCTCTCCAAGCAGATTGGAACCACATAGATTGGCCAATTCCTGATTCATGCATTATAGAATCTATTAAGAGTAAGCTTTACAAAGACGTGCAACAATCACTACGAGGGGGTAGTCCCACACGGATAGTGACAATTGTGCTCTACCTACCAATAACTATTTTTGTGGAGCTTTTCAATGTCTGTGAGGTTAAAATTGCAAATACTATGCTCATTTGTGTATATAGTAAACATACATATATTTTTATGTACAGGGACGACTGTATTGTCAATTTTTTAAAGAAACAAGCATAAATAATGACTTCTTCACTTGACAGGTGTTACCCTTAAGAAATAAGGAAACAAATGCGCTTGCGATGCATTCTGGTTTTTAAAAGGTATATTTAATGCTGTTTTTGTGATGGTAATATGATCTAGAATAGGTACTTGGTAAGAGATTTCGTTGAGCTGAAGCATTGGTCGTGAGGCACATGGAGTATTGTTGTGAGGCAGCTGGAGCGGGGTTCGTGAGCTAGAGTGTTGGAGGCTGAGCTGGAGCATTGGTCGTCAGCTTAAGTCGACTTTTGGACAAAAAACCAAACACGCGTTCACGGATTGCAAGAAATAAAATGACATTAAATAATGGAAAAGTGTGCTTTAAATGCGACACGTGTAGAGTGTACTTTTTTCCACGTGTCATTGTTTTATTCGTTGCATGCAGATTGACCGTTTGACACAAATATCGAAGCACTCCACGTAACACGCTGCTGCGATTGAATGTCATACGGTCACATTTAAATATCACGTTCAAACTTAAATAGCACTGCCCAATAAACTATTCTCACACACAAACTCATGGAACTAGAGAGTTTTTTGGCCCAAATTTCTCTAAGGTTTCTCAAAAAGTCCAGATTTTGACACAGTTAGAGTTTCTACACCCCAGTTGCGAGAATCTGCTGTCGCTTTCGAGAGAAACAACGACTTAAACTACGCTTTTAGTACAGTAATTTCAGCTGTTAGAATGGAGGAAAAGCGCAACAAAATGGAAACAGACATCAATCAAAATATATATTCCAGAGCAAGTAGGTGTATAACGCTTTTTCACGTACCTTCTTTAAAGAAATTATTTTAAAATCTTTAGATGCTTTTTCACGTACCTTCTTTAAAGAAATTATTTTAAAATCTTTAGATGCTTTTAGTTCTCAAAGGAATCCCTGCATGCAGCAGCCATATGACACGAATAGGCTAATCCTGGATATTTCAAGACAAAATACCTCATCATTTTGCTTCCCAAAACAAATTCGGTTTCGATAGCCAAAAGACGCGATATTCTATTTTGAAATCCCTTACTTTTTCATTTTCGCGTCAAATGGCTACATACACAAATACACACACAAACACACACACACACACACACACACACACACACACACACACACACACATAGATATCCTTAAGTATATACTTCAAATATATAGATATCCTTAAGTATATACTTCAAATATGTGTGTGTGTGTGTGTGTGTGTGTGTGTGTGTGTGTGTGTGTGTGTGTATGTGTGTGTGTGTGTGTGCATGTCTATATGCTTTTATATGTGTAGATATAATTTTTTGTGTCAGTGTCTGTATATTGGTATATCTATGTAATTGTACATTTGTATATATGCATAGATACGCCTCTACGAGATTTTGCATGTGCACGTAAACTATATTCAAGTTTGCTTTTGATAGTCAAAAGACGCAATATTATGATTTCAAAGCTCTTATTTTTGTATCTTCACATCAAATGGCTACTTATATTTTCTCTCTCTCTCTCTCTCTCTCTCTCTCTCTCTCTCTCTCTCTCTCTCTCTCTCTCTCACACACACACACACACACACACACACACACACACACACGCGCGCGCGCGCGTGCGCACACACATAGATCGACACATAGCGTGCGCACACACATAGATCGACACATAGCTATTTTACAAACTGTTTTTATAAATTAATCATATATCTGTTTCTTATAATGCAGGGTCGAGGGGATTTAAAAGAAAGTTTTCTGAAATGGATGCAGAGTATAGCTTTAGAGAACGGAAAGATGTATTGGATAAGCAGCCAAGGGAATCAAAGATTTCAAAGAAGAGGTTGATCGATTTTTCATTAGGTTCAGTTGTTTCTTCAAGTGACGCTCCTCTTATAGTGCAGAGTGAAGTACCTAAATCTGCTCTACCAATTATAGCAATGTCTTTCGTATTTGATTACAGGCATGTCAAGAGTTCTGCAGGTCTTGTACTTTATAGTGAGTCTGCAAAATTAAGCAGGTCTTCCAGTGTTGTTCCAAATATTTGTGCCTTAAAGTAGAGGATCCCGATTCCGAGGAACAAATTAAGGCCAGCAGGGATTATGATAGTAGTGCCGACAGCTTAGATTCTGTGTGGTAGAAGCTAATAAGGATATGCCAAACTTGTCCTTGATTCCTGTCATGGCAAGGAAGTCAGTAAAAAGAGATGTTGATTTCTCTATAGGAACTCATAAGGAACAGGAGGTTGTAACAGGGATTTTGAAAGATGAGTTACTATCATTTGATGAAAAATTGTTTGATTTCATCTTCGCTTTTGGGGCTAGTGAGCAGTATCATATATTGGTTGATATTTTCAATAGGCCACTTGACATTTCGTTAATTTTGGAGCAACATGCAGATTTTCTATCAAAGGAGAGGTCTGATTTTGAAGCTTCTCTCAGGAATGGGAGAGTCCCTATTTGTGGGAGAGCTTATGTACATTTAATGGATTGCTCTCCAAGTTCCAAGTACCTGAATCTTCTCCAAAAAAGGTATTTGCAGTTTTCTTCTGACCGCAAAGCGATATGCTCCGTACACCCCAGGCACTATAGGCTGCTGGAGGAATCAATCGGATTCCTATGTTTCCTTCATTGTCTATACACTATTCTCCCTTCATTAGGGGAAGAGGTGTTCTACGAGGAGACTGTTGATGAGGATGTGCCTGCAGATGAGACCAGCCGGCCTGATGACGAAGACATAGAAGTTGTTAATGAGGTCCAACTTGAATGGGAGACAGAAGAAGCGAAGACCCTAGACCTGGTTCTTCTCAGGAATCAAGGTTTGAAGATGCCAGATGATCGACAGGAGTTCAATGTTGAAGATAGCCAGTTGATCTTACCTGTACTCCTCCCAGAGTTCGAAATTGGTGGGAAGGTGTATCTCCTTTTGAGTGACATACAGAATACATTTAGGATACGTGAAGACTACGCTCTATCTGCCATAGCCAGCTTTTATGATGGAGAGGAGGGATTTGTTTCAGAGGACTCTAGTGACGAAGAGGCCCTCGAGTTGAATTTTGATGGCAAAGAGTGTCTAAGGAAGTGTTTCAATAAGGCAAGGCAGTATAGGGATGATAAGTATAGGGATGATAAGGCAAGGCAGTATAGGGATGATAAGTATAGGGATGATGGATTAGTCCCAGACGATCAGTCTATCAAAAAGTTTCAAGAGGATCACGGTTTTGATAAGCTGAAGGACTCTACACGAGGCTGGGTGGACAAGAAGATACCGGCAAAAGAGAGCTCAATTGATCTCTGGATCAACAACGCATTTGTAGCAGATGAAAGCACTCAGGTAGTACTGGAATATATATATATATATATATATATCTCATATTTTTGTGGTATTCAAATTTCTTGCAGACCTTTATGGTGGAGGAGCCATAGCAGTTTTTACAGAGGCACAATCGGAGCTACCATGGTAGAGATGCTGCATTATAGATTACTACCTAAAGAGATTATCAACTGCAAAGATTTTGATCTAGCTCTATGAGCCAACAGGGCGTCTTAGCAAATTTCTTGTTCAAGAGACTCTCTCGCTTTCTTGGTGGTACAATAATACCCAAAACATATTTTTAGATAATTCTTGTAGAGAAACTAAGTGTAGTAGATATTTTTGGATACTACCCTGGCTTAAGAGCTTCTAAGAGAGCTTACTTTCTTACATACACTGCTAATGCTTTATCCTTAGGTATAGAGAATCCTGAGGAGTTAGATGAGTATGAAAAACATTTTCTACGTAGATTCAAGCAACCAGCACACCGTGTTAGCAATAAATTACTCAAGGACAGAGAATCCTGAGATTGTATTAAAAAATTCCTTATATCATTATATTCTATTAATCTAGCGGAATATTTACATAAATCTTTTTTTCTCTCCATTTTTTTTGTGCTTGGATAGCACTTGAGTTTTAAAAGCTTCAGATCTTTTCTGTTTTCTCTTTTCTATATCTCTAAGTGTCTGAAGCATCTTAGACGACTTTAAGGTTTCTTTCTTGTGTAGTTGTTGGAGTATTCTACGCGGTAGAACCATTGGAGTACTTCATGCATGCTGTTTGCTTTTCTGCTTCCTCCACCATGTTGTGTATACCTGAAATATGCATTTTGTGCCATATAGTGTGACTTTTCCATCCCTTGAGTGTTCCAAGTACTAGGGTTTCCATATTTTTGGATAAAAATGGCATATGGTTGTAGAGAATATGTTGCATATCAACAAAGAAAGAATCAAATGTTATACTTATCCTATATTTTTTCTCTTCGGATTTTTGTGACTTTCCGCTTGGTATTGACCAAGAGCTCCTGAGTTAGGCGAACAACTACGCTCCAAGCTATAGCCTCCCCTAGGGTCCCCAGAACACTGTGACGAGACATGTCTCTTGTGATGGGGTGTTTTACCCCCCCATGCAAAATTGACAGGGCCTACAGCACTGTTGATCTCGAGGAGTGCTTCTTCTTTCGCTTGGGAGGGCACCGTAGTTCATAGCATTCACCTCTCTTCTTAGGACCTCATCATTTGATTCCAGTTACATCCTCATCATTAGGTACTTCTTTTGCTTGGGAGGGCACCGTAGTTCATAGCATTCACCTCTCTTCTTTTAGGACCTCATCATTTGATTGTAGTTGGATGTTAGGTACGTCCTCATTAGGATATTTTGGAGATCATTTGTAGGGCCTTCTAAGAAATTCACGAATTTCTATTTTCTCTCTCTAGAAAAAATGTACAAATATAAAACAACTGAATTTTAAGATGTGATTATTCTACTCTTGCATTTATAAATAGCTGCAAGCTTTTCATAAATTCGAATCCTAATATAACCTTATTCTAATATAATTCTTGTCACCTTGTCATAAAGTAGTTATTTTCGTATCTTATACACCAAGATAGGGCTCTTTAATGAATCAACAGCATTTTTCTTCTCTTTGCCTCTGGTCTCTTGCTCTAGTAGAGCGCCTTCTATCTTGTGTAGCTTCAATTTAGGTACATTCTTTAATGTTTCTACAATGTTTTCATATTCACCTTTTCTCTCTCTAGAAAAAATGTACAAATATAAAACAACTGAATTTTAAGATGTGATTATTCTACTCTTGCATTTATAAATAGCTGCAAGCTTTTCATAAATTCGAATCCTAATATAACCTTATTCTAATATAATTCTTGTCACCTTGTCATAAAGTAGTTATTTTCGTATCTTATACACCAAGATAGGGCTCTTTAATGAATCAACAGCATTTTTCTTCTCTTTGCCTCTGGTCTCTTGCTCTAGTAGAGCTCCTTCTATCTTGTGTAGCTTCAATTCAGGTACATTCT
This sequence comes from Cibotium barometz, assembly GCF_041138505.1. Classification (NCBI taxonomy): domain Eukaryota; kingdom Viridiplantae; phylum Streptophyta; class Polypodiopsida; order Cyatheales; family Cibotiaceae; genus Cibotium; species Cibotium barometz. Next base: position 49,098,114 of record NC_141066.1, on the reverse strand, counting down.
TTAATGTTTCTACAATGTTTTCATATTCACCTTTGTCCACACTCTTTAGAAGCACTGCCTCATCATCTTCTACCTTTTTGCCAATGGCTGCCAATTGTTGCCTAATGCTTTTATATATATTCAAGTGTGTGATTAAAGGTTCACTTTCCTTCATATCCAATTTGTAGAATTGCATTAACAGATTTATCTTTGAATTTTTAGCTTGTGTGCCAAATAGTTTATTAAGTTTATCCCATGCATCTTTTGCCCATTGTATCCCTGTGATGTGATGAATGATTTCATCATTTAAATTGAGTGCGATAAGTCCCAATGCTTTTTCCTTCCTGCTCTTCCACTCATTTTTCCCTCTCACCTCTGGGCATTCATCTCTTCCTTCAACTAGCCCCCACAGATTTTTCCTCATGATGAGCAGATACACGGTTTTTGTTTGCCATGTGTAAAACTACTCCCCCACTAACGTGCTTAACAAAGTAGATAATAACAGAAAATATCATCTCCACATTGATTTTGATAGTGAGTATGAGCCCATTGAAAAGCACAGAAAATAATCTACAACGCTCTCATCAAACGATAAGGCAAACATGAGAGGGTCTGGTTTGCAGCACATAGATCTTTGGTGTGATGGATCAATCTATCCTATCAACCCTACAACCGCTTCCCATCCTCCATTCTCTAATCCCACAACTCTATTACGTTTTATAGGAGATGGAGTCAATGGATTACTAGGATACTATCAATCCATTACTGCCTATGCAAATAGTGAAAGGCAATACTCTCAATACCAAGCAGCTCAACTTCTTTGTTCAACAGAAGAATGCAAGGCACTAAAATTGAGAGTGGAGAAAAATGATATTGAACTTGCAAGACTATGGAAATAGTTGAGGCACAAGGAAACAAGAGTTGGACTACGACGACAAAGGAAGAGAAAGCTCAAGAACGTTGAGAACCTGAAGCCTAGATCGGATGGGCTAAAGAAACGAATCCAAGCAATAAGGTAAGAGATGTATTTAAAGCTCTGTTTATTTTGTGTTCTTGATGTTAGAACTTATCATTAGGTGGCTTAAAGAAAAGAATCCAAGCAATAAGGTATGACTATGTTAGAAATTATGAGTGACTGTGTTCTTAATGTCAGATATTATCATTGTTGTAACTACAGGGTTGTACTGCATCCTAACAAGGAAAATATCAATCAGAATATGCATCAAGCAAAGCAATTTAAACCTCTGCTTACATCAAGAATGACAAAGAAAATGTAAAGCACCAAGACAAGAAAAGTATATAAATCGAACTACATTAGAAGAATCAAGTACGAACAATGGAAAAGTCTCCATAATGTAGTGAAAGATCAAGAGAGTGAATTAAGGCATGCAAAGGTAGAGGTTTGGCGATCAATTGATGTTCTTTTCAGAATGTGTGACAAAGTTAACCAGACACAACAAGATAAAAAGAGCTTTCAAGACAACCTGCAAACTTTCAAAAGAGTCATGAAGATAGCTTGGATGAATTCCAACATAACACACTACATAGTAAGGTTCATGATTATGTTCTTTTAGTTGACAGAAGATCAATGAGGGGGACCCATCTCTAAAAAGTGAGGCCATCCTGTTGAGATTCAAGCTCGATGTCAGTGTGAGCCAATTGTGCTATGTGCTGGCAGATTAGGTAGGAACATGTGTGAGACATAAATGACCGCGTGTCCAGCTGGTCATAGTGTGTGGACATTAGCTAGGGTTAGTAGAGTGTGGACACAACTCATAGTGTGTTGTGTGGATTATGGATTATGGCATTATGCTTTGTGTGAGAGTGGAGATGGCTTCCCTCTATGGTTAGGGTTTGCAATATACATTAGGGTTTGCTCCTGTGTGTGTGTCTCCTCCCCCTCTACCGTTCTTTCAACATGGTATCAGAGCCTTGTGCTGTTTATTATGGTTTATGAGTGAGTGAAGAGAAGAGGAAGAAGAAGCTGTGAAGAGAAGTTGTGAAGCTAGCCATTGGAGCTGTGAAGCTTGGAGCACACAGATTCTTATCAGATCTGAGAGCTTGGCCTATCGGGTAAGGTCTTCTAAACATCCTTGAGCGGATTGCAGGTGATACAGGAAAAAACAAAGCAAGTTAGAGCAAATCAAAGCAAAGAGAAATTCTGATTTTTGGAAGCTTTCCATTAAAGCTTGGAAACACTGATGTATGGTGAAATAGAAGTGATTCTGGCAAAAGACACATGTATTTGACAAAGAGGGATGTATTGGCAACCCCTATGCAAGCCTTAAACAAATTTTGGAGCAAGTTACATGCATTTGACTGAGTGAAATTACTGGTTTTTTGAGCTCTCACAAAACAGAGAAAAGGAGGTGAAGATTTGATGCATTTGGAGCGTGTTTTTGGCTAAAATCAAACCATTGATTGGTTGCACACATACCTAGGTGTCTTGGACACTTGTAGGACTCATCAATTAGCAATTCAAACCTTCCGAAAGGCCTCTACAGCAGGCGCCAGAACAGGGAAATAGAGCTGATTTTTGATCATTTTGGTACGAGGAGATCAATTACTCATTGGTTGCTTGGTCCCTTCCACAATTGCTTTAGCAATTGGTTGCTATACACTTTGGAGAAGAGGGCTATGTGATTGGATTGATGAATTATGCCTAATTGAGTTGGGAATGAGCTGATTAAACAGGCTGTCCCCCACCACTGGTTGTTGCAGAGAAACAGAGCAATTTTAATTGAGCAATTAATCTTTGGTCTCATACAATTGGACAAATTCCTCTTACATGGAGTTGATGGACACTATTTCTAAGCTAATGAATGCCTGATTGCTCAATTTGGACAAATATTGAAGAAACTAGAGACATTTTCCTACTGGTTTTTCCCAAAACAGAGAAAGGGGTTTTCAAAAATTGATATGTACACATGTCAGATGGTGTTGATACTCTACATTGAGGTTGTTTAGGTGTCAATGCAAGTTGCCCATACTTGATTGCACCACTACATTGTGATTTAGAGGCGTGAAAGCGCATCAAAACAGGGTATCTCAGACTGCGTGAGTCAGTTCATCTTGGATGCATACAGGTTGATTTTCTACATCAAATTCGAAGATTTGTGGTTACTTTGGAGTATCTGGAACACTCATTGGAGTGTGGTTGAGCTGAGAGGAAGGCTAATTTATAGATTTGGAATTGTGCGGAAGGTGTATGCATTGAGCAAACATGTCGGATAATCCAGTACAGATTGTTGGTGAAAAGCTGGATAGGAAGAACTTCCAAGCATGGAAGTACATGATAAAAAGTTTCTTGAAGGGAAAAGGATTCAAAGTGCTACATTATCTGTCTGTGTATTTCTGATGCTATGCTCATACACATACAGGATGCTGAGAATCCCAAAGATGCATGGGATACTTTGGTAAAGATGTTTGATACAGATACAAGTGCTTGCAAGTCTCAGTTGTTGCGACAGCAGATACATAATGTGAAAAGGAATAAAAGGAGCATACATGATTATGTGCAAGAAATCAAGAAGTTTGCAGATGCATTGGCCACAATAAATGCCCCCATGCCTGATGATGATTTGGTGGATATTACCTTGCGTGGTCTTGGTAAGGAATACAAATCTTTTGATACATCTATCTCAGTGAGGAGTACAGGTTTACCAGAATTTGATGAGTTGGTTTCACTCTTGCTGGTTGAGGAAATCAAACTCAGTGATTCATTTCTGGATGCATCTACTAGCCATGATAATGGCAGAAATCAGGCTTTCTATTCTCAGAGAGGTTTTAGAGGTAGGGGGAGATTCACATCACGTGGACGTGGTGGTAATGGTCGTGGATGGCAGGACAGGTCACCACAGCAGAATTTTCAGCCTCCATATGGTGCTTGAGGTGGTCGTGGATATATACCTCAGAGAGGCAGAGGTAACCCCCGTGGTAGAGGACGTTGGGCAGACCAACAAAATTCTATGCAAGATGTGGAATGCCATTATTGTGGCAAATTTGGACATATGGCGAGAGATTGTTTTCGCAAACAGAATGATTTGAGAGGGGGTAGAGCACAACGTGGTGGTCATTATGGTGGAAATTATGCACAACATGGTGGTGGAAATTATGCATCAAGCAGTAATGATGGCATTGCAAATCATTTGTTTGCCATGAAGCATGTTGTGGGATCTATGATGACAAATGCTGAGAATGATGACACATGGTATATGGACTCAGGAGCATCAAACCATATGACATGTCATGGTGAATGGTTTGAGCATATGAAGCCTATGGATGTCAAAGGCTATGTGGAAACAGGTGATGATACCCAGCATGTCATTACACATGTTGGAAGTGTACCATTGGTCATGCACAATGGTCAAACAAAGTCTATGTCTGATGTATTGTACGTGCCTTCTATCACAAAGAGCTTGGCCTCAGTTGGTCAAATGGTGGAACAGGGATTACAGGTTTGTTTCAACGAGCATGGTTGTTTTGTTGAGGACTTCAAACATGGAAGTAGAGTCATTGTTGCTAAAGGCAAGAAAGAAGGCAGATTGTTTAAGCTGGATGCTAGAATTCTTGAGCTAAAATCAGCCATGTTTTCTAAAAGCAGAAATGTGGTACAAGACATTGATATGTGGCATAAGAGGATTGGACATGTCAATATACAGAGATTAAAGAACATGTAAACAAGAGGCATTGTCAGTGGATTGCCTAGATTCAAATATGATGGAAATATGCATGTTTGTGAAGCCTGTCAGTTTGGAAATCAGGCAAGGTTGAGATTTCCTAGAGAAGGAAATATGAGTATAGCAGGCCACTTGAGATAGTACACAGTGATGTATGGGGTCTTGCACAAAACCCATCTATCAAAGGCAGTTTATACTATGTTACATTCATTGATGATTTCAGCAGGATGACATGGATATACTTTCTCAGAGAGAAGAGTGAAGTGTTGGAAAAGTTCATGGATTTCAAAGCTTTTGCAGAAAAGCAATATGGCTGTTGGATTAAATGTTTGACAGATGGAGGTGGTGAATACACCTCAAAGGCTTTTGAGTATTTCTTGAGGAAGCATGGAATAAGAAGACAGTTGACTTGCAGGTATACACCTCAGCAGAATGGTGTGGCGGCTGAGAGAAAGAATAGAGTCATATGTGAAGTGGCTAGGGCAATGCTCAATGAAAAGAGCATGCCAGATTACTATTGGGCAGAAGCATGTGCTACTGCAGTGTATATACTGAACAAAACACCTACATCAGCCATTCATGGAAGCACGCCAGAGATGCGGCTTACAGGTTATAGGCCAGATATTGGACACCTCAAAGTTTTTGGATGCATAGCTTATGTACATGTGCCTGATGAAAGAAGAAGGAAGTTGGATCCTAAGGCAGAGAAATGTGTATTTGTTGGATATGCACAGGATCGAAAGGCATACAAATGTTATAACCCACAAACTAGACAAGTGGTCATCTCACGAGATGTGGTGTTCGATGAGCTTGCTAGTTGGTACAAAGCAAAAGATGAGGGTGTCATTGAGTCACTTGAGGCTGATGTGCCTGTGAACTTGCCACAAGCAAGTTCTAGTTCTACTTCTATGTCTGGGCCAGCAGCAGAGGCTGAGAGTAGCAGTGTACATCCATGGTCAGGACGTTTGAGACATGAGAGTGTGAGCACTGGGAGTAGTGCTATGGATAAAGGAAAGAAGAAGGTCGAAGGAATTGGAATCACAGGTTATGAGTCATCTAGTTCAGAGAGTTTGGATGAGGAGCTTGGCATACCTGTTTTACGCACACCTGGTGCTAGGCAGGACAGATATGTGCCACCACCTGCTAGAGTTACAAGTGTACAGAGTGACCTGCATGCATTGCGGAGATCCTAAAGAGTCAGATATCCAGTTGACAGATTGACATATCGAGATTTTGCTATGCACTATGCATATATGACATCTATGGTGAAGCATGTGGAACCTACATGCTATACAGAGGCTATTGGAGAGCATGTATGGGAGAAAGCAATGGATGTTGAGATGGACGCATTGGTTCATAATGATACATGGGACTTGGTTGCATTACCAAAGGACAAGAATGTTATTGGCTGTAAATGGGTTTACAAAGTGAAGTGTAAATCTGATGGTTCTATTGAGAGACATAAAGCTAGATTGGTAGCAAAGGGTTATGCACAGACCCAAGGTTTGGACTATGATGAAACCTTGCAAAGATGGGAACAGTGAGAGCAGTCATTTCTATGGCTACAGCTAATGGCTGGGAAATGCATCAGATGGATGTCAAGAATGCATTTCTAAATGGAAATCTACAAGAGGAAGTGTACATGGCACAGCTAGAAGGGTATGTACACCCAAGATATCCCACTCACATATGCAGATTGAAAAAGGCATTGTATGGTTTGAAGCAAGCACCTCGTGCTTGGAGTGATAAGATGAGCAGATATCTTATTTCACTTGGTTTTCAGATTTCTACAGCAGATTCTTCACTTTATGTGAAGAAGACAGAGCATGGGATTGTTGTACTCGTCATCTATGTGGATGACTTGATTATCACAGGTGATCATAGTGCAGATGTGATGCATGTCAAGAAAGCTTTGAGTGGGCAATTTGACATGAAAGACCTTGGTGAGTTGAGATACTTTCTTGGAATTGAAGTGGTCAAAGATCATGTAGGTACATGGTTAGTATAGCGCCAATATGCATTGGATATGTTGGCAAAGTATGGCATGACAGGGTGTAAGCCTATGAGTACACCTTTGGAGCAAAATGTGAAGTTGCGGGCTGATTATGGTGAGGAGCTTGATGATCCATCTATGTATAGGAAGATGGTTGGTAGTCTCATATACATGACTATCACACGCCCGGATTTGAGTTATGCTGTGGGGCTAGTGAGCCAGTTTATGCAGAGCCCCAGAAAACCACATTTGGATGCAGTGAGACGCATCATGTGAAGACCACTGCACATTATGGTCTACTTTATGAGAGTGGTAAAGGCTTGGACATACATGGCTACACAGATGCTGATTGGGCAAGTAGCTCATATGTCAGGAGGTCTACTAGTGGTTATGCTTTTACACTTGGAAGTGTCGTGGTGAGTTGGAGTAGCAAGAAGCAACCTACAGTTGCTTTATCTAGTACAGAGGTTGAATACAGGGGTGCAGCCATTGCTACTTGTGAGGCAGTATGGTTAAAGAATCTCTTGGCAGATTTGGGTGAGCCTATTGATGGCAAAGTTGTCATTCATTGTGACAACATGAGCAGTATACAGTTGGCAAAGAATCCAGTATTTCATGCGAGGACCAAACACATAGAGGTCCATTATCACTTTGTCAGAGAGAAGGTGCTGGATGGTACAGTTGATCTTCAGACTAATGAGCAGGTGGCAGACATCTTTACAAAGCCACTTAGCAGGGAGAAGTTTGAGTACTTCCGTACTATGTTGGGAGTACATGGGATGAGCTTGAGGGGGAGTGTTGAGAGCCTTGATATCCCATGCTCATCTACATCTTCATCGGCAGTACATCATGAGCTTGAGAGGGGCTGTTGAGATTCAAGCTCGATGTCAGTGTGAGCCAGCTGTGCTATGTGCTGGTAGATTAGGTAGGAACATGTGTGAGACATAAATGACCGCATGTCCAGCTAGTCATAGTGTGTGGACATTAGCTAGGGTTAGTAGAGTGTGGACACAACTCATAGTGTGTTGTGTGGATTATGGATTATGGCATTATGCTTTGTGTGAGAGTGGAGATGGCTTCCCTCTATGGTTAGGGTTTGCAATATACATTAGGGTTTGCTCCTGTGTGTGTGTCTCCTCCCCCTCTACCGTTCTTTCAACACATCCACATGTGGGCAGACGTGAGAAAGGAAGAAGAGATGGACTACTCGGCTCTCACCGTCTGTCTGTGTGTGTCTCCTCCCCCTCTACCGTTCTTTCAACACATCCACATGTGGGCAGACATGAGAAAGGAAGAAGAGATGGACTACTCAGCTCTCACCATCTGTCTGAAATAGAATGGTGGGCAAGCAAAGAAGATAGACCATCAAAGGAGACTTTCAACAAACTGAGAAAAAAATAAAAAATAGACATCATTGATGCCTCTTCTGAAAAATGCCTTGGGTACCACAATGTCCATGGAGGAGGAGAATTGGAACTAGTGAGAACCCACTTCAACAATAGCTTTAGCTCACGAGTTGCAAAATCTAGAGAGAGAGAGTTGAAGCACAGTCATAAATAAAGGAATGCAGACAAGCTCAAGTACCAGGCTCTCTGAAAGTCATGCTGGGTAAAGACCTACATGAGGAAGAACTGAGCAAAACCATTGATGAGATGAAGGATGGTAAGATCCCAGGGCTCGACGGCCTCCCTGCTGAATTTTTTAAGTCTTTCAAACATGTGACGGTAGGCCCTCTATTTGTAGATATGGAGGGAAACCCTAAAATATTCAGCCCTCCCCAAAAAAAATTACTGAGTGCGATAAGTCCCAATGCTTTTTCATTCCTACTCTTCCACTCATTTTTTCCTCTCACCTCTGGGCATTCATCTCTTCCCTCAACTAGCCCCCACAGATTTTTCCTCATGAGCAGATAGCCTGCCCCATGTGTAAAGCTGCTCCCCATTAAATTTGGCTATCTCTTGTGCCGTACATGAGATGATGTGAAGGGGGTCTTACCTCCTGATCCAATTTCAAGATTCAAGGGCAGTGTCTACCCTTTTACAACTCAATCTTGTGTTTAGGTGATGATTATAATAGATTTATTAGCATAAAATCACCAGAAATTACATTAAACCAAGGGTAACAAATCTATACGACGGAATGGTTGGAGTATCAAACCATCTCCGAATTGCAATCTGAAGTTAATGTTAAATTTGTAGCAATGTGATGAGCTATGGTGGATCAAATGCTAGAATCAACATTATTAAACAAAGAGATTAGATGATCAATATAAGACGTGATTAGTGATGAGCTATGGTGGATCAAATGTTGGAATCAACATCATTAAACAAAGAGATTAGATGATCATTATAAGATGTGATTGGTGAGCCATTAACTGATAGCTTAATATAGGCATGGATAATCAAAAACCAGCAAATTTTTATTAGGCCAATGCCTCAATTTATAGAGTTTACATCCAAGCATCTAATCCCATTGATTTCTCCTTGATTCACTCCACCTCTTTTGCTTGATTCTCTCCACCTCTCCCAGAATATCTCCACACCTCCTAAATCTCCTCATGCTACCTTTTATTCTCTCCTAGTAGATACTTCTCACCTTTTCACAGTGCCTCTCACATTTATAGATTCTCTTTTACAGCCTCTTGCAAAGGGCTTGTTCCTGCACACACCCTATTCACTTGTATATTTCAACAGATCTTTCTTTTGCCATTACTTCACTTGGTTTAGATGAGGAACACCTCGTAGCATGATCATCTTCTAGCATGTTATCATCTAAATGTATTGCTTCTTTACAACATTGATCAAATGTTTTCGGATTGAATACAATGATGAAGTTATGTAAGCTGTTATTCTCATCATGAAACATCTCTTCAATTGAACATCGTTTAATTTTTCCCATGACTCACAACATGAGTCCAAGAGTTTTATCCTAAGGATAAAGTCTCTAATGAATTCATTTGGTTAATCCTGAATTGAATAGAGTTTTGTCACTGCACTCCACTGATCACCTTGTCTGGAAAAGCCATGTATAAAGGTTGATTTCAAGGTTTTGAAGTTGGTCTTGATCGCCGGCATCAATGTGATGAACCATCGACTTTCTTTTCCCTCTAAACATAAGTTCAACGCATGTACCTCAGTGGGGCAGTTGGGATTTCCAAAGGCTTCACATCTCTGTTCAAACATTTGAATAAATTGAACAGGGTCTTCTTGTTCCGTCATATTTGCCCATAATTTTGAAAATTTGTATGGTACTTCTATATGAGTCACTAAGACCATATGTGAGTGCTCTTGTTGGAAGAGACTCACTGAGTCCTTGGGCCACCCCCCTTCCTAGACTAGTCAATATGTCCAAGGTGTGGGCATCCAGTAAAGGGTTGGTACTTATAGGATTTGTGGGAATGTTAGGCAAGGGGCCAAAGCCCGGTGGGAAAACCTAATGACACGCTTGTTATAGGTATGGCCAATGGCATTGAGAGGTGAATTTGTGGCATAGATCTCAATGGCTCGAAGATGTCAGCCATTGGTTTCAGTCCTTGTGTGATCCCCCTGGCAATCCCTCTATCATTGTGGCCATATTAGAGTGCCTAAATGCTCCTTAATGAGCAACCACATTTTTTTTTTGCTTTTATACTTTCCCACATCCCGTTTTACAGCCTCAAGAGACTTGGCATACTCTTTTCTGGATCAAACGGGTGTCCATTTGTCCTAATTAGCTTAGGTGCTATACACACGATGGTGAACCTCTGAGATATTTTTCTGAAAAAAGCATATGCTAGGAACTTCCCAGATGGAAGAGGAGGTCCTAAAACCTATTTTCCATCACTATCTCAAGACGAATTTTTTTTTGGAGATTTTTTTCCATGTTTTGTAGCACATTTTTGAGGGTATTCCAAAAGGAATTTTAAAAAACTCTATATGAGGAAGATATAGTATTTTTAGAGTACTACAACTTTGTTTCCCTAAGTCATTTGTGATTTTATTGTTTAGACTCTTAAAAAGTAGCCCGAATATGGCTCGTCATCATTTTCACACTATTTTTTACAATTTTTCGTGGTTTTTGGGCTGTTTTTGCCTCAATTTTTGGGTCGAATTTTGAGGCTGCTAGTCGAAGGCTAAAATGGTCGATTTCGACTTCAAATGACGGGTCCAAAGTCGAAGAGCTCGATGTCAGCTTTCTGAGCCCTAGAGCGCCTTCATTGGATATACGGTTTAGGAGATACGAGCCTCTAAACAGGGGTGGTTTCCAGAGTCCTTTTTTTTTGCCGACGGACCCCTTTTCATGTCAATGGGCGATATATATATATATATATATATATATATATATATATATATATATGTATGTATGTATGTATGTATGTATGTATGTATGTATGTATGTATGTATGTATGTATGTATATATATATATATGTATGTATGTATATATATATATATATATGTATGTATGTATATATATATATGTATGTATATATATATATGTATGTATATATATATGTATGTATACATATGTATGTATGTATATATATATGTATGTATATATATATGTATGTATATATATATATATATATATATATGTATGTATATATATATATGTATGTGTATATATATATATGTATGTATATATGTATATATGTATATGTATATATGTATATGTATATATATATATATATATATATATTGCATGAACTCTTTTTCCGTGAAAGTGCAGAAAATGGTTCACGTCGTGAACCAGACTCCACGGAATATTAAATTCATTTTTTTTAACGTGAACTCTAGTTCCGTGAAAATGCAGAAAATGATTCACGTGGTGAACCGGACTCCACGGAATATTAAATTCAATTTTATTTTATTTTTGCATGAACTCTAGTTCCACGAAAGTGCAAAAAATGATTCACGTGAAAACCGGATCCGCTCCACGGAATATTAAATTTAATTTTTTTTCGCATGAACTCTAGTTCCGTGAAAGTGTAGAAAATGGTTCATGCTGTGAACTAGACTCCACGGAATATTAAATTTGATTTTTTTTATCTGAACTCTAGTTCCGTGAAAGTGCAGAAAATGGTTGATGCCGTGAACCAGACTCCATGGAATATTTTATTTTGAATGGACGACACGTGCCGTAGCTTTATTTCTTGCACTGCTTGGATTGATAGTACTCCCAACTAGTAGGCAGCTACATAAGCAACATGTTTGAAGACAGGTTAGTCTGTTCATAAGTATTTTATTTTCAACATAAGACAGGTCCTTATTGACTCCATTCACCGCTGAGGAGCTGGCGGAGGCATTGACGGCACTTCCTAAGGGCAAATGCCTGGGGGTGGATGGGCTTCCAGTCTCTTTCTTTCTTCGTCACTCTAGGACCTCATGGAAGGCAGCCTTTGAGCTGCCTTCAATGAGATTATGATCATAGGTGTTTTTTTTAGTCTAGTGGGAAATACGAATTTTCTTTTTTAGAGCGAAATATTTTTGAATTTAAAATGAAAGGGGTATGGGCATTTTCCCAAAAAAATAAGTGGGAATAAAAAACGTCAACCCTTACACCCTTTATAAATGGCTCCCAAAATGGACAATTTGACAACTCATGAGCATCTACTCATTGAATGCTCATTAGCCTTAATGAGTTATGTAAAAAAATAATTAATAATTAATCCAAAATTAATCCTTTCACTATTCTTTCTCTCTTTAACACTAATCCAAGACTAATTAACCATTAATCCCTAATTAATTCACACAATTGAGCACATCATTGGATAGAGCAAGGGAATGCTAATCTTTGTGCATCAACAATGGTGTAAATTAATCTAAATTAGAGGATTAATTAGACTCTTAATTATAGTCTCCTCTTTTAAGACAAATTTAAGCAAAGAGAGTCAAAATTCTTTAATTGATGAAAAAAATTGATGTGATTAGGTGTTTTGATGCATCTAGATGCTCTCAAAACACTCAAAAACACCAATTTCGACTACTCATATAATCTATTCAGAACCCAATTAACACATTTTCTAAATTTTTGGCCTCTTGAACAAGATTAATCACCCTTAATGACAAAAACTAATCCATTAAGAGAAACTAGTCAAATTCAAGGGTTTTTTTAATGGTTTTAAGAAAATTTTTGAAAGATTAAGCTACTCCTAATGCTTGCTAACACTCTAATCCAAACAATTTCAACAAAAAATACACAATTAAAGTAGAATTAATGATTTTAGTTCTATGTTTAACACTAAAGAGACCTAACATAATTTCACTAAAATTTGCATTCTATTGCATTGTTTGATGCAATGGATGCAAAATAAGCCTAATACAAACTATGTGCAAGCCCTAAGAATGTGAAAAACCACCAAAACAACAAATTAATCTAAAAATTAAGCAAAATCATTCTTTTCAAAAACAAAAAGAGAGTTATTCTACACCAAATCACCATCAAATCCACATTTTTTTCATGGGAAACCATTAATTAAGATAATGGACAATGGGTTATGCATAGATTAGAGGCAAAATGATGGAAAAAGCTAAGGGATCTAGCTCCTCAGCACAGCGATGCCAAAAATGTTATGACTCATCCTAACCCTCCTTGAAACACTCACCCTAACCCTAACCCTCCTTGAAACACATCCAAAAAGAGATTACCTAGTGAACCGCAATTGTCGTGAGGATCTTTCCAATGGCGGAGCTCGTAACCCTTGAGGTCTCCAAGCTCTATAACTCTTTGAGAAGAAATTCCACTGCATCTCCCGAGCATTGTCACACCGCCACGTTGCACTACGGGTACTCATCCCTCCTCTCACCTCACTTCACTCACACACACTCACTAGTATGGATTAGGGAGAGAGATTAGCAAGAGGATTAGCAAGAGCAAGAATCAATTGCACAATGGGAGAGTATGTTGTATCATGAGAGAAATTCACTTATATACATGGCCATAAGTGTTAACACTCACTTAAACTGTGGCCAACAGGGCACTTTAGGCTCATAAGAGGCCTAATGCTATTACAATGACTACTCTCATAATACATCCATGAAGTACATTACTTAGGACTTCATCCTAAATTGCTACCACATGCTCTTGAAGCGGGAATTGCCAAATGAGTACTCCGTCAAACCATTACGAGCGCTCGTCCAAGTTGTAGCTTTAGACACTATTGCTTCATATCTTGAATGTATGACCCTTTGGTGTATCTATCGTGACTCCTTGATGTAAGATAATGGCGGTAGCTCTTGTTAATCCTAGAATTGGATTAACACTTAGCACATTTGTTTCCTAGTAGGGTTCAAAGTGTAAGGCAAGGAAGGAGAAAATATATGATTGATAGTAAATCTCTCCCCCTAGAAGCCTGAGGTGGAGCATGGCTCTTAGTTCTAACATGGATACGCTTAGAAAACACGTTATAGGACATGGAAGGAAACACAAAACTTCATACCTTGGACAACACCTTGTAGGGACATAAAAAGCAATGTCTAACACCTCATGATTTTTTTACATGGATAGGGGACAATGATTGAACATATCACAAAAAGTTAATTGAACACAATACATCATGCCTTAACCACTTGCATTTTATGGTCAAGAATTAAACATAACTTTCAAGAACATGTTCACCCCTTGTGAGAATAGATGGACGAACACACACCTTCTCGTGGACAACTTATGTAAGAACTCCTTATTAAGGCACTTGTAACATCTTGCATCCATTTAGACATGAAAGGGGGAGATATGGCACCCAAAGTTTGTGTCAACAAAGATATACAAAAAACCTTGCTTCCTCCTATTCACACCATTGATGAATGGGCATGTGTTGTTTAGGGGAGGGTTAGGTTCAGTGATCGAAAAAATGGATAACTTAGTGTAGTTTTATCGGCTAGAAAACACCTAAGATTTTTCATTGCTCTTATTTTAAAGATTCATTATTATATATTTTAGTTATAAAACAAGCACTATGCATGATACATTCTGGGAACTAAAATTGGGTAGATTGAGAAGTTGTCCTTGTTTTGATTGGTTGAGAAATTTGTTTTTATCGAGTAGTGGTTAGGTTGGTAGCTTTTGACTTAAGTAGGAAAACATGAGCTTGAACCATACAAACTTAGTCCACCTCTCTCTCTCTCTCTCTCTCTCTCTCTCTCTCTCTCTCTCTCTCATGTTGACCATAACGACTTTAAGTAGTCCACTTTTTGGAAACTTTATGTAGCACATCCATCCAAGGGGTATGTACCAAGCCCCCTTCCTATATATTTTGAGACTTTCAAATCCCCTTTTAGTGAATCCAGGGCTCATAAAAGTGCCCTTTATGTACACTATTTTACCCTTTTTGAATCACAAAACCTCTTCTATGGAAGATTAAAAAATAACTCTTTGTTAATCTCTCAAGTTAGCTTGCATATTTCCACCCCTTTATCACCTCCCTCCTTGGTCATGGTGGCTCACACATTATGCTTCTTATAAATCAAGAAATTTTTGGGCTCATTGCAATCCAACCTGATCAGATTATGAGCTGATTAAACAGGCTATCTACAATGATTAGTGAAATAGAGGGTCATTAATAGGCTAATTATCTCTCAACTTAAACAATTGGTCTAATTACTTTTACATGGAGTTAGTAGACATCATTGCTAAGCTAATGAATGCCTGGTCTCTCAATTTGGACAAGACTCAAAGGAATTAGAGCACTTTTACTACTGGTTTTTTTTGGTTTTACTGGTTTTTTCTCAAAACAGAGAAGGGGATTTGATATTTTTGGTATGTGTGCACCTTGGTTGGTATTGATATGGAACATTGAGATTGTTTAGGTGCCAATGCAAGTTACCAAAACTTGATTGAAACACTACATTGCAATTCAAAGCCTTGGAAAGCGCGACAAAATAGGGTACTTTGGACTGTGTATGCCAGTTCAATTTGAATGCAATCTGAGTGAATTTGTACATCAACAGTGAAGTTTGTTGAGTGATTTGGAGTGTCTAGAACACTTATTAGAGTGTGTTTGAGCTGAGGAAGGCTCGTTTATAGAATTGGACATGTGCGGAAGGTGCATTTGCATTGAGCAAATATGTCACACAACCCAATATAGATTGTGGGTGAGAAGTTGGATAGAAAGAACTTCCAGGCATGGAAGTACATGATTAAAAGCTTTCTGAAGGGAAAAGGAATTTGGAACCTTGTTATAGGTGCAGAGCCAGAGCCGAGAACTACCCCGACAATCTACACAACAACAGGTTGTAGCTCATAAACAATGGTCAGAGAGAGCATACAAAGTTTTGCATTACTTGTCTATATGTATCTCGGATGCTATACTCATACGTATACATGATGCTGAGAATCCCAAGGATGCATGGGATACATTGTAAAGCTATTTGATACAGATACTAGTGCTCATAAGTCTCAATTGAGACAATAGATTTATAATGTGAAGAGGAAAGGAAGGAGTATCCATGATTATGTTCAAGAGAAAAAGAAGTATGCAGATGCATTGGCAACTATCAATGCCTCCATGCCTGATGATGATAGACATTACCTTGCGTGGTCTTGGCAAGGAGTACAAGTCTTTTGATACATCTATTTTTGTTCGGAGTATAGGTTTACCAGATTTTGATGAGTTGGTTTCACGCTTGCTTGTTGAGGAAATCAAACTCAGTGACTCTTTTCATGATGCATCTACTAGCCATGATGATAATGGCGGAAATTAGGCTTTCTTTCACAAAGGGGATTTAGAGGCAGGGGGAGAATTGCATCACACGGTCGTGGGGTAATGGTCATGGATGGAAGGATAGGTCACCACCACAACAAAATTTTCAACCTACATATGGTGACTCTTTTCATGATGCATCTACTAGCCATGATGATAATGGCAGAAATTAGGCTTTCTATTCAAACTCAGTGACTCTTTTCATGATGCATCTACTAGCCATGATGATAATGGCAGAAATTAGGCTTTCTATTCACAAAGGGGATTTAGAGGGAGGGGGAGAATTGCATCACATGGTCGTTGGGTAATGGTCATGGATGGAAGGATAGGTCACCACCACAACAAAATTTTCAACCTACATATGGTGCTAGAGGTGGTCGTCGTGGAAGAGGAAGTTGGCAAGGCTAACAAACATCTATACAAAATGTGGAATGCCATTACTGTGGGAAATTTGGTCATATGGGACGTGATTGTTTCCGCAAACAAAATAATTTGAGAGGGGGTAGAGCACAACATGGTGGACATTATGCACAACATGGTGGAAATTTTGCATCATGCAGTAATGACGGCAGTGCAAATAACTTGTTTGCCATGAAACATGTCGTGGGATCTATGATGACAAATGGTGACAGTGATGACACTTGGTATATGGACTCTAGAGCATCAAACCATATGACTTGTCATGGCGAATGGTTTGAGCATATGAAGCCTAAGGATGGCTATGTGGAGACAGGAGATGATACCCAACATGCTATCACACATGTTGGAAGTGTACCATTGGTTATGCACAATGGTGAAACAAAGTCTATGACAGATGTCTTATATTTGCCTTCTATTACAAAAAGTTTGGCCTCAGTTGGTCAAATGGTCGAACAAGGTTTACAGGTTTGTTTCAACGAGCATGGTTGCTTCGCTGAGGATTTCAAAAATGGATGTAGAGTCATTGCCAAAGGCAAGAAAGAAGGTAGGTTATTTAAGTTGGATGATGGGATTTCTAAGTTGAAATCAGCCATGTTCTCTAAAAGCCGAAATGTGGTACAGGATATTGACATGTGGCATAAAAGGATTGAACATGTGGCATAAAAGGATTGAACATGTGAACATACAAAGGTTAAAGAACATGCATGCAAGAGGCATTGTTAGTGGGCTACCTAGATTCAAGTATGATGGGAATATGCATGTCTGTGATGCTTGCCAATTTGGAAAGCAAGCAAGGTTGCCATTTCCTAAAGAAGGCAACATGAGTAGCAAGCCACTTGAGATAGTTCATAGTGATGTATGCGGTCCTGCACAAAACCCATCCATTAAAGGCAGCTTGTATTATGTGACATTCATTGATGATTTCAGCAGAATGACTTGGATTTACTTTCTCAGAGAGAAAAGTGAAGTGTTGGGAAAGTTTATGGACTTTAAAGCTTTTGTAGAGAAGCAATATGGCTCTTGGATAAAATGTTTGAGGACAGATGGAGGTGGTGAATACACCTCACATGCTTTTGAGAATTTCTTGAGAAAGCATGGCATAAGAAGGCAGTTAACTTGCAGGTATCCATACTCGGTTTCAGAAAACAACTCTTACTCCTTGTTCCAATATCTTCCACGATGCACGTGTGGGTATCTTTGGCGACCTAGAGCCCGAGCACCGTATGGTCAGCACCCTCTAGGATCCTTCGCAGGTCACCTAGCGCTTCACTCATAGGCCGCTTCCTTGGTCCCTCATCCACCGTACCGGAAGCTCACCATTTAAATTGAACCGACATAAAATAGTCATTTACAAACAGGTCACAAATACAGTTTCTATATTGAACTCTCGTCTTTCCACATTATCCCTCATCAGTCCACATTACTTATTCCACATTCCATTCATATATATACTCATTCTCATCCAATCACATCATTTTCCATCTCATCACCTCAGATTCATTCACATCACATATCATATATTCACATCGCAATTCACATGTCATCACATCTCATCCATTCACTCATATCGACGAACACATCATTTCACATACACATTCGCATTCATTATTCTACATACACATCCACATCATACATCTAATTCCACATCCGCATTCATACATACACATCCATATCCACATCCATACATCCACATCCACATTCATACATCCATATCCACATCCACATCCACACATCCACATCCACATCTACATCCATACATCCATTTTCACATTCTCATTCATACATCCACATCCATACATCCACATCCACATTGATACATCCATATCCACATTGATACATCCATATCCACATCCACATCCATGTATCCTTTTCAACATACATACATCCACATCCACATCTACATCCATACATCCATTTTCACATCCTCATTCATACATCCACATCGACATACATACATCCATACATCCACATCCACATCCACATCCACATTCACATCCATACATCCACATCTACATGTATTTTCACATCCACATTCATACATCCATATCTACATCCATACATCCACATCCACATCCATACATCCACATCCACATCCATATTCATACAGCCACATCCACATACATACATCCACATCCACATCCACATCTACATCCATACATCCATATCCACATCTACATCTACATCCATACATCCACATCTATATCCATACATCCACATCCACATCTATATCCATACATCCAATTTCACATCCTCATTCATACATCCACATCCACGTTGATACATTCATATCCACATCCACATCCATACATCCATTTCCGCATTCCACATTCATGCATCCATATTCACATTCACATCCATACATCCATTTACATCTATGTGATTCCTATCACATCTTATCACATCTATTTATAGAATGTAGGAGAATTCTAATTTTTTGATATAAAGAATCTTTACGCATCTAATTAGGCATAAAGACAACTTTAGTAGGAATAACTCTTTTATAAAAATCCTTTTATGCATCTATTTAGGCATAAGTTCAATTTTAAGGAAAATAACACTTTCAAATTAAAAATAAACCTTTTATGCATTTTACTATGCATAAATTCCATTTTAATGAGAATAACACTTTTAAAATAAAAATAAATATTTTATGCATTTTTCTATGCATAAAATCAATATTGATAAGAATAACTCTTTTGAATTAAAAATAAAATTCTTCATGCATCTTTCTATGTAAAAATAAAATTGTTTATGCAATAAAATCAATATTGATAAGAATAACTCTTTTGAATTAAAAATAAAATTCTTTATGCATCTTTCTATGTAAAAAATCAAAATTGATGAAAATAACTCTTTTGAATTGAAAATAAAATTCTTTATGCATCTTTCTATGCATAAAATCAAAATTGATAAAAATAACTCTTTTGAATTAAAAATAAAATTCTTTATGCATCTATTTATGCATAAAATCAAAATTGATCAGAATAACACTTTTGGATTAAAATAAATTCTTTATGCATCTTTCCATGTATAAATCTAATTTAGTAGAAATTACACTTTTGGAATAAAAGAATTTCTCTTATGCATCTAATTTATGCATAAAATCCATTTATGATGAAAATCACACTTTAAATATAAAAAAATATCTTTTATGCATATGTTTATGCATACAAATCATTTATGATGATGAAAATCATTCTTTTAATATAAAAGAATTTCTTTTATGCATCTATTTATGCATAAAAATCATTTATGATGAAAATCACACTTTTAATATAAAAAAATATCTTTATGCATACAAATCATTTATGATGAAAAAACACTTTTATAATCAAAATAACAATTTCAATATACTTCCTTCTATGCATGGAATTTAATTCTAAAGAAATTAACACTTTTTTAATAAAATATTTTTAGTATGCATTTTCTTATACCTAGGATGAAAATTAACACTTTAAGAATACATATACGATGGGAATTACTCTTTTTGAATTAAAAAAATAAAACTTATTTTTCACACTTTTAGAAAATTTTACCATAACCTCCTTTGTATGGCTGACTATTTTTTAATTTTTAATTCTCTAAAATTAATTGAAAGTTCACCAAGAGTATTTAAATCATTCTAATGTAAACATTTTCTACTTATCAAAGCGAAACATTATAAAAAACTTGATTTTATCCATTAGTCATTCATCTAGGATAAAGAATGGTTGGATTTACTAAAGAAGAGAGGGGAATGCCTTTTTTCAATGAGGCATAACATCATAATCATTTTAGAGAAGACAAAAATCATAAAGACCATAAAATGAAATAGAAAAGAGAAGAATCTCCAACTTACAAGGAGAATTTGAGAGCTTTCCTTTGGCTTGATGGTTTGAGGGATCTATTCTTGTTTGAAACAAGAGTGGCCACCAATCTTTAGAAGAGGGAAGGTCAAAAACTAATGAATTATGAGTAAATTCACAGTTTTTGGCTCTTGGGAGAAGCAGGGTAACAGTGCAAAAAAACATTATTAAGCTTCAACAAGGGGGGAGGCTTCTATTTATAGGAAAAGTGATCCTCTAACCAAGCAAACTGATTCTAGAATTTTCCAAATCAGTTTAGTCAATTTTTGACCATTTTTAGGTCAGTTTAGCTCACTTTTTGGATCTAGTTGAAACAGGAGAGAGGAGAGATAAAAATGTCTCATTATTTAGGAGTTTAAAACTCTCCCCCACATGTGAAATAGACACCTCCTTCATGAGGGGAATTCCCCCATACCGAGGTATCAAAAATGCATAATTTCTTCTAAATATCTCTCTTTTTTAACTAATAACCTTGTCCTTAGTCAACTCTTCATCTTATGTGAGTATTTACTCATTTTTGGGGGGATTTTCTTTATTTCTTCCATTTATCTCCTCCACACATTTGGATGAATCTTATTGGCCCATAGGAACCTTAATTTAAAATTTTAAAAAAATCTTGACCCTCAGGATAAGGCCTCTTGAACAGATTATACTTGATTTCTAATGCATCTTCTGAAAATCTTTTTGAACTTCTGTTTTGGGGGAAGTTATTTTAATAATAAGAGGTATTTTTTCATCCAAAAATATTTAAAAACTGAATTACTACTCTCTAGAAGATTTTCTCTCAAGGCCAAAACTGGTAGAAACAAGATCTTTTATATTTCTGAAGAGGAACCCTTGACAGTTATAGCATTTCACTCTCTTGTTTAAGGGTGGAACTTCTGAAGTTGAAATCCAGGGGATTGAGTTTCGGGAGAAAAGGACATTTCTTCCATTCTGGAACTTCCTATATCTTGGGTTTGACCCTGATATCTCTTAGGTGGAGGAAGGTTGGAATCACCTTCTGGGAATAAAAACCTTTTGAAAGGTGATGGTGCTGGATTTGGCGGGACTTTGACATCAAAGGCCTTGGCAAAATCCTTCGCCATCGGAACTGCTTCGGCCATGGAAACTGGCTTGGCATTCTTCACCAGGATATTCAAAGGTTCGTTCAGTTCCCGAATGAACCTGGCCATCAGCTGTTCTTCATCGAGTGGAGGCGAGTATTTGAGGAGGAGGGCGAATGCTTGGTGATATGCTTCAATAGTTCTACTCCCCTGGGTTAACGCTAAGAATTTGTTCATCTTTGTTTCTAAAAAGCCGGGAGGACAGAACCTCGTTCTCCTTAGGTAAATTTTGAGATCAGTCCAGGTTTGGGTATTTCGGTCGAGACGGTTTGTCTCACAGTGGTTTCTCCATGCCACTCTAGCTGACTCCATTATCTTTAGCCTTGCAAGAGCCATTTTGCTCTTCTCATTGTACCCAGTGACATCGAAGTATTCTTCCATTGATTCGATCCACTTCTCCACAGCCTCGCCCAAGTTTTTCCCTTATCCCTTGAAAGGTCCAGGCTGCGAACTATGAAGAGTTTTACGAACATCCAGGTCGAGCTCTTCTTCATCAAGTTGGGGGTTAACATTTCTACCACGACGACCTTGATCCATGTTCCTATCAATACGAAAATTCTTGTTAAGTCTCTTTATTTATGATTCAATCTGATTTTTGATTCAACTGATTTCGGGGCTCTCTAAATAGGTGGGCTCCCCACAGAGTCAAGGGATAAAGATACTCATATAGAATACATTATCCGTTAACAATTCATTCAGAATTATCTCAGTCATATCTTTAACACAATAATGTTCATTAGACTGAATTTTTCTATCTAAACAATCCTCCATGGGGATTTCAAATTTTTAGATTTTTAATTTATCAACCCTTAACTTGATCCACTGATCAAAAGTTAACAGTATTAATCTGCCAGCACAATCCACTAATCTCATAGTGATTTGCTAAAGTCATTAACGTCATTCTACCTATGAACATTATTACAGGGACTCGTCCCATTCATCCTCATTGCGGTTTTGCTTGGCTTATTACATTTCGACCAAATTTTAGGAATCATCATTTTTCAATCAGAATCCAAATCAATTCATCAGTTCACAACCAGAATTTAAAAATCATATCAACCACATTCGAATTCATTATCTGGATAGCATTAATGCTTATAATTTCAAGTCTTAGATTTACTCATATATACTACCAGTAAAGAGCTGCAGTTATACCCTCGGTATATATGGATAGATGTGGATATGGATGTGTATGTATGAATGCGGATGTGGAATTAGATATATGATAAGGATGTACGAATGTGGATGTGTATGTAGAATAATGAATGCGAATGTGTATGTGAAATGATGTGTCATTGATATGAGTGAATGGATGAGATGTGATGATATGTGAATTGGGATGTGAATGTGTATGTGAAATGATGTGTCATTGATATGAGTGAATGGATGAGATGTGATCACATGTGAATTGGGATGTGAATATATGATATGTGATGTGAATGAATCTGAGGTGATGAGATGGAAAATGATGTGATTGGATGAGAATGAGTACATATATGAATGGAATGTGGAATAAGTAATGTGGACTGATGAGGGATAATGTGGAAAGATGAGAGTTCAATAAAGAAACTGTATTTGTGACCTGTTTGTAAATGACTGTTTTATGTCAAGAATGCTGGGGAAGCATTTTGACCGTCTTGTGATTAAGGTCGTGGAGACCTAACTGCTGATAAGTTGCAATTGCTGACGGAGAGTCAATGGACGACGTCTTGCGTAGCAAGGTCGGCCGAGGTCTTGACCAGCCTCGGTTCGATTTAAATGGTGAGCTTCCGGTACGGTGGATGAGGGACCAAGGAAGTGGCCTATGAGTGAAGCGCTAGGTGACCTGCGAAGGATCCTAGAGGGTGTTGACCATACGGTGCTCGGGCTGTGGGTTGTCGAAGATACCCACACGTGCGTCGTGGAAGATATTGGAACAAGGAGTAAGAGTTATTTTCTGAAACTGAGTATGGATCTGGTTGATAGACCTTGCTGGTCCTCAACTGATGAGTCCATAGCTCTCTTATATGGATTTGTTGGTTGATCTTACTGATCTTCAACAAGGATTCTATCTTGATTTTTATAAGTGATTATCTACCGGGTACTATAAGCTAGGAACTATCGAAAAGGCCCCTGAGTGAACAGGTGGTGAGCGTTCTGGTTGCCAATGATGTCATAGATACTCCGATGAAGGAATGATTGGAAATTAAGATTCAACTGGATACTTGGAAGTTTATGATCAGTAACATTATGTTTTCATTAAATGACTGAATTAAATACATTTGAATCTAGGAAAAAGGCAATTTCATATTGGGTGTGTAAGTGGTGTGACTGGAGTTAAATTTGCTTGAAAATCCGGCTAGGGGGCTTGGAAACTCTTTTCCCTGTACCCGGGACAAAACCTAACCAAATTCCTAATTGGATCCCATTACTACAGTGGTTGGGCGATTGCCTAACCCATGGGACTGGATGGGGTTAGGTTGGACTGATGGATCCGTAAATTGAGACTTAATTTCTGTTTAGTTAGATAGATGAAGTAAATCCTGGACAAAAATTGTTCTATGGAAAAGAATCAACGGCTGTGCCTCTCAATGAGGAAAAAAGCGTTGGTCTCTATGATCCAAGTACAGTCTTTTTCCCTGATCTGACTATGGGACTTACGGGTTTGGTCAGATGAGCTCAGTTAGTTAAGGCTTTTGACTACGTTAGGAAAAAGTTATCCTGGTGGAATCGCCCGTGCTTTTCGGGCAAAGGAAGTTTTTTCCGGGTTCGGTTTTAGAAAAACCGATGGATTAGTCTCTTGCCCGAATATCCGTGGGCGAGGCCCCGAGTGTGGGACCCTGCCCCGTGCAAGAAGTGCTACTTTCGCTGCTAGCACCCACATCCACATTGATACATCCATATCCACATCCACATCCATACATCCATTTTCACATTCCACATTCATACATCCATATTCACATTCACATCCATACATCCATTTACATCTATGTGATTCCTATCACATCTTATCACATCTATTTATAGAATGTAGGAGAATTCTAATTTTTTGATATAAAGATTCTTTACGCATCTAATTAGGCATAAAGACAACTTTAGTAGGAATAATACTTTTATAAAAATCCTTTTATGCATCTATTCAGGCATAAGTTCAATTTTAAGGAAAATAACACTTTCGAATTAAAAATAAATCTTTTATGCATTTTACTATGGATAAATTTCATTTTAATGAGAATAACACTTTTAAAATAAAAATAAATCTTTTATGCATTTTTCTATGCATAAAATCAATATTGATAAGAATAACTCTTTTGAATAAAAAATAAAATTCTTTATGCATCTTTCTATGCAAAAAATCAAAATTGATGAAAATAACTCTTTTGAATTAAAAATAAAATTCTTTATGCATCTTTTTATGCATAAAATCAAAATTGATGAAAATAACTCTTTTGAATTAAAAATAAAATTCTTTATGCATCTATTTATGCATAAAATTAAAATTGATGAAAATAACACTTTTGGATTAAAATAAATTCTTTATGCATCTTTCCATGCATAAATCCAATTTAGTAGGAATTACACTTTTAGAATAAAAGAATTTCTCTTATGCATCTAATTTATGCATAAAATCTATTTATGATGAAAATCACACTTTTAATATAAAAAAATATCTTTTATGCTTACAAATCATTTCTGATGAAAATCATTCTTTTAATATAAAAGAATTTCTTTTATGCATCTATTTATGCATAAAAATTATTTATGATAAAAATCATACTTTTAATATAAAAAATATCTTTTATGCATATGTTTATGCATACAAATCATTTATGATGAAAATCACTCTTTTAATATAAAAGAATTTCTTTTATGCATCTATTTATGCATAAAAATCATTTATGATAAAAATCACACTTTTAATATAAAAAAATCTTTATGCATACAAATCATTTATGATGAAAAAAACACTTGTATAATCAAGTTATATTCCAGTATACAGCTTGCTGAAGCTATGTATTCTGGAATATAACTCACGTGCACAGAGAGAAGTTATATTCTAGAATATAGCTTGTTGAAGCTGTGTATTCTGGAATACAATCTCAAGTATAGAGAAAAATTGTATTTTTGAATACAGCTTGTTAAAGCTTCATATTCTGGAACACAACTCAAGTGTTAAGAGAAGTTATATTCCAAAATACAACTTGTACAAGCAATGGATTCTGGAATACAACCTCAAAGTGCATAAGTGTTAAATTTTTAAAAATGTGACTTCAAGCTTTGTATTCTAGAATACAAACTACTTAATACACAGGAAACATGGCAACTTGTCGATTTTTGTGTTGTATTCCAGAATACAACACAAGAATTAGCTTTTTTTAAAATGAAGTCATTATAATTTTTAAAAATTATTAATTAAATCTTTATTTTATAAAATATTATTTTTTCAATCTCTTTTTTTCTTAATTTACATATGAAATCTTCTTTTTGGTATTTTTGTGTATTTAAAAGACAAACAATTCTTTCAAAAAAATATCTTTTTAAAAAAGTCTTTTTTTGAACTCACTTACCTCCTTAGATAATGTTTTTGTTTTTCTTCCTAGCCATAATTTCCTCCTAGCAAACTTTGAACCAAATGACAATGAAATAAAAATTCAAAATTGTAGCAAATAACAAAGTAATCAAGAAAATGCATACCTTATAGAATTAGACTCAATAAAAATGCTCCAAATTCAAAAAAACGCTCTTGTGGCTCTCTTAACGGCAGCAGACCCTTGGAATGTGTGTCTAAAAAGGACTTCCTCTCATCTTTTAAGTCCCATTTTTATAATAATTAATAATTTTTAATATTTAAATTAATAATATTATTTTTAAATCCAACCATTAAAAGCAAGTTATTTGGATTTGAGATTACACTCCACTTTGTAGCTTAGACCATTGTTTTTTAGAGAAACTTAGAGGTTTGAAGTTCCTAGTCATGGCAGGGCAACAAAATTCTCTCTCAAGCTCATTTTGCTCTTTTCAAGTGCCTGTATCCGTACTCACTCCTAAAAGTCCGAGCCAATCTATCAGTGATGATGATGTTACAAGCCCACTATTTGCTAATTTATTAAATTCTGATATCGATGTTCCAGTTTCTCCATCATTAGTTCAGCCTATTCGTGTGGAGACAACTGCTCCCTTGAGAAGAAAAGACAAGTTTTTGCATCGCAATGCATTGAGAGAGGCATGTAGGGTGTGTTGTTGTAAAAAAAACTTCTTGAGGACACTTGGATTCAAAAAAAATAAGCAGGAACGTGAAAACTTCTTTGCTTTAAAACGTGCTCAACATAATACAGCATTACATGGTTTTTTATTAAGGTTTGGAGAGAAGATAAAATATACAATTTCCGGCACAATTGTGTATCGAAAGTGTTTTCTTCAAGTGTTTTGTTTAAGCAATTAGTGGATGAAAAAGATCTTAAAGCGGTTACAATGGGTGGAAGAAGATTCAGGTACTCATTTAGTACATGTGACACTCCTCAGCTGTGTTTTCTCAAGAGATGGATGAAACGATGTTAACCCATGTCGGACATGGCAACGTACTATATTTTACGTCATTAATTTAAATATTCTGAGTCATGGGCCGGGCTTGTCGGCACCATATGTTAAGGATGAAGGGATTGGGTGATCGCCGATGAGAGGCGCACCTTGGATATCAGTAGGATAAGGGTTAGGGTCGGCCGGCCATGTATGGGCGCCCAAGTGTGAACGGCCAAGTCACCTATATGAGTCAAATGTAACCCTAAAATCCTCATTCTCATGTGTTGTGAATACAAGAGTGCTCTTGCCTTATCTCCTTGATTTCCTTCTCCTGCGTGTGTGAGAGAGAGAGAGAGAGAGAGTGAGAGAGCGATCGAGCGCACTGTGTAGCGGCACGGCGGCGGCGGCGAGGCGGTAGAGCAGCGACGGTGGCTCCTCCTTCACGGCTGCGACGCGAGAATCCTTCAAGGCGACGGTTAAACGGTGAGTGACACACCTTTTGCATTCTGTTTTGAGCTTCCTTCCCTGGTTGTATGCTTGCAGCCATTCCTGGCTCGCATACGGTGTCCGGCAAGTCCCCAGCTACGACCTGTGCGGCAAAAGCGCACATAGGTCGTAGCTGGGGACTTGCCAGATACCGTATGCGAGCCACGAATGGCTGCAAGCATGGGAAGGAAGCTCAAAACAGAATGCAAAAGGTGTGTCACTCACCGCTTAACCGCCGCCTTGAAGGATTCTCGCGTCGCAGCCGTGAAGGAGGAGCCGCCGTCGCCGCTCTACCGCCTCGCCGCCGCCGCCGTGCCGCTACACAGTGCGCTCGATCGCTCTCTCACTCTCTCTCTCTCTCACACACACACACGCAGGAGAAGGAAATCAAGGAGATAAGGCAAGAGCACTCTTGTATTCACAACACATGAGAATGAGGATTTTAGGGTTACATTTGACTCATATAGGTGACTTGGCCGTTCACACTTGGGCGCCCACATGGTCGGCCGACCCTAACCCTTATCCTACTGATATCCAAGGTGTGCCTCTCATCGGCGATCACCCAATCCCTTCATCCTTAACATATGGTGCCGACAAGCCCGGCCCATGACTCAGAATATTTAAATTAATGACGTAAAATATAGTACGTCGCCATGTCCGCCATGGGTTAACATGCCCCCCTTCCTGATGTAGATTCCGTCCTCGGAAGCTATGGTATGGTAAGCTCGAGAGGGTGTTGTGGTAGACCGTCTGCAAAACAGGGAAGTAGAGTGAAGGTATGCTGGAATTCAAAAGATATAAAGTGTATAAATTCAAGCATGTGAGACCACAATGGATGTTGCTATGAGAACTTAGTTTAAGGGTCACATGAGTGAGCTAGTGTAGCAAATTAATAGGAGTTTAAAATTATTGAAAGGAATTCAAGAGTTAGCAAGGTGTCAAAGGTTAATCAAGGTTTATAACTGGCCTAAGTCAAGGAAAATAACCAAGCTTAATAAATAAACAGATGACCACACTGTGTCTACTCTAAGAACAAGTTAATACCACAAGCCTTGGGACACAAGAAACATCAGAGTTACAGGAGCTTTTTGTCTTCTTTTTTTTAAAAAAAAATTAATGCACGTGACAATTTTTACACACAATGGCGACCTTCCTAAGGCAAAACTAACATCGATCCTGGTACCATGTTTAACACAAGGCATTATCCAGGAATCTATTAGCTTACTTTAGGCAAGGCTACCCCCTACCAACCAAGGCATCGGTCTGGAGTAGAATACTCCTCGCCTACCAAGAATCAATAAGGTGATAGGCCAACATTAAAGCACATCATAGACTTGTATTGCCATTTATTGTAGGCTTTTTTTTTTCTATAATCTATTTCTTTTGATCTTTGCTCCTGAACTATAATTTGTCTTGCATCCTTTCGACAAAGGGGTAATAGCTATGTCCTAGAGGTCAACACACACATGGCCAGGTGTCAAACATTAAGATGGTTTGACCCTAGACCTAAGACAATCATATTCCAAGGTTAACTAAAGATGTCATGCTGCCTAGGAATATTTCCAATAAAGTCAAGCTCATTAATGATTTACACTAGCATGCAAGCAACTTCAAAAACTAAGTAGTACATTGACAATATCCACGTGGTCATGCATTATAGTTTATGCAATTGATTGAATAGTAAAAACGAAAGAGAGTGGGTATGGAAGAATTACACCTGTAATTGGAGATCTCCTTGATTTGACGAGACAGCTTGCAATTTGATGTAGATATATTTTGATGAACGTTGCAGCAGTCTCAAGACTTGAAAGCAAACCCACCTCAAACTTTTCAACCTGTACAATCAACTAACAAGCACTATACCTCGAGAGGCACATCAGTGTGAAAATTTCAAGACTTGTTTAAGGAATCTAAACTAGAAAAAACTTGCAAACACTAACCTACCTACCAGTCACCACACTACTACTGAGGATACGGTAAGAGGATGTTGTAGAGTCCTGGCTCTAGCCCTAAGGCTAAGCCTCTATCCGCATCATCCAAACAAATAAAGTCAACCTCAGTAGTGCCATGAGTTTCATCCATCCATTCATCATTGTCAGATATTTCCTTTTCATTTTCCCATCCACATAAACTCATCAAAAATGTAACCATGCGAGGATAGTCATCTTGTGGAAAAGGAAAGCATTGGGCTATCGGGGATATGTCCTCTACGGAGTAGGGGTCAGTCATGGTCAATAGGCGAATTAGCCATTCTAATTCCTCAACATTTTCCTCTCTAGCTAGTACATCTATATGATCCCATTCAGTTTCAATTACAGGATAGCACATGTTGAATATCTGAGAAAGGTACAGATGATACCTCTCACCAAAGGTAGGAGTGGATGAAGTGTATGATGATCGGGCATCTGCCATATCTGCAAACACAGATATAGCATCAGTAGGTTTATGACAGGTCAATCTAGTTCTTGATTGTATACGGATATTTCTCTTGTTTTTGTGCTCTTGCTCTTTTTACTATTTTTTGTTTTTCTTTTCTTTGTTTTTCTGTGTATGAAGCTATATATATACATCCCCTTGAATTTGGCAATTACATGGTCAGGGGAGAAGGCTAAAGGTGGTTTTCCCAGTTGACACCACACGCCATATGATAGCAAATTGTGTTGAGCTCTTGTATCCAATAATGCATTATACAGTACCTCCCCGTAAGGACTCTATAACTCAATTGGGTATCTTAGAGGTGGGTCAGATTCCAGTGCATCCTCTTCTGCTTCCTCGAAAAATACTTGCGTAATTCCCAAGTTGGCTTCTCGTTGTCTCCTAGCACGCTGTTGACGTTCTTTGGCTTCGACTCTCGCTTGTATTTTTTTAAGCTCAGCTTGTTCTTTAGCTGCCTTCTTTTGATGGATTGCATGTAACTCCTCCTGGCTCAGGGGGTCATAGTATCGTTTGAATTTACTCCCATTAAGGAATCCAATGGTTTCAACTCCGTCGAGAGTCTCCACTCTGATGGTACCTTGCGGGGTAATTTCACATACTCTATACGGTCCCTTACCAGCATATTTGAGCTTTTTCTTTTCGTTTCGCACTCCATACATCAGGACTTTATCCCCAACCTTGATGTCCTTGTCCTTTAGATGGCGATCAAACCATTTTTTCCTTCTATCCTTCTCCACAAGGGCATTGTATACAGCCAATTGTCTTTCTTCGTTTAGCCTCTCAAGGATATATAGACGCTCTACTAAGGGATTACCATCCCAACCCTCTTGAGTAGCAACACGAAGACTAGGAATGACAAATTCCCACGGCATGACTGCTTCTTGGCCATATACCATTTTGAATGGTGTGCAATTAATAGCCACTTTGTACGCAGTACGATAGGCCCATAAAGCTGTCGTAAGCTTTAGATCCCAATCCGTGCGATGAGCTTCAACTGTCTTTGTCAAAATAGAGATTAAAGTCTTGTTGGTACTCTCGGCTTGGCCATTCGCTTGCGGATAGTAAGGAGTAGATTTATGATGGGATATCATGAAATTTGTTGTGAGCTCCTTAATCACTTCATTTATAAAATGCGTACCATTGTCGCTCACAAGTTCAAAAGGACAACCGAATCGTGTGATTATATTTTCAAAGAGGAACTTGGCTGTTGTCCTCGCATCTGCCTTACGTGTTGCTTTTGCTTCAGCCCATTTGGTCATATAATCAGTGGCCACAATAATATAGCGAGATTGTGTGTTTCGGGCCGCTGGACTAATTGGACCTACAAAGTCTAAACCCCACTTTTCAAATGGTTGGTTTACTTTGATCGGATGTAGGGGCATCTGATCTTTCCTCTAGGGTTTCTTATATCGTTGGCATTCATCGCAACCCTTCACAAAGAGTGATGTGTCTTGGAACATAGTGGGCCACCAATACCCTGATTGTAAGATCTTTCGCGCAGTTGAGTCGCCTGAGAAGTGACCACCGGCTACGCCCATATGTGCCTCTTGCAAAATGTATAGATACTCATCCTCTCGGGCACAACGCCTAAGAACGTCATCCTTTCCTCTTTTATAAAGAGTCCCGGCTATCAGGCAATAGGGTTCGCATTCTTTGATTAGCTTTCGAGCTAGATCTTTACGAAGCTCCTTGGGTGGAAAGCCATTAACCAAAAAGTTAACAATCTTCTCACTCCATTCAGGCATTGTCTCCACCATGAACAGGGAAGTGTCCGGTAAGTCATCATCAACCCCCGTAGGAGCCTCACCATTAGGTATGCGAGACAAATGATCAGCCATAACATGTTTTTTGCCAGGTCTCACAACAACAGTGAAATCAAACTCAAGAAGAATCAATAGCCATCGTGTGATTCTTCCTGTGGAGCATGGTTTATTTACCAGATACAACAATGCTTGATGATCCACATAGAAAACAAACTTGGTGGCAAGGAGGTAATAACGAAATTTCCTTACTGCATATATCATTGCCAACCCTTCTCGCTCCGTAGTGGTGTAGTTCATCTCAGCATCATTCAACTGGCGACTGGCAAAGCTAATGGGGTAGTCTAGCTTGTGTTCTCCAGGTTGAGTTAACACACACCCAATAGCAAAGTTTGATGCATCAATATGCACATGGAAGAGTAAATCCCAGTTAGGCATTCTCAAGATTGGAGCACTCGCCAAGGCCTTCTTTAATAGCTCATAGGCACGGTCACATTCTTCGGTCCAAATAAACTCGATGAGAAGCTTATACAATGGTCGAGCTATCTCGGCGAAGAAGAGAATAAACCTTTGATAATAACCAACGTGGCCCATAAAGCGTTGGACTCCCTTGTAGTTGGTGGGTGGGGGTAATTCCAGAATGACCTTGATTTTACTCTCGTTAGTGGAAATCCCATTTTTGGACACTATATGCCCTAAGATAACTCCGTGTTTAACCCAGAATTGGCATTTGAAAGGATTCAAGGAGATACGATATAATCTACACCTTTCAAATATTTTTCGTAAACACATCAAGTGCTCGTCCCAAGAGGAATGAACACAAAGATCATCTAAGAAAGCTTCACAGAAGTCCCTTAGATATTCCTTAAAGGCCGTGTTTATCAATCGTTGGAATGTTGCAGGTGCATTGGTCAAGCCAAAAACCATGACGCGAAAGGCAAACACTCCAAACTCCGTGATAAATGCTGTTTTAGCTTGGTCCTTGACTGCAATTGTGATCTGATTGTAACCCAAGTACCCATCTAAAAAGCTATATGCCTCCTTGCCTGCCACTCTTTCAAGCACATGTTCAGAATATGGCAAGGGGTAATGATCCCTTCTGGTGGCTGCATTAACCTTTTTGAGATCAACGCACACTCTGAGTTTCCCATTCTTCTTTGGCACGATGACTATTGGAGAAACCCATTCTGAGTGCTCAATAGGATATATGAATCCACATTTTACCAGCTTTTCAATTTCCTCTTGTACAATCTTTGCGTACTTAGGATTCATTGGGTAGGGACGTTGCTAGACTGGTTTAGCAGTGCTAATCATTGGAATCGTGTGTTGCACCACCGAGGGTGGAACACCCTTCATATCATGATATGTCCAAGCAAATATGTCCTTGAATTCTTTAAGAAGCTTCGTAAGTGCAGCTTCTTCCGCCTTGGTGAGGTCTTGAGCAATAAAAACTGGTTTAGACTCCTCACCCGGATCTGCTAAGTCTATCTCCTTAACTACCGCAGGGCCATCGTAGACACCGCTACTCCCATTGTAGGCGTTCGTTGGGCTTTTGTGTAGACTACTTTACGTTCCCCTGTGGTGAATGATTTGAAATGCTCGGGTGTGGGGTGTAAGTCTACTGGTTCTTGTTGTGCCAGGCTTTTTTCTTTCAATTCCGCTTCCTTTTGTTGTTGAGCCAACTCTTGGTTTTGCCGCCTTCTTGCAGTACGACTTAGTTTCGGCTTCTCTTCGATTTCTAATTGGGCAACGTCATGAGGTTGCGGAATACACCACATGACACTTTGGAGGTATTGTCCCCAATTATCCGCTATCTTCCGATGAGCATCAATGGCTCCTACATAACTAAGCCATTCTGCAGTGGATCGCTCCTTGTTTATTGCAGTTCGTACATTAGCTCGATAGCGTTGGCGCTTATGTCTCGTTTTCTTCTTACCAAGTTTTTGATTTTTGTTTCTATCAGATTCGAACTCACTTGGTCGATCTTCACTTTTGGATGAACTGCAGGAGGTCATTGTCCTAGGCCTTGAGCACCTTGCTTCCACATTTGGGTGAATATTTGATTCATTTTTCCCATCAGGCTTAGGGTCAGTTTCTTCTTGAGATTCATACTCAGAGTTGCATTGGTCAGAGTCTTCGCTACTTCCAGTGTCTGTGGAGTTTGCCACGTTCTCGCCATCAGGAGTCAAGTGCATAACACCTATCATGTTTATTGGCACTAACGGTGGCATATCTTGCCCCTCAGGTGTTACCCAACTTGTGCCTCTATTTCCCCATGTGTCTATGGTTGCCGCTAGGTGTACCCAATCCACGTTATCCGACTCAGTCATACCGGGTAGGACATCCATATAAGGAGAATCTTTCCCATCATCAGTCTCTTTTTTGCATGTATAGCAATACCTTAATGGGGCGGAGTGAATAGTGGTATCCGATCGATTATCAATGATAACCTTGCTTCCTAAAGGATGTGCACGACCATTCTCAAGATCAACTCGAATGACAGAGTCCTGGAATTGTAGGTAGACATGGTTTTTCGACCAGTCATGTACCATTTGTGCTTCCCTCATGAAAGGACGTCCTAAGATCATTTGATATGACATAGGATGCCTTGTATCCCAAGACCTTGATCTTGAGGTCCCTTAACATTCCAATAGGTTTAGCTATGGTTCCGTTTGCCATCTTAACCACTATGTTTGTGACTTCGAGGTGAGGTCTTCCCATGGATTCCCAACAGTTTTTAGTCACAATGCTCACTCCAGCACCACCATCAAGGATTCCCTTTAGAGTTAATCCCTTGGTAGTAATGGGGAGGGTGGCATTAGATTTGTCCCCTTCAAAGTACTGTCCCAACTTGTTAACAGGTATTTCAACGACCGAATCTTCATCTAAGTTGGGTTGTAGATCCCAATGTTCCCCTTCATCTTGAAGCGTGTCGGGTCTATCCATATTTGCAAATTGTGGTAGCCCCGCCTTAAGTTCTCCATTGAGAAATGCCCGAAGAGCTAAGAATAGCTCAGGATCTCCGTATAATTTGGATATGATCGTGGTTCTGATTTCGGAGGACATGAAATCCATTAGCTTGGACACATTCAATGGTACTTTTCGAGATATCGCCCCTTGACTAGGGACTGGTGAAGATGGAATCACTTCCTCTTCAATGGGGTCAGGCATTCTCTCACTAAACATTCTTTCCAGCAAGAAGGGTGTTTGCCCACTTCCTGATGTCCTATCCTCACTTCCTTCCCGAATGATACTAGGTATCGCTAACGGTTTATGGGTCCGGTGAGGCTAAACTTGCGTAGGAAACACTGTGTCTGGAATTTTGATTTTTCTCGGGTTTGGCTCCAGTTCTCTTTGTGTTTCTTCCACCAAACCCCTTAAGTGTTGCACTTGTTCAATCTCCTCAACTGGGTTTGGGTAAGTACCAATCTTTTTCTTGAGGGTTTTTGGCCCACGTGGCTTGTCTTGGGGAGTCTCAATCAGTTTGGGTGGTCAAGAGGGCATTAACTGACTTGGTTGTGGGGCCGAGGAAGTTTCCTGCTGTTTTCCCTTATTTAGGTACTCGCTTGATTCTCCTTCATTGAGCTCCCGAGTGGGTTCCTCCCTTAAGGTAGTGGCTTTGGTCCCCATGGTTTCTATTGAATCAGAATCATCTTCAGGATCATTCATATACACAGGGTCGTCTCCTATCCCTATGTTGGTCTTTGAACTAGGCTTGGAGCTCGTGGCATTAAGCGATCTCTTCCGCCGTGTTTTCTTTTTCTTTGCCTATGCGATTGATGCAGTATCCCTCTCTTCAAGAATGTAGTTTTGATTTTGAAGCATTGACCGTGTAACTACATTCGCGGGTACAACGGGTGTGGTTCCTCGTGCTTGGTTGGTGATCTCAACCAAATTCAATGGCGTAATCTTGGGTGCATTAGGATTATGTGGACATTGAGCGATCAAATGATCTATGCCACAACGATTACATGTAAGTACCGGCATTCCCGATGTGCTCCCTTGATTTGGTTGCATTTGAGTAGCGATCTTCTGTAGCCTATTAGGGCACTCTGCTACACGATGCGGTCCACCACAATCGTAGCATTGAAGAGGTGGTCTCCTCGCCAAGGTATTAAGGTTTTGCCCTCTTGTGGCGAGAGCAGCCGCTTGATATACAGGCTTGACTTGCCCAAAATGATCCTCCATGTAGTACTGGGGAATCATTTCAAACGTATCAATCCCGTATGGAGCAGTGGGGTCTATCTCCTCTTCATAATCCCCACACGCACTATGTGACTCACAACCCATCTGGTTTATTGGGGTAATCCTTGGATGTGGAGGTTGTGGTCCTAGCACTGGCGGTGGTAATGGCACAGACTGGACTACATTCAGATTCCTTGGAACTATGTGCTGTGACGGTTGCTCGATAGGTTGTGCAGGCATTAGCGGCGCGGGTACTTGAGGTGTGTTTGACCAAGCTAGTGGTGCCTGGTTTGCCAACATTCGCTTAAGTACTAGGCAATCCTTAGATTGATGGCCGTACTTACCACATGCATTACAATTCCCATTGAATTTGACTCTGAATGTGGGACATTCACTCGTGCTATGTGGTCCTAAGCACACCGAACACCATTGTTGCTCTCTCCTTGGGTACATATGGCTATTCTCAGGAGCTCGATTACCCCTAAAGTATTCTTGGAGAGCCTTAGTAAGGTCGGTCACACACATTTCAGATATCTTGGGCTCCTTGGCAATAGGTTTCACCGTCATTGGCTCGTGCCCAGATACTTGCGAACTAACGGATTTTGTTTCTGAAGACACCTTTTTACCTGCAATCATCAAGTTGTCTTCTAACTGGATTGCATTGGCAGTGACTGCTTCCCACGTTGTAAGACCTCTAATGACTAGGCCATTGTAAATGTCCTCGTGGCGCAATCCTCGGATGAATCTATCGAGGAGTTGGTTGTTATTGAAGCGTTCATCGGGAGTGCGGCGAGAATTTAGATGCTTCAATCGATTTATAAAGTCTCTCACTGACTCCCCTTCCTCGCGTTCAGCTTTTTGGAGTTGAGATGCTACTCCCCAAAGCACACCCTCACGTATGTATTCTTTCAAGAACAATCTCTTGAGAGTGGGGTAGTGAGTGCGCTCTTCAACCCTTAAGGTTCGATACCAATCTCCGGCCTTCCCACTCAAGGTTAAGCCTAGGGCTTTGTTGCATGCAAATGAAGATCAATACAAGGATGCCGAGGATGCAACAAAAAAAGATACTTAGGGCTCTTGTAAAGAGTTCCACTTTGTAGATGTATGTGGGAGAGGGCTTCACAATAATCCCACATGGGAACTTTTGAGAGTTCTAGAATTTTTGTATAAAAGGTGGCTCATTTGAGAGCATGGACACATTGGGCAAACTCATGTTTGAGCTCTCATGAGACTAGCTCTCCCTCTTCTTCCATAGAGGTGCAAGCTCTTCTCTCTCCCCAGCTACATTATTGTAAGTCTATTCTTTTGTTAATGCAATGAGTGATGTTTGTCTCTCTTCTCATGTCTATTCTCTAGTAAGCATGTTTCTTTGTTGTTGATAGCTTCAAGGTGTGTGTGCATGCTAGGAAGTAAGATCTTGAGAATGAAGGATGCTTTGAGCTTGTGTATGCAATAGCTTAGCTTTCTTCTTGTTTGGATGCATGGAATGAGTGGGATGTTGAGTGATTGAGTGTGGCAAGATTGAGCTTGAGTATGTGTTAGTCTATGTCAATAGTAGTAGTATTCCTAGCATTCTCTCCATCATCAAATGGATAAGCTTTTGTGCACCGGTACGGGTTGAATCCCTAGCTCCGAAAGGGATGCAAATCCCATTGGATTGAGCTTAGTGTGGATCATACAACTCTTGCTACAAGTGAGAGAGTTTTCCGTCTCTCCATTGGCGCCGCTGCCGGGGAAAAGACTCAAAACCGGTTGAGAAGCTTGCATTACTACCACTATTTCTTTTTATTTTGAGGTTTAGGGCATTGAGTGGGTGATCTCAAGGGCGCCTTGTGTGTTTTCATTTTTTTTGATGAGTAAGGAAAAAATTAAAACCTCTTTGCGGTAGAGAAATCCCGCCATTAATCGGATTTAAGCACTCTCTGTTGTTGCATTGGTGACGGGGTTGGTGAGTGGGAGGTAGAACTTTGGAAGCGTTTTTTTGATTTGTTGCTTGTAGTGTTTTGATTTGTTGCTTGGTAGAGAGGCGTTCGCAGCAAAGAAATATATATATATATATATTTATATTGATTTATATATGCTGAGAGCCAAGGCTTTGCAGCCGGCGTGAACGCTGTGTAAAGAAGGCGGCGAAGGATTAAAAAAAAAAAAACAAACAAACGAAGGCTGCAGGTGAAGGTGCTGGAGGGGTCGTCGTGGGCGTAGCTGTATGCCGTGGGGCAGGCGCTCTTGAAGAGCTCGGAGTAGCTGGATGGTCCGACGCTTGCCTACGCACACTTTTGCTTGCAGGAGACGGGAGGCGGACCTTCCTTGTCAAGAAGGCGTGAACGCTGTGTAAAGAAGGCGGCGGGCTGCTGGAGAGAGCCGCGGACTGCAGCAAAAGAGGAGGCTGTCGAAGAGAAGGCGGCCGGCGAGCCTGACTTGGCGTTGAAACGCAGCATTGTGGAGGCGACCGGCAAGAGGCGGAGAAGGTGACGGAAAGGGAGCTGCAGAGCAGCGAAGGCCGGGCGGGCAGAGAAAGACGGGCGAGGACGGCCATGTGGAAAGCAAGGCTGTCGACTGCGATGGCTAGCGAAGGGCGCAAGCGATGGTAGTGGGCGGCTACTGAGGAGGCGCAACAGCAGGGTGAACGCGTAAGCAGAAGCAGCTGGAGTCGACTGGCAGTAGGTGGCCGAGCGAAGAAAATAAGGCGAGGCTGTGAAGACGGCTGTTGACAGCAGGGTGGAAGCAGCTGGAGCCGGCGGGAAATCAGGCGAGCGGCGAGGGATAAGGTAGGTGGTATTTTTCTTTTTTTTCTTTTTTATTTTTTTTTTGTTTTTTAATTAATTTTTCAATGTTCTTTTGTATTTTTAAATAAAACAAAAAAAATATTTTTTTTATTTAAAAAAAAAGAGAAAAAAAGATTTAAAAAAACAATTAAATTTTTTTTAAAAAAAGGTGATTAAAAAAGAAAAAGAAGAAAAAAAAGAAAAGAAAAAAAAAAGGGGAAAAAAACAATTAAATATTAAAAAAAATAGAGAGAAGAAAGAAAAAAAAACATAAAAAAATAAAAAAAATTAAAGTATTTGTTTTTTTTGAGTCCATATTGTTTGCATATTTTTTATTTTTTTTCATTTCTATAATTTTTAGCATAATTAGAGTAGATTTGCATTGTTTTAACTTTTTTTTTTAAAAAAAAAAGACAAAAACAAAAACAAAACAAAACAAATTTTTTTTAAAAAAAAAAATAAGAAGAAGAAAAAAACATTTTTTATTTTTGTATTTTGAAACCATTGTTCATCATTTAAATTTTTGCATAATAAAGAAGCTTGCATATTTTATTTTTATTTTTTAGAAGTATGTAAATGATGCATAATTAGTAAACTCATATTTTTTGGCATGAAATTTATTTATTTATTTTATTTTATTTTTTTTTAAAAAAATAGAATAAAAATAAAAACAAACAAACTAACAAACAATAAAAACCAAAAAAAAGGAGGAAAAAACAAAAGAAGACAAAAGAAAATTTTTTGACTTTTTAGGAGTCTATTTTTTGCATAAATTGTAATTCTTCATTCTTTAATTTTTTGCATAAATAGTTTAACTTGCATTTTTTTTAATTTTTGTAACTTTGTGCATAATTAGGATTTTTTTTAGTGTGATTCATAATTTTTGTGTTAAAAAAAAAGTAAAAATCATAAAATCATAAAATCATTAAAAAAAAAACATTTAAAAAAACAAATAATAAAAAAAATAGGGTAGATAGTACACTACACATATTCTTTTTAGTTGCCTTTAGTGGTTAGGTAGGGTAAAAAATATATATATATATATATATTTTTTTTCAAAAAAAACAAAACAAAATTAAAACACATAAAAAAACCAAAACAAAATTTTGACCTTATGCACTTGCGGTCGGGACGTCGTGTAGATTCTGCCATAGGACCTATGGCACCTTCTAGAGTACCTACACAAGAAAGTGGGACCCACTCGGTAGGAAATTTGGCAGATATTGCTGAAACCCTATCTGAATCCCAATCCGATACCCTTTCCTCCAGTACAACTAGTTCATTGTCCATGGACAATCTAGGGCCGACAAATAGTCATCCCGTAGCCCCAAATAGGACACCCTCAAGATCCTTTAATCCATTTGAAGCCGACACCATGGGGTTAACACTCAATGTGAGACTCCAATATGTCTACACAAATGCTCAAGGAGCTGAGATCTTTAGGGACCCACAACAACGGTATCTTGTTAAGATCGCCGACATTTTCTCAGAACTTGATAGAGCACCTCTCGTCAATGACCAGGGTAACATGTACATGGGTGGAGATGGTGTTCGCTACGAAGTCACCTACCATCCAGAAAAGGTAGACAAATTAGGGGAGCTCTCTAAAACCGAGTTCTTAGACTTATCAGAACTTTCCAGAGCAAGGGAGTCTAGAGATGACTGGCTCATTGAGCCGGACATGCCTGGACCACCATCCAATGCCCAGTCCTCAAAGCCATCCACCATAGATGATTTACTTCTTGTAGATCTAAATTTGGAAAGGGATAGGAAAGGCAAGAGTAAACTGGATCAGGGGGCTGAAAGCCAATGGGAGTTTGTACGACAAATTCCTGTGACAAAGGTCTTACAGGATGACCCACTTCAAGAGGTCTATAAGGACTCGTTAGAGGGATATTATGCCACGAATAAATTGCCACAGCTAGATCTTCCTCTAGCTCATGTGGTGGTAGTTGAGAAGCTTGCAGGACACATGAACAGAATAATTGATAAATGGGCCAATGAATACCGAACCTTAGATTGGAAGGAGATTCGGGAACTCACGTGGAAAGGACAACCATTATTTATGGAAGTGTTATCAACAAATACAGCCAAACCAGGAGAGACAGCCTTTCTTGGAGAAACTGTTGCTCCTCCCCTACGAGAGTTCACTAGAGAGGGACCTTCAACATCTAAGTGGACCACTGCTAGTAGCCCAACTCTAGCACCAAGATATCGTCCTACACCAAATGTGCGACCTCAGGTCACACCACACCAACATCTCTCTCATTATAACAATCGGAGGATAGGGGAGCTAACTCGGCCTCCCATAAATGCACCTCCTGAAATGAGGGTGACAAGATCTTTGGAGGGGTTTGGTGAGGCTGGTAATAGGGTACCCACACCAATTTTGGAAACATGTGGACCATCTTTCCAAAGAGAGGAACAATTTCCACTGAGAGTGAGAGGCCGTAGGCCCTATGATGAGTATTCACGACAAGTAAGGCCATCAACTCTTCAGAAATTGGTTAAGAAGTATGAAGGGTCGGGAGATCCATACGATCATGTAGCAGCTTTTAGGCAAGCAGTTCGAGCTGAGCAAGTTGCTGATAAGCATACTCAGATAGAAGGGTTTGGACTCACTCTTGAAGGAAAAGCCCTTGCTTGGTTTCAGGCATTAGAAGCTTCAGACAAAACTTCTTTACGAGTTTTGGAAGAGAGATTCATTGCTGCTTTTTCCTTGATGGGAATACAACATGACACGGTAGCACACATCTACTCTTTCAAACAAGGCGAGAATGAGAGTGTTAGAGACTGTGTAAATAGAATGAAGCAGTACATTAATCGTTGCCCAGAAGATGAGAAGCCCGCCCAAAGTCGATTAATTTCTCTCTTCTTAAAAGGCCTCAAAAATTCAACACTGCATACACATCTCTATGCAAAGAAGCATACAAGTTTCAATGAGTGTTGCCATGATGCTATGGATTTCACCGATAACTTCAAGTTCCAAGATGGTTCTGGCCCAGAGGTGAAACCTAGAAATCAGTGGGGTGATGACCAAAGTTCAGGGTCTAGCGCGCTAGTAAATCCAGACCAGATAGCTAACCTAGTACTAAGGAGATTGGGACAGACCTATCGTCCACCCATGCAGCCACAACAACAGCAGCAGAGAATGAGGAGTATACTTCCTACAGGTCCTCATCTTTGTGGAGCATGTGGCGGTGACCATAAAACAGAGGACTGTAATACCTTTTCTCCTCTAGTCACAAACCAACCCACAAAGAAGTGGTGCCAAGCCTGTGCATGGAACTTTACTCATACCACACAGGAATGTACTCGCATTGCGAGAATGAGACAGGAACGTGAGCAGCCGAGGGGTGGAGTGGCTCCACAAATGTATCAACAGTATACTAGTTTTGAACGTAAGCCACCGATGACACAAGAACAAGCACGACCTGTTCTTGGTGCTCAACCTCCTGCTCCAGGGACTGCTCCTGTGAGGGTTATCGACTACGACAATTCAAATATGTGTAGAGAATTGGTAAACCCAGGCTATGTGGAAGAAGAATATGTATCATATTCATCCAAAGAAAATATCTTTGAAAGTCCCGCATACCCAAGCCAAGCACTGGAGATTCAACCAGGGGAACAAAACTCTTTAATGTTGCTAGGCGGCTACCAACCTAGGACTCCAGGCCCCTCAGGTCAATGGCAGCCAAGGAAAGTAGAGGCCAAACCAATGGGCCCCTGTTATGAGTGCGGAGAACCCCATTGGGCTCGTGATTGTCCACATCGCTCTAGGCAAGCATCTCGATCCAATACAACAGTACAACAGTTTCCACCAATTGAAAGATATTGTCTAGGGTGTTGTGTAGAACACTTCCCAAAAGACTGTCTGCTGAAACCACATGAGGAAGGCACCTCTCAACCAAAGGTTTCACTCAACCTTATAGGCACAGTTCCATCGCCACCTTCATCTGAGAATGAGGATGTCGTGCCACTTAGAGTCATGACTAGATCGCAAACACTGCAAACTGATGAGACACCTCGAACTAGGGATGCAAAGACAAATCTAGTGGACAAGACCCTACAGTCCAATAGAAAAAAGACCACTAGGAGGAAGAAGAACCGAAACAAACAAACTAAAAGTACATCCACTAGTTCTCAGGAAACCTCTAAACAAAACATGAGGGATAAAACTTTTACTTCCCAAGAAGTGCATGAGGAACATCAACCTCAACCTGGGCCTAGTGTTAAACAAGATGAGGCTAGTACGACTGAGGTTAGTTCTGGGGGTTCTGTTTTTGTGGATAAAGTGAATGAGACTCTAGAGGCCATCATTGATGCTCATAAAAGTCGCATTACAGCCTTATCTGAACTACCCAAGAAGCTTCAAGAATACCCAAACCCTCGTGAGGAGAAGATCAATTTAGCTGTACACCAGCAACTCATTAGGGAAGCTCAGTCAATACTTGAGGGACCACCACCACCTATTCCTCGGGGCCCAACCTCTCTTAAGCCAACATTAGAAACCATACCAGAAGTGTCATCAAGTAGAGAAATGAAAAGTGAGCTCATTTCACAAGCTCAGAGCGAAAGGTCTGCACCAATTGACACTCCATTGAAAGATGACATTCTGCCATCACCTAGCCTTGTCTTCCCATACAATGATGAAGTTATTGATGCTAATGAGGACATGGCAAATGAAATGTGGGCCGCAGTAACTGAGAAAATTAATGAGAACATGTCTTCTGTTAGTTCGCCTCCATTCTCTGAGGTGGATTTTACCAGAGACTCGGAAAACAAATTTAGACACCCAAGCATCCAAGAGGAAGTTCAAACAATTGTTTCTCCTAGAAGTAAGCATACAATGAAAACCTTACCATCATATCTGGGAGAATATGAGAATTGTTCTCAAACCTTGAGGATACCCTCCATGCATAAAAGGTTGACAAAGGAGAAAGATATGAGTATGGTGCAGGCTATTTTGTCAGCACCAGTGGCTTGTACCTTACCTTTGCTTGAGTTGATAAAGCTTAAACCTGAGTTGTGGAATGATATTGCCACATGTTTGTCAGAGCAGGTATTGCTACAAAAGGTTCACCATGAGTGTACTATACATCCTGAGACAAAGCATGTAATGCCAGTTCCTATCAACAAAGTAGGAAAATTTTGTGAGGACGATCAGGGAAATGCTACCCTCCCATTAGAAGTGCGAAAAGTATCTTCAACTGCAATACTTGATAGTGGTGCAGGAGTGGGCATTGTGACAAGGTCCATTTGGGAAAAGTGGGGCAAACCAGCTATTAGGAGTACAAGGATGCGCTTGCAGCTAGCAGATGGAAGCTTAGAACATACCCTTGGGCTGCTTGAGAACATATTGGTCACCACATGTGGGATTGAATATGAGCATACCTTTGCAGTAGTGGATTTTGGAAAGCATCCAAACTACGAAGTGATATTGGGTAGACCATTCATGCGACAATTTCAAATGATTCAAGATTGGGGATACAATTATTTGTACCTCCGA
The DNA here is from genome assembly GCF_041138505.1 of Cibotium barometz. Classification (NCBI taxonomy): domain Eukaryota; kingdom Viridiplantae; phylum Streptophyta; class Polypodiopsida; order Cyatheales; family Cibotiaceae; genus Cibotium; species Cibotium barometz. The sequence goes on along the minus strand of NC_141066.1, from coordinate 49,053,775 downwards.
CATGATTCTGTCATCACAAGGGTCAACCTAAGGAATCACTCATATCGTGATGTAACAAGGTCTCCAATAGATGAGTTTGATTCTGCTTCATCTGAGGACTCAAGAGTTACATTGTCCGATGGGCAAGAAGATCTATGGATGTGTGGAGCCTCATGTAGGGATTTCAACACTGAGAGACTTAAGGGTAATCGAAGTGTATCAGATGAGGCATACATTCCACAACCCTTCCCTGAGCATTTAATTGATCCATTAGAATGGAGTCATGTCCTTGCAACATTATCGACATGTGCTTTACCGAAGCCAATTCAATTTTGTGACTCAGATGGATATGATATTATTCCTCTACGAATGGTACAACCACGTGCTCTTCTAGATGATTTGTACTATAGAGATACATCCACAACAGCTATGCATGTCGAGGAAGTCTCAGTAGAGGACTTGACACTCGAATCTGCTAATGATGCTGATAAGGAAGATGGCTGGGACTCTGATTTTAATAATGATGTGACAATCCCTGAGGAAGAGTTAGGAAAGGCACGCCTACTCTTGAGAGGAAGGGAGGTTCAAGTAGAGATCCCTAGAAGCCGACCAAAACGAAAATGCTGTAAGAGCCATAAAAAAATCCGTAGACAAGATGAGCGTGAACAACGTGAGAGATTGCAAAAAGAAAAGGAGGAGTCTAAGAGTGAAAACTCTCGACCACCACCTCACTTCTCAGGAAAGAACGGATATCTATACTATGTCCAAGCACAAGACAGTATCAAAGACCAAGTCAAACGATCAGATGGATTCCAAGCAGGGGAAAAGCTAACAACTGTTAGCAAAAATCGTAAAAAGACGAAGAAACAAAAATCAAAATTCAAGTCTAAAACTGATTCAAAAAAGAGTGTGGGAAGTGCAAAGACAACGGTTGAACAAAAAAATCCGATGCAAGATAGCAAAGGAGAGCTCAAAACCGCATGGTCTTCAATGAGTGAAGACTCAAGTGGACAAGAGCAAGGTCTAAATGTTCCTCCCAATTTCACACAGTACACTCTTCAAGATCGGAAGATTGTTCTTCAACAGCCCATGCGTCAAAAACCAAGCGTGCCAGGGATTTCATACGATGGTCCAGAGGATGCAAAAAAGATTGATATTGCTAAGCCAGGAGAAGAGCCTCGCTATGTGTGGATTGCCACAGACTTATCCTTGGATGAGGAGAAGTTATTAATACAAACAATAAAGGAGTATCGCGATGTTTTTGCTTGGAGTTATAAAGACCTCAAAGGAGTTGATCCAAGCATATGTCAGCATACAATACCATTGCGAGAGGATGCAAAACCCTCCAAGCAACGTCCTTATACTTACAATGAAAACTTTGCACGGAAGATAAAGGAAGAAATAGACAAGCTCTTAGAGGCAGAATTTATCTATGAGATTGAACACACTGAATGGGTCTCCCCTATTGTAGTGGTGCCCAAGAAAAATGGAAAACTTCGAGTATGTGTCAACCTCAAGAAGGTAAATGCAGCTACTGTGCGTGACCATTACCCACTTCCAATCACGGATCATGTTCTGGAACGAGTTGCAGGGAAAAAGGCATATAGTTTCTTGGATGGATTCTCCGGGTACAACCAAGTGTCAATTGATCCAAAGGATCAACACAAGACAGCCTTTGCTACTGAAGATGGCATCTTTGCCTATCGTGTTATGCCATTTGGTCTAACAAATGCGCCAGCAACCTTTCAGCGGTTAATGAGTCATGTATTCAAGGAGTACCTTAGGCAATTTATTGAGATTTTCATGGATGATTTATGTGTTCACTCACAACAGCGTGATGATCATATAGAACACCTGAGACTTGTGTTTCAAAAGTGTCAACTTTATCATATATGCTTGAATCCTGACAAGTGCAAATTCATGGTAAGACAAGGGAAAATTTTGGGCCATATTGTTTCTCGCAATGGGATTTCAACAGATATGGATAAAATTGATGTCATTGTCTCATTACCTCGGCCTATCAACCCTAAAGGGGTACAAACATTCATGGGACATTGTGGCTATTACCGTAGATTCGTCTACATGTATGCTGTCCTAGCCAGACCATTATATGCTCTTCTTGTAAAGTTTAATTGGACTGATGAGTGTGAGGAATCCTTCGAAAAGTTGAAGCAAGCATTAGTGACTGCACCCATTTTACGGGCACCAGATTGGAACCAAATCTTTCATGTCCATATTGATGCTTCCAACTTTGCAATTGGATGTATTTTGGCTCAATCAGGAGAACACAATAAGGATTTCCCAATCTCATATGCTAGTCGACAGTTGAACAATGCTGAGAGGAATTACACCACAACAGAAAGAGAAGGATTGTCCATGATATATGCAGTGAAAAAGTTTCGCCATTACCTTTTGGCAAACAAATTCATATTTTTTGTGGACCATCAAGCATTGCTATATTTGGTGAATAAGCCATGTGCAACTGGAAGGATAGTAAGGTGGTTTATCATCCTTCTTGAGTTTGATTTTGAAGTGGCAGTTCGAAAAGGAACAACTCATCTAAGGGCAGATCATTTATCTCGAATCACCTCTGGCGAAGCTCCTGTGGGTGTGGATGATGATATGTTAGATTCAACACTTTTCCTTGTAGAGACAGCTCCTAGATGGTCTGAATCCATTTTAGAAATTTTGACAAGTGGGCGAATACAACTAGCGGGTCCTAATGTGGACCTATGGCGACCATTCAAGTTAATTTCCGGGAGATTATATCGTCAGGGTAATGATGGAGTGTTGAGGCTTATACCTAACCCCGACCAATATGAGGAGATCTTGGAATGGGCACATGAGGGTATAGATGGAATCCATGCATCAGCTACCACTTGTGTGCGACGTATATCTCAAGATGGGCAATGGTGGCCTACCATGCATGCAGATGCTGAAACATTTGTTCGTAACTGTGCTTCATGTAAAATTCAGAAGCCAATTCATAATGTCACATTATTCCAAATTTCAACTATACCAAGTTGGAGTAAGTATATTGTGGACTACCTTCAGCATGGTCATACGGATCAAACAATTCCTAAACATCGAAAGCAGGCTATTAAAATTGAAGCGGCAAACTATATGCTAATAGAGGGCCAACTCTACAAGAGGGGCAAAGATGGCAACTTGCGCATGTGTGTATGTGAAGCTGACTATCTAAAAATCTTAACTCATGCACATGCAGGTGTTGGGGGTGGACACTTTTCTGGTACTACCACAGCTAAGTTGATTAGGTGGTCTGGGCTTTGGTGGCCAACCTTACAAATGGATGCCGAAGAATATGTGAAACATTGTGACGATTGTCAAAGGACCAAACCTCCCATCACAAAGGACAATATGCCATTGCGGCCTATGTTAAGCACACGTGCTTTTGCAAAATGGGGTATTGATTTTGTCGGTCCCATTAAACCTCCAGCTCGTAACACGCATGCAGAATATATTATAGTCGCAACCAACTATTTGACCAAATGGGTAGAGGCAAAGGCAACAGTCAAAAATGATGCCAGAACCACAGCCAAGTTCTTGTATGAGTACGTGTTTACACGCTATGGCTTACCTATTGAGATCGTTAGTGATCAAGGTGTACATTTTGTAAATGAAGTCATAGAATTTTTGCTTCAAGAATTTATGGTAATTCACAAGCGTTCTGCACCCTATCATCCCCAGACCAATGGACAAGCCGAGAGTACTAACAAGATTCTCTGCACAGCACTCACAAAGATTGTTGAGGGACATAGGACTGATTGGGAGCAGAAGTTGCACTCAGTTCTCTGGGCATATAGGACAGCCTATAAAACATCTGTTGGGCACAACCCCATTTGAACTTGCTTTTGGGCTAGACGCAATTCTTCCCATTGAATTTCTTGTACCTACTCTACGAATAGCTAAACAACTGGATTGGACTGGTCATGAGCTTTCACAACGCGTTGACGAATTGGAAAAGCTTGATGAGACCCGCTTATTGGCAGTAATGGGGATGTATGCTGAGAAGAGGAGACAAAAGCAATGGTATGATAGAAACGTAACAACTGGCCGATTCAAAAAAGGAGACCTGGTGCTCTTATACACACTTAAGAAGCATAAGAGAAAGCTCAAGAAACGTGGCCTAGGACCGTTTGTGATTAATGAGCTTACCCTAAGTGGTGCAGTGCGTTTAGAGACACTAGAAGGTGAGCAAATGCCTAACTTCATTAATGGAAGTCGTCTCAAGAAATACAATGAACCATTAACTGAAGCTATGCTTCAACAGATGCATGCTGCACAAACACGGAAAAAAGCACTTGACCTACTTAAACGTCAGGCTCAAGAGGAGGCTAAAGCTAGAGTTGCAAAAGCCAAGGAGCGTCGCAAAGCTTCTATGTTAGCCATACTGTTGGCTACTGATGAGCCGTATGTCGAACCATTCAATATTCGAGTGGGACTTCATCTTCATGAGACTACCTACTTTGTCTCTGCCTTAATTGACTCTGGTGCAGATTATAATGTTCTCTCGTTTGACACCTGGAAAGCCTTGGGTCAACCACCACTTGTACAAATTCCTGTGAACCTACGAAGCTTCTCTGGAGAAGATAACCCTATAGAGGGAAAATGTGTCATTATGATGACCATTCAGGATCACCAGATGTCAGTGCCCTTTTATGTGGCACGTAAGTCCAAGGCAGTAGTAGAGGTTGTTCTCGGTAGATCGTGGTTAAGTGCTACCAATTGCTCATTAGATTGGAAGAATAGACAATACAAGTTGCAAATTGATTCTGATTGCATCTTGGGATCTGCTACACCACGAGCTTTATCGTGTCAAAAGGGTAATGTTTCTACCTTACCCAACCCACAATCAAAATCTGCTCTTGAAGCTCCAAAACAAATGATGTGGATAATTGATGAGTACTCAAGTGAGGGCCATGGCTGGTATGTTCCAACTAATCTAGTTGCTGCTCAAAGAAGGCCAGGCAAAAAGGAATTATCAATGTGGCTACCCAAAGCTGCGTACAAACTTGTACCATCTACTCCAGTTGCTAAGCCTCCTAAGAAGCACATCATTTCCAAGCCTAAACCTCGAATTGTTACTCGATGGGTCCCAAAACATGTTCTCAAAGCACAAGGCTATTATGAGGGTGCAACAGCAATTTGGCTTCCAAAATGCCATGCTTTGACAGGGGTAAAAGAGTGTTTCAGAAAGATTCCAAAAGTCACCCCTGATTGCCCATATCAGTGGGTGCAAAAGAATTCAACACAAACTCTTCAAGAAAGGAAAGGTGGCTATGATAGCACCTACAAAACTACTTGTGTTGATCTTCCTAAAACATGTATTGAAACACCGGTTGTTCCGATTTCTCCTTGTAACACAATTCAACTATCAACTTGTGTACCTACGACGAGTCCAAATGTGTCTCATTTGAGCATAGATTCTAGCATTTCAATGCCTAAATCCTCTTATCTTGCTCAAATTCCAAGACAATTGCTAAAGTCTCTACCTCTTAAAAAGGATATACCAAAAACTAAAGATAAGGCATTAACACTACAATTAAAGCTTTTTGGTAAATCAATGTTTGAATAATGTAGTTCCTTATGCCTTTAGGAGATGTGTTTTCTTTGAAATAATCTTGTTTTTGATTGGAATTGTCATGATGGATATGAGTGTTCTAAATTTCATTGTTCTACGTCCAGATAACTCCTGATGGATATTTGGCGAGATACATGTCCACCATGCATTGACCCTGATAGTACTCGACCAGATCATCGCGGGGGTTATAGTGCTCCTCCATTTCAAACACATTCTAGGTACTTCTATGCTCCCTTAGGTGAGAGTTGCTGTGGGCATCACTTTGTCACATTATTCTATCAACAGCATCACCCATTTCCACATTGTCAAGAGTGTGCACGGCTTGTATTAGAAGAAGCTTCACATATTTGTTGGATATGCCGCTCTTACTTTAGACGATATGGCACGGGCTTATTGAAGCAAATTGTGGGAGTTACACCCCAACGCCATAATCTTCTTAATGTGAGAATACCAGAGAGGGGACCAAATCAACGACGATTACCTGAGGAGGTTCAAGCACAACAATGGAGGGATACAAGCCTAAATGACTTGCAACCACCGATCCTGCAAGCCCTCCTTCCCCAAGCCCCCACATGTCAATATTGGATCAATATGAGTACCTACATTGCACAGTTCCAAAATCGAAACTGTCTGATTAACCTTCCCATAGAACCAATGCCATACTTTAGTGAGGAAGCACTCCTTCCTCTACCACCTTCTCCAGCGGCAGGTTTTTGTGAGGGGTTGTCTCTGCATCCTGAGGAAATTGATACCATCTTTCCAGCAGACGAGGACACGGATCCACCACCAGCGCAAGGGTAAGCACATCCACTCCACAATAAGATCGACAAGCCAGGGCACTTTTCTCCCACTGGGTTTTTCCCCTCGGCTATATTCGGTGTTTGGCACCAATGGCAAATTTTATTTTTTGTTTTCTTTTCTTTTCGTTTTTGTTAATAAAAATTTTGCAGAGATCCTCGTTAAAACAAGAGCATCAAACATGCCCCACTAGTCCACCTACCTTGCACACAAATTAGGAAGGGGGGAGACATGCTACACCTACAAAGATCAAGGAGGAGCAATCTGCACAAAATTAGCAATGCATCAATGCAAACAAACAACATCAACAGGGCACTACAACAGGTGTATTCAAATCTTAATCTTTATTTCTTTATGTGCTCTTATCTTTCGAATATATGGTTTGCATGTTCACACAATATTGGCTGGTTTGAGTTTTTGATTAGTTGTTAAAATATGGTGAGTGAGTTCTAGAGTCTTAGAAGACTTAGTAAAAGATATTTCTATTTAAAGACAGTGTAGGATATATACCAATGGAGTATGCCAAGTACTTATGTTTTCAAGGTATATTAGTTATCCTTAGTGGTAGCTACCTCTTAGATATGAGCTAGATGCTAGGAGTAATAAAAATTTACGAAAATGTGCCTTAATAAATATATATCCAAAATAAATTGAGACAGGAAGTGTCTACCGCCATGTGAAATGCTTGGTAGGACCTGAGGTTGTCTTAAGCACCTTGGGGCCGATGCCTTGGTTTCCATGGGGTGAACACTGAAGTCTAAAAACTTCAGAAGAAGAACTTTGAGGAATCTATCGCCTTGATAGATGTTGGTAGGACTCGGGGGTACACTATGGGCCCTCAAGACCGATGCTTTCATCTTCAAGGGGTACTCCTTAGGTCATAACAGAAAGAAAAAGGGTCTGTCGCCCTTGAGATACTTAGCGGTCTTTAGATTCTCTTGGCGGAGGTCTCTTGGCCATTGCTTGGGTCTCTTTGGGATAGAACCTTAATCTTCATCAACTTCTACACACATATCAAAAAAAAAAATGAGAGTTCCAATCACCTTTGCTCATATTTAGGAGTAGGTATGCCATTTAGGAGTAACTTACATACTGGTAGGACATTGAGACTACGGTCATAACCGGCGGTGTACAAAGCACACTTGCCTTTGCATAGCATTATCTACTACTTAAGTCTCACTTTGACTAGTCTTTACTCACCTATTTTAGTACTAATTAAAACTATAATCAGCCCTGCACTTGTATGCTCACGTGTGAAAATTATCATTGCTGATTTTTATTTTCTTTTCTTTTCTTTTTCTTTTTCAATAAAATACTTCAATGTATCAATTGTTTTTTGTTGCAGCTCTTGCTACTACCGCGCTCGAAGACGTGCGCAATATAGGAAGGGGGGAGTGTTGCATGCAAATGAAGATCAATACAAGGATGCCGAGGATGCAACAAAAAAAGATACTTAGGGCTCTTGTAAAGAGTTCCACTTTGTAGATGTATGTGGGAGAGGGCTTCACAATAATCCCACATGGGAACTTTTGAGAGTTCTAGAATTTTTGTATAAAAGGTGGCTCATTTGAGAGCATGGACACATTGGGCAAACTCATGTTTGAGCTCTCATGAGACTAGCTCTCCCTCTTCTTCCATAGAGGTGCAAGCTCTTCTCTCTCCCCAGCTACATTATTGTAAGTCTATTCTTTTGTTAATGCAATGAGTGATGTTTGTCTCTCTTCTCATGTCTATTCTCTAGTAAGCATGTTTCTTTGTTGTTGATAGCTTCAAGGTGTGTGTGCATGTTAGGAAGTAAGATCTTGAGAATGAAGGATGCTTTGAGCTTGTGTATGCAATAGCTTAGCTTTCTTCTTGTTTGGATGCATGGAATGAGTGGGATGTTGAGTGATTGAGTGTGGCAAGATTGAGCTTGAGTATGTGTTAGTCTATGTCAATAGTAGTAGTATTCCTAGCATTCTCTCCATCATCAAATGGATAAGCTTTTGTGCACCGGTACAGGTTGAATCCCTAGCTCCGAAAGGGATGCAAATCCCATTGGATTGAGCTTAGTGTGGATCATACAACTCTTGCTACAAGTGAGAGAGTTTTCCGTCTCTCCAGGCTTTACACTTATGCAGCTCATTGTGCTCTTCCAAGGAATCACACACGTGTTCAATGACTTCAATGTGCTTCCTAACATCCTCATTACCACTGAAGTTTTGAGTGAGCTTAGCCACTTGTACTGCCTTGCTTCTAGGTTCTCTCTCAGGAATACCCCGCATGTTTTCTGCAATGGATCGTCCAATCGTCTGAGCAAATGCTGCGAGATCACCTAAGTGAGCAGGCATAGTTGGTGAAGGCACTTCTAGGATAGCCTGGCTGATAGGAGTTGGCGTTGGTCTAAGTAGGTTGGCAAATGACGTAGGATATGATATGTGACTAGGCCTAGCTCCCCTTGGATAATGGTTATGATAAGGCGGTCGTGGAGCATACGCCATTGGCATACTAAGAGGCGTAGGAGCTACCTGAGCATGAGTAGCGATAGGTACATAGGGTTGATAGGCACTGGCACGCACTGTTGTAGGTACTGTTCCACTAGGTAGTGGTGTCGTACTAACTACAGCGATAAGAGGTGCACTTTCAGCTATGCTCATCATTGGGGTAGGCATTGCGGATTCCCTAATGGAAAGTTGAGCCAAGGTTGGAAAGCTAAAGTTACTGCTCGTGGGCTCAACTTGCATTGAGACTCCAGGCGAAACAACATACGAAGGGTCTATGGGACTCACCGAGGGAGTCTCCAATTGTGATAGGGTTGGTTGTTTGGCCTTGCCCGTATCCAAAAATCTCATAGGGCCAGTGGAAACTAAGTTCACTCTCCTATTTTGCCTCTCAATTTGGATAATTCTATGAATAACCTCACATATCATTTGCTGTTGCTCTTCTAGATTAGTGGCGCTAGATGTAGATCGTAGGACTTCTAACCAACCCACATGGTATGTGTAACCCGTGTATAGGTCCGTTAGAGTCTCTGTGTGTAGATCATATTCCCAATTTTCATTGAGAAATATCCCATCCAGACTTGGTGTGCCAAATGGTTCTCTTGAAGTGGACGCAATGTCACTTCTTAAGGGTTGGCTTCTAGGGACCTCTACTTTAGGAAGAGCATCGGAATGTGGTAGCTCAGTAGGGCCCTCATTAAACGAAGTGGGTAGAATATCCACATGGACACTCTTTGGGAGGGTAGGGTCTACATAAGATGTGAATGGTGAATCTACTACCCCTCCTTCTTCATTTACTTCGCTTGTCGCATGCTCAGAGCGTGTAGCTCTACTAAAGGTCTCTATTAGACGACTAAACATGCTAGATCCAGGTTGTGGGGCCCACACTGGCATGTTTTGGCTTGTCTCCTCAGGGTTCTTGGTAGGGTGCCCTTCCATGGTTTTTGAGTCAGAGGATGAGTCACTATCCACTATTCGTGGATCTTGGGTTGCACTCCCTTGGGTTCCAGCCGAAGGCCAAGATGCCAACGTGGAGGGATGGTGTGAGTCTGCGTAGACTGAAACGCTTCCTAGTGGTTCAGGCTCTAGCACTCGACCAGAACGTAGATGCATGTGATGTGGGTACCCTATGTGCGTTGGTAACTACCCTTGAAACTCACACGAGTGGTTTCTTAGGTGTTTCGCACCCTGTTTTTACTTGTTTTTAGATTGTTTTTAACTCGTTTTTGACCCCCTTACTTACGGTCGAACTTGGACTAGGGCGTGTGATAGCTCGAAATGAGCGTATCGTTCAAAGGGTCCTAGTGTGCTTTACAGCACCGTGTTCGCCTATCTAGAGCTCCTGTAGTCCTCAAAACAGTCCGTTTCCCTTGGAGGAAAGGGGCAAAAGCCTATTTGCTTGTGGAGGAAAGGGTGAGGACTTTATCCCACATACTCACTTTACTCCTTAGGGAGTGGGCTACATATAGGGCACAACTTCCCATAAGCTCTCACTTGAAAGAAAGCTATGGAGGCTCACTCTCCTATATATATATATCAAAAGACCGAGACCGAGGCCGGGGCCGTGGGTCAATTGGGGTTCTTTCTTTTCAAAAAATTTTTCTCCAATTAGAAAATCTTTCCTCTCCACACGTTCGGTCTTTCTTTGAAAATAAAATTTAATTTTTTCTTTTTTATTTTTTATAATTTTTTTATTTTTTATTTTCTGTTTTTTTTGTGAGATAAGTTTTCTATGGTTTCCTTAGGGTTCAGCCTTGGCCGCGGCGCAGTTCGCACACACAGCACAGATCTGCCTGGGGATTCAGAAATTCCTCTCACACGCAGAAACCAGATAACAGAACGCACGCCCACACGCGGAGCGAAAATATAACAAAAGAAACAGAAATGCAGAAGACAAATTGCAGAAACTGAGATTGCAAAACACAGAAACACCTCAACAACAAACACACAGTCGCTTTCCTACAGTGAAGATTAAACTTCACGCAGCAGCCGAGCTGCAAACTGGAGCTTGGTGCAGGGCAACTCCCCGGCAGCGGCGCCAAAAATGTGCGCTTTTGCCGCACAGGTCATAGCTGGGGACTTGCCGGACACCGTATGCGAGCCACGAATGGCTGCAAGCATACAACCAGGGAAGGAAGCTCAAAACAGAATGCAAAAGGTGTGTCACTCATCGCTTAACCGCCGCCTTGAAGGATTCTCGCGTCGCAGCCGTGAAGGAGGAGCCGCCGTCCGCCGCTCTACCGCCTCGCCGCCGCCGTCGTGCCGCTACACAGTGCGCTCGATCGCTCTCTCACTCTCTCTCTCTCTCTCTCACACACACACGCAGGAGAAGGAAATCAAGGAGATAAGGCAAGAGCACTCTTGTATTCACAACACATGAGAATGAGGATTTTAGGGTTACATTTGACTCATATAGGTGACTTGGCCGTTCACACTTGGGCGCCCATACATGGCCGGCCGACCCTAACCCTTATCCTACTGATATCCAAGGTGCGCCTCTCATCGGCGATCACCCAATCCCTTCATCCTTAACATATGGTGCCGACAAGCCCGGCCCATGACTCGGAATATTTAAATTAATGATGTAAAATATAGTACGTCGCCATGTCCGCCATGGGTTAACAAACGATTTGTCACTTACAATGGTGAGCGCATGCCAAATTCAAAATTCACCCATTTGTCTAATAATTTTACAAAGGGAGAAGTTCACAACCTCTATGTGGAAATGTTGAAAGGAAGGAACATCTCATTTCTTTCATTAACTTCATTTCTTAGATTTTGGAGATAATATTTTGCTGATGTGAAAATTCCCAAGAAAACTAGAATGGGGGTTTGTCAAATTTGTGTAGAGCTCAAAGCCAAAAGAGATGTTGCAAAGACATTTGAAGAAAAAGGTGTGTTTGATTTGTGTTTTTTGTACGTTTTAATTTATGAGTGAGAATTCCAAGTGGTATAATTTAAACTAGCTTTACATTATTTTGAGTTTTCAGGTCTTATTCTACAAGCACTTAAAGCTCAGGTCTTATTCTACAAGCACTTAAGCTCATCGAGAACAACAAAGTACAGAGCGTCAAAAGCTAGCAAAGCATCGAAAAAAATGCCAAATGGATGCCTGAGCGTTTTTTTCGTGCCTACCCTGATCTCACCCAATCTTACTTTCAAACATGGGCTAGTTGATATGATGTAACTAAGGACAGTTACTACCCAAGCAGGAGGGATGTTATGGTTTATTCTTCCGTCCTTCTATGGTTAATTGGGGGTTCCTAACTACCACTATGTTTTTAGCATGGCACTTGGGTGATTCCAAATATTCCATGTGTAGGACATATGAAATTAGGGATGGCTAGAACTGTTGAAAGAGCGGTAGAGGAGGAGGAGACACACACACAGGAGCAAACCCTAATGTCTATTGCAAACCCTAACCATAGAGGGAAGCCATGTCCACTCTCACACAAAGCATAATGCACTAATCCATAATCCACACTACACACAATGAGTTGTATCCACACTCTACTAACCCTAGCTAATGTCCACACACTATGACCAGCTGGACACGCGGTCATTTATGTCTCACACATGTTCCTACCTAATCTGCCAGCACATAGCATAGCTGGCTCACACTGACATCAAGCTTGAATATCTCAACAGCCCCTCTCAAGCTCATGATGTACTGCCGATGAAGATGTAGATGAGCTTGGGATATCAAGACTCTCAACACTCCCCCTCAAGCTCATCCCATGTACTCCCAACATAGTCCGGAAGTACTCAAACTTCTCCCTGCTAAGTGGCTTCGTGAAGATATTAGCCACCTGCTCATCAGTCTTCACATAGTGAAGATCAACTGTACCATCCAGCACCTTCTCTCTGACAAAGTGATAATGGACCTCTATGTGTTTGGTCCTCGCATGAAACACTGGATTCTTTGCCAACTGTATACTACTCATGTTGTCACAATGAATGACAACTTTCCCATCAAGAGGCTCACACAAATCTGCCAAGAGACTCTTTAACCATATAGCCTCACAAGTAGCAATGGCTGCTCCTCTGTACTCAGCCTCTGTACTGGACAAAGCAACTGTAGGTTGCTTTTTGCTACTCCAACTCACCACGGCACTTCCAAGGGTAAAAGCATATCCACTAGTAGACCTCCTGTCATATGCGCTACCTGCCCAATCAGCATCTGTGTAGCCATGTATGTCCAAGCTTTTACCACTCTCATAGAATAAACCATAATGTGCTGTGGTTTTCACATATCTCATGATGCGTCTCACTGCATCCAAATGTGGTTTCCTGGGGCTCTGCATAAACTGGCTGACTAGCCCGACTGCATAACTCAAATCCGGGCGTGTGATAGTCATATATATGAGACTACCAACCATCTTCCTGTACATAGAAGGATCATCCAATTCCTCACCATAATCAGCCCGCAACTTTACATTTTGCTCCAATGGTGTACTCATAGGCTTACACCCTGTCATGCCATACTTTGCCAACATATCCAATGCATATTGGTGCTGTACTAACCAAGTACCTGCATGATCTTTCACCACTTCAATGCCAAGGAAGTATCTCAACTCACCAAGATCTTTCATGTCAAATTGCCCACTCAAAGCTTTCTTGACATGCATCACATCTGCACTATGATCACCTGTAATAATCAAGTCATCCACATAGATGACTAGTAAAACAATCCCATGCCGTGTCTTCTTCACATACAGTGAAGAATCTGCTGTAGAAATCTGAAAACCAAGTGAGATAAGATATCTGCTCATCTTATCACTCCAAGCACGTGGTGCTTGCTTCAGACCATACAATGCCTTTTTTAACCTGCATACGTGAGTGGGATATCTAGGGTGTACATACCCTTCTGGCTGCGCCATGTATACTTCCTCTTGTAGATCTCCATTCAGAAATGCATTCTTGACATCCATCTGATGCATTTCCCAGCCATTAGCTGTAGCCATAGCAATGACTGCTCTCACTGTGCCCATCTTAGCCACTAGGCTAAACGTCTCATCATAATCCAATCCTTGGGTCTGTGCATAACCCTTTGCTACCAATCTTGCCTTATGTCTTTCAATAGAACCATCAAATTTGCACTTCACTTTGTAAACCCATTTACATCCAATAACATTCTTGTCCTTTGGTAGGGCAACCAAGTCCCATGTATCATTATGGACCAATGCGTCCATCTCTACATCCATTGCTTTTTCCCATACATGCTCTCCAATAGCCTCTGTATAGCATGTAGGTTCCACATGCTTCACCATAGATGTCATGTATGCATAGTGCATAGCAAAATCTCTATATGTCAATCTGTCAACAGGATATCTGACTCTTTGGGATCTCCGCAATGCCTGCGGGTCACTCTGTACACCTGTAACTCTAGCATGTGGTGGCACATATCTATCCTGTCTAGCACCAGGTGTGCGTAAAATAGGTATGCCAAGCTCCTCATCCAAACTCTCGGAACTAGAGGACTCATATCCTGTGATTCCAATTCCTTCGACTTTCTTTTTGCCTTTATCCATAGCACTACTCCTAGTGCTTACACTCTCATGCCTCAAACGTCCTGACCATGGACGTACACTGCTACTCTCAGCTTCTGCTGCTAGCCCAGACATAGTAGTAGAACTAGAACTTGCTTGTGGTGGCAAGTTCACATGTACATCAGCCTCAAGTGACTCAATAACACCCTCATCTTTTGCTTTATACCAACTAGCAAGCTCATCAAACACCACATCACGTGAGATGACCACTTGTCTAGTTTGTGGATTATAACACTTGTAGGCCTTTCGATCCTGTGCATATCCAACAAATATACATTTCTCTGCCTTAGGATCCAACTTCCTTCTTCTTTCATCAGGCACATGCACATAAGCTATGCATCCAAAAACTTTAAGATGTCCAATGTCTGGCCTGTAACCTGTGAACCGCATCTCTGGCGTGCTTCCATGAATGGCTGCTGTAGGTGTTTTGTTCAATATATAAACTGCAGTAGCACATGCTTCTGCCCAATAGTAATTTGGCATGCTCTTTTCATTAAGCATTGCCCTTGCCACTTCACATATAACTCTATTCTTTCTCTCAGCCACACCATTCTGCTGAGGTGTATACCTGCAAGTCAGCTGTCTCCTTATTCCATGCTTCCTCAAGAAATGCTCAAAAGCTTTTGAGGTGTATTCACCACCTCCATCTGTCCTCAGACATTTAATCCAACAGCCATATTGCTTTTCTGCAAAAGCTTTGAAATCCATGAATTTTTCCAACACTTCACTCTTCTCTTTCAGAAAGTATATCCATGTCATCCTGCTAAAGTCATCAATGAATGTAACATAGTATAAACTGCCTTTGATAGATGAGTTTTGTGCAGGACCCCATACATCACTGTGTACGATCTCAAGTGGCTTGTTACTCATATTTCCTTCTCTAGAAAACCTCAACCTTGCCTGCTTTCCAAACTGACAGGCTTCACAAACATGCATATGTCCATCATATTTGAACCTAGGCAAACCATTGACAATGCCTCTTGTTTGCATGTTCTTTAATCTCTGTATATTGACATGTCCAATCCTCTTGTGCCACATATCAATATCTTGTACCACATTTCTGCTCTTTGAGAACATGGCTGATTTTAGCTCAGGAATTCTAGCATCCAAGCTTAAACAGTCTTCCTTCTTTCTTGTCTTTAGCAATCACTCTACATCCATGTTTGAAGTCTTCAACGAAGCATCCATGCTCATTGAAGCGAACCTGTAATCCCTGTTCCACCATTTGACCAACTGAGGCCAAGCTTTTAGTGATTGAAGGCACATACAGCACATCTGACATAGACTTTGTCTGACCATTATGCATGACCAATGGTACACTTCCAACATGTGTAATGACATGCTGGGTATCATCACCTGTTTCCACATAGCCTTTGACATCCATTGGCTTCATATGCTCAAACCATTCACCATGACATGTCATATGGTTTGATGCTCCTGAGTCCATATACCATGTATCATCATTCTCAGCATTTGTTGTCATAGAACCCACAACATGCTTCATGGCAAACAAATGATTTGCAGTTCCATCATTGCTACTTGATGCATAGTTGCCACCATGTTGTGCATAGTTTCCACCATAATGACCACCACGTTGTGCTCTTCCCCCTCTCAAATCATTCTGTTTGCGAAAGCAATCTCTCGCCATATGACCATATTTGCCACAATAATGGCATTCCACATCTTGCATAGAATTTTGTTGGCCTTGCCAACGTCCTCTACCACGGGGGGTACCTCTACCTCTTTGTGGTGCATATCCGCGACCACCTCGAGCACCATATGAAGGCTGAAAATTCTGTTGTGGAGGCCTATCCTGCCATCCACGACCATTACCACCACGTCCACGTGATGCGAATCTCCCCCTGCCTCTAAAGCCTCTCTGCGAGTAGAAAGCCTGATTTCTGCCATCATCATGGCTAGAAGATGCATCCAGAAATGAATCACTGAGCTTGATTTCCTCAACCAACAAGAGTGAAACCAACTCATCGAAGTCGGGTAGACCTGTACTCCTCACTGAGATAGATGTATCAAAAGATTTGTATTCCTTGCCAAGACCACGCAAGGTAATATCCACCAAATCATCATCAGGCATGGGGGCATTTATTATGGCCAATGCATCTGCAAACTTCTTGATTTCTTGCACATAATCATGTATACTCCTTTTATTCCTTTTCACATTGTGTATCTGCTGTCGCAATTGAGACTTGCAAGCACTCGTATCTGTATCAAACATCTTGACCAAAGTATCCCATGCATCTTTGGGATTCTCAGCATCCTGAATGTGTATGAGCATAGCATCAGAAATGCATATAGACAAATAATGCAGCACTTTGAATGCTCTCTCTGACCATTGCTTATGAGCAATAAGCTGCTGCTGTGTAGGTTGCCGAGGTAACTCAGGCTCTGGCTCAGCACCTGTAATGAGATTCCAAAATCCCTTTCCTTTCAAGAAACTCTTTATCCTGTACTTCCATGCCTGGAAGTTCTTCCTATCCAGCTTTTCACCAACAATCTGAACTGGATTGTCCGACATGTTGCTCAATGCGTACACCTTCCGCACACTTCAAATCTATAAATGAGCCTTCCTCAGCTCAACCACACTCCAATGAATGTTCCAGATACTCCAAGGTAGCCAACAAACTCCAAATTTGATGTAGAAAATCAACCTGTAATCATCCAAGACGAACTGACTCACTCAGTGCGGGATACCCTGTATTGACACGCCTTCCAAGGCTCCAGATCACAATGTAATGGTGCAATCAAGTATAGACAACTTGCATTGACACCTAATGAACCTCAATGTTGAGTATCAACTCCATTTGACATGTATAATTATCAATTTTTGAAAACCCCTTTTTCTGTTTTTGGAAAAACCAGAAAAACCAGTAGAAAATTTGCTCTAATTCCTTCAATATTTCACCAAATTGGGAAACCAGGAATTCATTGGCTTAGCAATAGTGTCCATCAACTCCATGTAAGAGGAATTTTTCCAATTGTAAAACACCAAAGATTAATTGCTCGATTAAAATGCTCTGTTTCTCTGCAACCAGTGGACAGCCTGTTTTAATCAGCTCATTCCCAGCTCAATTAAGCATCATTGGCCAACCAAATCACATAGCCCTCTTCTCCAAGGTGTAAAGCATCCAATTGCTAAAGAAGTTGTGGAAGATATCAAGCAACCAATGAGAAATCAAACTCCTCGTAGGCAAAAAGACCAAAAACTGCTCTGTTTTCACCTGTCTGGCTGCGCCGCCTGCAAATAGGGGATTTGGAGAGGTTTATAATGTTGTTTGATGATGGTTATAGGTGCCCAACACACCTAGGTACATGTGCAATCCACCAATGGTTCAATTTTTGCCAAAATCTCACTCCAAATGCATCAATTTTGGGCTTCTTTCTCTCTGTTTTGTAAGAGCTCAAAAAACCAGAATTTTCACACATTCAAATGCTTCCAAAATGCTCCAAAATCACAATAGGGCTTACATAAGAGTTGCCATTACATCTCTCATTGTCAGATACATGTTTGCTTTGCCAGATTTACATGTATTTCCACCATACATCAATGTTCCCAAACTTTAATGGAAAGCTTCAAAAACCAGAATTTTGCTTTGCTTTGATTTGCTCTAAAATGCTTTGCTTTTGCCTGTTTCACCTGCAATCCACTCAAGGATGTTTAGAAGACCTTACCCAGTAGGCCAAGCTCTCAGATCTGATAAGATTCGGTGTGCTCCAAGCTTCACAGCTCCAATGGCAAGCTTCACAGCTTCTTTTCACAGCTTCTTCTTCTCCCTCCACTCACTCACACATAAACCCTAATAAACAGCACAAGGCTCTGATACCATGTTGAAAGAGCGGTAGAGGAGGAGGAGACACACACACAGGAGCAAACCCTAATGTCTATTGCAAACCCTAACCATAGAGGGAAGCCATGTCCACTCTCACACAAAGCATAATGCACTAATCCATAATCCACACTACACACAATGAGTTGTATCCACACTCTACTAACCCTAGCTAATGTCCACACACTATGACCAGCTGGACACGCGGTCATTTATGTCTCACACATGTTCCTACCTAATCTGCCAGCACATAGCATAGCTGGCTCACACTGACATCAAGCTTGAATATCTCAACAAGAACTAAGTGTGAGATTTAATGCTTATGCTCTATTGTGTACTTTTAACATGTGTTGCTAATTTGTAATGTGTTTGAATATACAACCTATAGGTTGGTGAGAGTGACAAGATTTCTATGGCTAGGATGTGATGGCAATGATATGGCATGAGTTATTATCAAGAAGGTTCTCATTTTTGGTATTTTTGGTCATAGTATCTACTATGAGATTTTTTACCGTTGTTGGCCACCCCTTTTGATGTACTTGGATGTGCACCTATTAAGCCACCCCCTTTTGTTATACTTGGGCATGGACATATTGATTTTTTTTCACGTGAATTAGCCCTTGGGGTTCTTTTATGTATTTTTTCCTTTAGTAGTTTAGATAGGAAGGATTTATCTAAGCTTGTGTTGAAAGAAAACTCCAATTTTTGTAAAGGGAAAGCCCTTGCATAAGCATGCAACTATTTTTTCCTTATGGGCTATTTTTACTAATAAAACATGAATACTCAAGAAGTGGGAGGATGCCGACACTTCTTGAGGAGAGATATATTTCACCCAATACTTCTTGAGGGGAGATATATTTTACTAATAAAACATGAATACTCAAGAAGTGGGAGGAGATATATTTCACCCAATACTCTCTCATGTGTTTATTTTAATTATGGTTTATGCTATCTTCATCATGGTAGTAATTATTTTAATTATGGTTTATGCTACCTTGATCATTTTTTATGCCATCTTGATCATGGTAATAATTAAATTTTATATTTTTAATCTATATAATATAAAATGATGTGTCTCCCCAAGATGAAAATTCCTGTTAACTCCCATATGAAGGACGTGGCTTATGCATGTCTATGAATGGTCATAACCCACCATGAAGTTCCCCATTGAGAGAAGAGTTGTCAACTTAGCATTGATTTGTTTTTATTTGCAATTCCCATTGCTCCATGCATATAAATGACATATGCTCTTTATTATGTCCCATCTTTGTTGGCAGTGCAGGATATATTTTTGATGCTATTAGCTTGCATTACTCCAATCTATATGGTAGGAGTGATGCCACAAAGGCATGACCTCAGTGTTGTTTACATGGTCAGTGGACCTAGCCAAGTAAGAGCACCCCAAGATGACGTAAACGAGCAATGGAGGTAAGAGCATAAACTTGCACTCACTACACCACTTTATGAGATGCTATTACCCACACCATGTCCATTCTGGCAAGTATTATGTGAGTTTATTAACAATGATTTTTAGGGATTGAGATGCTTGACCAACTTACATGTAGTACCTATGCCCTTCCATAGCCAAGATACACTGAGACCTTTTCCTACTCATCTAGGAGAAGGTTATGTTTTAGGAAACCCAAGTAGGGGGTGAGATCAACCTATGGACGTTGAATTTTTATTTTTTTTCGAGAAAAGATCCTTTCATTAGTTATATAAAAATGCCCATAGGGCTACAAAAGATCCTCTCCTGCTCATAATAAGAAAACAGAGCAGAGATCTAAGCAAGGCAGCTAGGGAGACTCTCCCTAGGTGCAGAAAAGTACAAATATCAGTACAAAGAACTGAGGAACTATATCATACAATAGGAGGGGGGAAAAGCCAAATAGGTGGCCTGTAGTGCCAACGGCGGTGGGGGAACCCGCGTGTAGGGTATAGAAGGGGCCGCTGCGCCAAGTGGTGTGAAAGGCCTGGCGCTGCAAGATCGCCTCATTCGAGTCGCCCCGAATGCGGTCATACTGTCCTCGTCTCGCAGGGTGTGGATCAACTCCTGGCAAATCCCCTGAACAGTCTCTGCTGGTGGCTCCAGTCTCCCCTCAAAGGCCCTGAAACACCGGGCTCTCCAGGTGAACTAGATGGTGAGGCTGCTGAGGAGCTCCCATCATAGATCCCTCTCCTATGTCCAGCCTCTCCTGTGTTCAGCCGGTAGATGAGAAATCCGGTGAAGGAACCAGGCGAGGCTGGCCCCTAATGAATCTGATGGCCTGGCTATCCTGCTCCGTCTCATAGCCCATAGCAGGTGCTGACAAAGTCGACCAAGCAGCGGCACCCCACGTATACATACCCTCTCGAGAGAGGGGGGACAGAATGCGCAACATCCATAGCCAAATCTGCTGCGCCTGAGGACAGTCCCATAGGCAATGTCTCTGTGTCTCCATAGGGTGTGGCCGCATCAGATGCAGGCCACCGAAAGACCGCTGTAGACAAGCCAGGTGCTGCTGCAGAGCCCCTGTGGGCAACCAGCCAACTGGAAAGTTGAGATCTTGTATGCCTATTGACTAGCCCAGAGCCTGGTCCAAAAATCCTCCAGGAACTCCTATGAAAGTCCCTGTAGTAGTCGCCAATGCTCCGATGCAGCTGGAGAGACCTTCCTCCTCGCTGTCAAAATATGTCGCTCCAACCAAGCAGTATACTGGAAAAAGGTGATCTCTGTGGCCTCGGCGGGGGATGCATAAGGATCATGCCACTCGTACTTGCCAGGGTCCCACTGGAGCCGGAGGCGCTGCATATGCCCATATGCGCCAATCAGAGTCCATATCTGCAGGGTCTGGGTCAATATGCCACTTCTGAGAAGCGGCGGCCACTACCCGTATCCTCTGAAAAATGCTCTCTGCAACCAAAGGCGACTCCACCTCCACTCTCTGAAGTCTGCCCTCATCCTGGATCTCATAGTAGAGGCATCTACCATCCTCAGTGCAAGCTCTGATAGCAATTAGGATCAACTCTGTAAAGGCTCCCATCCACCGTGGGGCCACTACTAACTCGAGAGGCGTGAACCACTCCTCTGTGAGTGCCTCCTGAATGTCATCCCTCATAATCATCCCCCCTCTAAAGTGACTCAGCCTCTCCACTTGGATCTCCTCTGGGGGAGGCTACTGAAGGCCTGCCAGTCTCCAAAACTACGTGCTGGGCCTTCCGCCAATGGTCCCCAGGCTAGACGAGGTCGAGAACCCAACATATGACCTTGCTCTGTGCGAGAACTGTTGGGCTCCAGATGAGTGGTTGTCTGGCCCGCTCCTCATCACAAGAAGGAGGTCTCTGAGAGAGTCTCGGTCTCAACTCCCAAGCTCGCAGGATGCTCAAGGCAAATCTATCCTCCCATCCTCTATTGAGGCCTGTCCTCCTCATCTTTATGAAGATCCATCGTATCTCTGGTGCCCAAGTGCCCCTTGCTGGGAGAGCCCGAGCCTAAAGCCGCTACAAAAGAAGCTCTTTCCAAGGCTCAGCGCCGCCTGGAAGCAGCCCCCGAAGAATAAGCTTCCCCAATAAGGCTCTACTCTGATCAACTGGATCTATAATGCCCAAGCCCCCCTGGGCCAGCGGAAGTGTAATAACTGCCCAAGCAACCTTAGCCCGAGCTGGCTGACCATCCCACCTCATACCAAAGAAAGTTCCTGATCAGCCTCTGTACCTGGCTGATGCAAGAGCTCAAGAAGATCCAGTAAGACATGATATACCACATGGTCACTAAAAGCACCTGATTTGCCCCAATACAAAAGCTTCTTCCGAATGCTCAGAAGAAGCGGGGCAATCTGCTGCTCAGGTGACAAATCTAGTCCAATCTGGCATCCCAAATACCGCACTGCTGTGCCACCAGGAGGAATCCATCTAAAACCCGGGTCTGGGCTCCATGCCGGAGTGGGAGCGCTACTGATTCAAAAGGCCACTGTCTTGTGCCAATTGATCAATGCTCCCAAAGCTGCACTAAAAACCTAAAGCAATTGCTCTGCCCTCTGAAGATTGGCCTCCTGGCCATGCAAAAATAAACCTGTGTCATCAGCAAACTCAGCACATAGAGCAGGTCCTCCCCCTCGGACTGGAAGCTAGAGTCCTCTCAAATCAACCTCCTCTGCTGTCAGATACATGCTCATAGCCTCAGCAAAGAAGAGAAAAAGAAACGGCCCCCCTGATGGACTGATCTGGTTCCCTGTCCTCGGACTGGAAGCTAGAGTCCTCTCAAACCAACCTCCTCTGCTGTCCTCGGACTGATCTGGTTCCCTGTCCTCGGACTGGAAGCTGGAGTCCTCTCAAACCAACCTCCTCTGCTGTCAGATACATGCTCATAGCCTCAGCAAAGAAGAGAAAAAGAAACGGCCCCTGACGGACTGATCTGGTTCCCTGTCCTCCTGCCATCAGCACCTAGCTACTACGAGCTGTGGAATATAGAGCCGCCACTCCTCGAATCCAAACTGGCTCAAAGCCCAGGCGAAGCATAGTGCCCTCTAAGAAACTCCAATCGACTCGATCGTATGCCTTCTCAAAATCGAGAAGCATCACGACCAGGTCCTCACCGAGAAATCTAGCTTGGGCCGTCGCCTTCCCAGACGGTGAAAATGTTGTCAAGGATACTACGCTCCTTGACTAATCCTGTCTAGGTAGCAAGAATCAACTCCCCCAGGAAGGGCTGGATCCTCAAACTCAAGGCCTTTGCTAAGACCTTTGCTAAGACCTTGTAGATAGTATTGAGGATCGTAATAGGTCTCCAATGCCAAAAATCCATCTGATACTCCCTTCCCCTTGGGGATAAGAAAGATCAAGCCCTCTGAAAAGCTCTGTGGCATCACCCTAGTGTCCAAAACATACTGAAAGCCCCTGCGGAGGCCTGGCCCCAAAAGGTCCCAATAGCGCATAAAAAAGGCAAGCGTCAATCTCCGTCCTCCCCAGGGCAACTATGGCGCGGAAGGACCCTCAAGGCCTCAGCAAGCTCAACCTCTGAAAGAGGCTCACCCAGAACTGTACGCATATGATCTGTGACCCTCCTCTTCAGATGGGCCCACACAGTCTGTCTGCAAGCATCCCGAGCCTCAGTGGTTGGCTCCGCTGAAAGCAGGTCTCTATAGAACTCAGTGGCAATGGCTCTGATCTCCCCGGGCTCAGTGGCTACCGATCCGCCCTGCCTCCTGAGCTGGCGAACTCCTGCTCGAGCATGGCGAGGTCCACTGATCTCAAAAAACTCCCCAGTCACTCTATCACCAAGCTGCGTCCACTAGGCCTGGCGACGATAGTAGAACTCATGTCTTTGCTCCTCTGCCTCTCTAACCTCCTGGCGTGCTTGGCTCAGCTGGGACGCCACCCACTCACATGTAGGCTGCTGCTCCTGAAGGCGCTGAAGCAAAGCAAGGCTACGTCTCAATCGACGCTCTTGCTCACATGTCTCTTCCAGCCGTGTCAAGGCTGCAGCATGCAAAAAAGAGCTGAGCTCGATGAGTCCCTGGGCACACTGGCCTGCTGCATCCTAGTCAGAGCTCTGGCTATCATGCCATATCCTCTCAATGTCCTCAGCGAGACTAGGATCTGTAAGTACCCTCTCTGGGATCCTCAACCGCAAGCTAGTCTCCCATGTCCTCTCCTCAAGTGTCAAAGTAACTGGCGCATGGTCTGAAAAAGAGGTGCTAGCTAGAATGCCAACGGAGCCCCCTCGCTCCCCTAACCTATCGCCCACATAGAAGCGATCAATCCGTGATAGATTAGTCCCTCCCTGCTGGCGATCTGACCAAGAGAAACTAAGACTGTCCTGAGAGCGGGAGAAAGCCTCATGCTGCCATGCATCAGTGATCCTCAGTGTCATGCAAAATCGCTCCCAAGCTGCAAGCTCTGTGCCATGCATTGTAACATGACTGCCTCCTATGGACATTGAATTAGAGCTTGCTTATTACACCTATGGTCATCTCACGAATGAGCTTGCCAGATATGATTGTTTTTTTATAGGTTATTGAGTTGCAGTCTAGGAATTTCCATCGTCGTTGCACACCAAATCTAGATTTTATGACTTAAAGAACCCATGTACCAAACACCCAACCTCGATATGAACCGAATTCTTCCACTTGCTCAAGTGTACCCTAGATTAACTTCAACTTAAAAAATTGTTTCTTTACTTCACTTACGTGTATTCATGGAATTAACTAAAAGAGCTTATGACTAGAGTGAACGCCTCTTTCTAATTTCTACTTAGAGAAACTCTCAAGGCCATATTATTTCTTAGACTTATTAATGTCCCTATCATCTGACCATAACTAACCTTACAATATGCCGATAGAGTATGCCAAGTACTCCCACATAACCTTTAATGAACTTTAGGTGAGTTATAGGTTTAAAAATAATAATATTAAAAATGACCAAGTAGGTAACTATTATTTACCATGTAAGATCTTGGTAGAACTCTTGGTTAATTGTGGTGGTACCTTGAGGCCAATGCCTTGGTTCTCATGGGAAAGGACCTTGTGTTGACAATAAGCTAATGAAAGGAAGAGGCTAAGACATTGCCAATAAGCTAATAAAAGAACAAGGCTAGGACCTTGTGTTGCCAATAAGCTAATAAAAAGAAGAGGTTAAGCCATCACCAATAAACTATTAAAAGAAAGAGGCTTGGACCTTGTGTCAACAATAAGCTAATATAGGAATATACTAAGATCCAATAGCATGTAGCTATAGTGTGAAATGGTAGGTGAGTAGATATAATCCTCTATACAAGAGAACATCATATCATAACCTAGCCTCAAGATAACATAGTCTTAGCCTCCTTGAGTGTGCCCCATGCCCCTATTATATAGGAGGGCCCTCAAGTGACTCTTGACTCTCCGTTTCCCATGTGTGTCCCTTGGATGCCTGACCCTAACCTTAATCCTTAAGGTTAGTCCTAACCCATGCTCCACTAGAGCTTGTTCCCATGCTCCCATGCTCACAAACCTAATGTGGGTTAGCCTCCTAGTATATGCACACATAATGTGCATATAACAAAACCCTGGTCAATCATCTGGCCAACTAAAACCATGGAGTGGCAGACTGCGTTCATAATACCAGTCCTAAAAATGTAGTTGGTACATCACATAAAGGCAAAGAGAAAAAGGTTGAGCCCCTTGGTATGCCTGATATTTATATAGGACATTCCCTTGTTGATGGAGATTCTAGTGGCTTGGAGATGAGCTATGATGATGACGAGCTTGGGATTCTAGCAATGAGGACACCTAGTGTGAAGAAGGCTATGGAAGCCATGAATGCAAAGTTACAAAGATCTAGAAGAGAAAAAAACCCTATGTAGAGGTTGACTTATGATGGTTATGTGACACATTACTATGCTTATATGGCAAAAGTTGTGCAAGTTGTAGAACCCACATAAATAGCGGGTTTGGGTGGGGCATCATTATCATTCGGCGTCTGATGGTGGTGAAACGGGTCTATGGGACTATTATCCCGCCACTTGTAAAGTTTCACAACCATTATATGCCGGATGGGCAGGGTGGTGTGTTGCCATCCACTATTTTTCACATAGTGCCCAAAGGGTCCCCTATGTGAAAAATAGCAGGGTTGGGTGGTGTGTTGCCATCCGCTATTTTTCACATAGTGCCCAAAGGGTCCCCTATGTGAAAAATAGCAGGGTTGGGTGGGGCATCATTATCGTCTGGTGGTGAAACTTTGCAAGGATGTCCACGGGGCTGCTACCCCACCACTTGCAAAGTTTCACCACCACGGATGGGCAGGACATTGTGTTGCCATCCGCTATTTTTGGACGTAGTGTCCAAAGGGTCCCCTATGTGAAAAATACCGGATTTGTGTGGGGCATCATTATCATACGACATCCGAGAGTGGTGAAACTTTGCGAGCAAATCCATGGGGATGCTACCCCAACAGTGGCAAAGTTTCACCACTCTCGAACGTGCACCCCAGCAGTGTTGCTATCCACTATTTTTCACATACTGTCCCCTATGTGAAAAATAGCTGGTTTGCATGGGGCGTCATTATCATATGACGACTGATGGTGATGAAACTTTGTGAGCAGGTCTATGGGTAGCTACCCTACCACTTACAAAGTTTCACTACCATCAAATGCAGAGTGGGTGGGACGGTTTCTTGCCATCCGATATTTTTCACATAGTGCCCAAAGGGTCCCCTCTTATGTGAAAACTAGCAGGTTTGGATGGGGCATCATTATTATCGAATGTCCGATGGTGGTGAAACTTTGCAAGGAGGTCCATGGGGCAGCTACCCCACCACTTGCAAAGTTTAACCACCATCATATGCCAGATTGGCAGAACGGTGTGTTCCCATCCGCTATTTTTGGATATAGTGTCCAAAGGGTCCCCTATGCGAAAAATACCGGGTTTGGGTGGGGCATCTTTATCATACGACGTCCGATGGTTTGGTGAAAGTTTGCTTGGGATCCATGGGACTGCTACCCTGCCACTCAAAAAGTCTCATCACATATCGGACATCGGATGGGCGGGACAGTGTGTTGCCATCCACTATTTCTCACATAGTGTCCAACCAAAGGGTCCCCTATGTGAGAAATAGTGGGTTTGGGTGGGGCATCATTATCATATGGCGACTGATGGTGGTGAACCTTTGCGAGCAGGTTTATGGGGTTGCTACCCCACCAAAAAAGTTTTACCACCATCAGATGCCGGATGGGCGGGACGGTGTGTTGCCATCTCCTATTTTTCACATAGCACCCAAAGGGTCCCCTATGTGAAAATTGGCAGTTTTGGGTGGGGCATCATGATCATCCGATGTCGGATGGTGGGGTGAAACTTTGCAAGGAGGTCCATTAGGCTGCTACCCCACTACTTGCAAAGTTTCACCATCACACGCCAGATGGGGGGGATGGTGTGTTGCCATCCGCTATTATTGGACATAGTGTCCAAAGGGTTCCCTATGTGAAAAATAATGGGTTTGGGTGAGGCATCACTATCATACGGCATCCTATGGTGGTGAAAATTTGCGAACGGGTCCGTGGAGCTACTAGCCCACCTCTCGCGCAAAGTTTCATCACCATCGAATGCCCGATGGGCGGGACGGTGTGTTGCCATCCACTATTTTTCACATAGTGCCCAACCAAAGGGTCCCCTATATGTGAAAAATAGATGGTTTGAGTGGAACATCATTATCATACAGCGTCCAATGGTGGTGAAACTTTGCGAGTGGGTCTATGGGGCTGCTACCCCACCACTCAAAATGTTTCTCCACCATGGAATGCCAGATGTGTGGCATCGTGCGTTGCCATTTGCTATTTTTGACCTTCGTGCCCAAAGGGTCCCCTATGTGAAAAAACACGGGTTTGGGTGGGGCATCATTATTATACGACATCCTATGGTGGTGAAACTTTGCGAGCGGGTCTGTGGGGCTGCTACCCTGCCACTCCCAAAGTTTCATCACCACCAAACACAAGATGGGTAGGAGGGTGTGTTGCCATCCGCTATTTTTCACATAAAGTCCAGCCAAAGGGTCCCCTATGTGAGAAATAGCAGGTTTAGGTGGGGCATCATTATCATACGGTGTCGATGGTGGTGAAACTTTGCGAGGTGGTCTATGGGGCTAATACCCCACCACTTGCAAATTTTCATCACCATCGGACTCTAGATGGGTTGGACAGTGTGTTGCCATTCACTATTTTTCATGTAGTGCCCAAAGGATCCCCTATGTGAAAAATAGCAGGTTTGGTTTGGGATCATTATCCTCCCCGATATCTGATGGTGGTGAAACTTTGCGAGTGGTTCCCTATGGCTACTATCCTGCCACTCGCAAAGTTTCATCACTATGAGATGCCATATGGGTAGGACGGTGTGTTGCCCCGCTAATTTTCACATAGTGCCCAACCAAAGGGTTCAATAGCGGGTTTGGGTGGGGCATCATTATCATATGGCGTCTGATGTGGTGGTGAAACTTTGTGAGCGGGTTGATGGGGCTGCTACCCCACCACTTGCAAATTTTCACAACCATTATATGCCGGATGGGCAGGCAGTGCGTTGCCATCCACTATTTTTCACATAGTGTCCAAAGGGTCCCCTATGTGAAACCCTATGTGAAAAATAGCAGGTTTGGGTGGGGCATCATTATCATCCGATCTCAGATGGTGGTGAAACTTTGCAAGGAGGTCCACGGGGCTGCTACTTAACCACTTGCAAAGTTTCACCACCATGATATGCCGGATGGGCGGGACAGTGTGTTGCCATCCGCTATTTTTGGACATAGTGTCCAAAGGGTCCCCTATGTGAAAAATATAGGGTTTGGGTGTTTCATTATCATACGATGTCCGAAAGTGGTGAAATTTTGCGAGCGGGTCTCTGGGGCTGCTATCCCACACCTCAAAAAAATTCATCACCATTGGACGGCGGAAAGACGGGACGATGTGTTGCCATCCGCTATTTTTCACATAGTGCCCCCAACCAAAGGCTCCCCTATGTGAAAAATAGTGGCTTTGGGTGGGGCATCATTATCATACAGCGTCCTATGGTGGTGAAACTTTGTGAGCAAGTCCATGCGGCTACTACCCCACCACTTGCTAATTTTCACAACCATTATATGCCAGATGGACGGGGCACTGTGTTGCCATCCGTTATTTTCACAGTGTCCAAAGGGTCCCCTATGTGAAAAATAGCAGGTTTGGGTGGGGCATCATTATCATCCAATGTCCGATGGTGGTGAAACTTTGCAAGGCAGTCCACGGGGCTGCTACCCCAGCACTTGCAAA
Organism: Cibotium barometz; assembly: GCF_041138505.1. Lineage (NCBI taxonomy): Eukaryota > Viridiplantae > Streptophyta > Polypodiopsida > Cyatheales > Cibotiaceae > Cibotium > Cibotium barometz. The sequence goes on along the minus strand of NC_141066.1, from coordinate 49,024,778 downwards.
GTTTCACCCCATCATATGCCGGATGGGTGGGACAGTGTGTTGCCATCCGTCGCTATTTTTGGTCATAGTGTCCAAAGGGTCCCCTATGTGAAAAATATAGGGTTTGGGTGGGGCATCATTATCATACGATGTCCGATAGTGGTGAAACTTTGTGAGCGGGCCTTTGGGACTACTACCCTACCACTCACAAAATTTCATCACCATCGAACACCGGAAAGATGGGATGGTGTGATGCCATTCGCTATTTTTCACATAGTGCCCAAACCAAAGGCTTCCCTATTTGAAAAATATTTGGTTTGGGTAGGGCATCATTATCATACAGCGTCCGATGGTGGTGAAACTTTGTGAGCAGGTCCATGGGGCTGCTATCTCACCACTTGCTAATTTTTACAACCATTATATGCCGGATGGGCGGGGCAGTGTGTTGCCATCTGTTATTTTTCACAGTGTCCAAAGGGTCCCCTATGTGAAAAATAGCAGGTTTGGGTGGGGCATCATTATCATCCAATGTCCGAATGGTGGCGAAACTTTGCAAGGCGGTGCACGGGGCTGCTACCCCAGCACTTGCAAAGTTTCACCACCATCATATGCTACCGGATGGGCGGGAGAGTGTGTTGCCATCCGCTGTTTTTTGTCATAGTGTCCAAAGAGTCCCCTATGTGAAACATATAGGGTTTGGATGGGGCATCATTATCATACGATGTCCGATAGTGGTGAAACTTTGTGAGCGGGCTTGTGGGACTACTACCCCACCACTCACAAAATTCCATCACCATTGGACGTCGGAAAGATGGGATGGTGTGATGCCATCCGCTATTTTTCACATAGTGCCCACTCCCCTATTTGAAAAATAGCGGGTTTGGGTGGGTCATCATTATCATACCACGACTGATGGTGGTGAAACATTGGGAGCGGGTCTACGAGGCTTCTACCCCACCACTTGCAAAGTTTCACCACCATGCCGGATGGGGGGACGGTGTGTTGCCATCTGTTATTTTTCACATAGTGCCCAAAGGGCCCCCTATGTGAAAAATAGTAGGTTTGGGTGGGGCATCATTATCATCCCATGGTGGTGAAAGTTTGCACAAGGAGGTCCATTAGGCTGCTACCCCACCACTTGCAAAGTTTCACCACCATCACACGCCTGATGGGAGGGATTGTGTGTTGCCATCTACTATTTTTGGACAGTGTTTAAAGGGTCCCCTATGTGAAAAATAGCGGGTTTGGGTTGGGCATCATTATCATACGGCATCCGATTATGGTGGTAAAACTTTACAAGGGGGTCCGTGGAGCTACTAGCCCAACACTCGCAAAGTTTCATCACCATTGGATTCCCAATGGTGGGACGGTGTGTTGCCATCCACTATTTTTTACATAGTCCCATGTGTGAAAAATAGCAGGTTTGACTGGGGCATCATTATAATACGACGTCCGATGGTGGTGAAACTTTGTGAGTGGGTCTATGGGCAACTACTCCACCACTCAAAAACTTTCACCACCATCGAATGCCCGCCGATGGGCAGGACGGTGTGTTGCCATATGCTATTTTTGGACATAGTGCCATAAGGGTCCCCTATGTGAAAAAAAGCAGGTTTGGGTGGGGCATCATAATCATATGGCATTTGATGGTGGTGGTGAAACTTTGCAAGTGGGTCCATGGGGCTGCTACCCAGCCACTCCCCCAAAGTTTCATCACACCACACTGGACACCGTATCGGCAGGACAGTGTGTTGCCATATCCGCTATTTTTCACATAGTGTCCAGCCAAAGGGTCCCCTATGTGAGAAATAAAGGGTTTGGGTGGGGCACCATTATCATACGGTGTCCGATGGTGGTGAAACTTTGCAAGCTGGTCTATGGGGCTCCTACCCCACCACTCACAAAGTTTCATCACCATCGATGCCAGATGGGTTGGATGATGTGTTGCCATTTGCTATTTTTTATATAGTGACCAAAGGATCCCCTTTGTGAAAAATAGTGGGTTTGGGTTGGGCATCAGTATCATTCGATATCCGATGGTGGTGAAACTTTGCGAGAGGTTCCCTGGGGGCTACTACCCTACCACTCGCAAAAGTCTCATCACCATTAGACGTTGGATGGGTAGAACGGTGTGTTGCCATCCGCTATTTTTCACATAGTACCCAACCAAAGGGTCGCCTATGTGAAAAATAGCGGATTTGGGTGGGGCATCATTATCATACGGCGACCGACGGTGGTGAAACTTTACAAGTAGGTTCGTGGAGCTACTAGCCCAGTAGTCATGCAAAGTTTCAGCACCATCGGGGTGGGATGGTGTGTTGCCATCCGTTAATTTTGACATAGTGCCCAACCAAAGGGTCCCCTATGTGAAAATAGCAGGTTTGAGTGGGGAATCATTATCATACGACGTCCGACGTGGTGGTGAAACTTTGCGAGTTGGTCAATGGGGCTGCTACCCCACCACTTGGAAAGTTTCACCACCATGGAATGCTGGATGGGCAGGATGGTGTGTTGCCATCTGCTATTTTTAGACATAGTGCCCAAAGGGTCCCTTATGTAAAAAAAAAAAGCGGGTTTAGGTGGGGCATTATTATCATACAGCATGGTGGTGAAACTTTGTGAGCAGGTCCATGGGGCTGCTACCCCGTCACTCCCAAAGTTTTATCACCACTGAACATCGGATGCACGGGACGGTGTGTTGCCATCCGCTATTTCTCACTGTGTCCAACCAAAGGGTCCCCTATATGAGAACTAGTCAGTTTGGGTGGGGCATCATTGTCATACAGTGTGACTGATGGCGGTGACACATTGTGAGCAAGTCTATGGGGCTGCTACCCCACCACTTGCAAAGTTTCACCACCATCAGATGCCGGATGGGCGGGACGATGTGTTGCCATCCGCTATTTTCACATAGCGCCCAAACGGTCCCCTATGTGAAAAATAGCAGTTTTGGGTGGGGCATCATTATCATCCGGGTGGTGAAACTTTGTAAGGAGGTTCATGGGGCTGCTACCCCAACCACTTGCAAAGTTTCACCATCACATGCCTGATGGGAGGGATGGTGTGTTGCCATCTGCTATTATTGGTCATAGTGTCCAGTCCCCTATGTGAAAAATACTGGGTTTGGATCGGGCATCATTATCATACGGCATCCGATTGGTGGTGAAACTTTGTGAGCGGGTCCGTGGAGCTACTAGCCCACCACTCTGCAAAGTTTCATCACCATATCAGATGCCCGATGAGCGGCACGGTGTGTTGGCATCTGCTATTTTTCACATAGTGCCTAACCAAAGGGACCCCTATGTGAAAAATAGATGGTTTGAGTGGGGCATCATTATCATACGGTGTCCGATGGTGGTGGTGAAACTTTGCTAGTGGGTCTATGGGGCTGCTTCCCCACCACTTGAAAAGTCTCACCACCATTGAATGCCAGATGGGTGGCATGGTGTGTTGCCATCTGCTATTTTTGGACATAGTGCCCAAAGGGTCCCCTATGTGAAAAAACGCGGGTTTGGGTGGGGCATCATTATCATACGGCATCCGATGGTGGTGAAACTTTACGGGCGGGTGCAAGAAGGTCTATGGGGTGCTACCCCCACCACTTGCAAAGTTTCTCCACCATCAAATGTCGGATGGGCAGAACGGTGTGTTGCCATCCGCTATTTTTGGACATAGTGTCCAAAGGGTCCCCTATGCAAAAAATACCGGGATTGCGTGGGGCATCATTATTATACGATGTCTGAGAGTGGTGAAACTTTGGGTGAGCATGTACATGGGGCTGCTTACCCACCACTCCCAAAGTTTCATCACCACACATCGGACACTGGATGGGTGGGACGGTGTGTTGCCATCCGCTATTTTTCACAGTGTGCAACCAAAGGGTCCCCTATGTGAGAAATATCGGGTTTGGGTGGGGAATCATTATCATACGTTGTTCGATCGTGCTGCAACTTTGCGAGTTGGTCTGTGGGGCTTCTACCTCACCACTCACAAAGTTTCATCACCATCAGACACCAGATGGGTTGGAAGGTGTGTTGCCATCTGCTATTTTTCATATAGTGCCCAAAGGATCTCCTATGTGAAAAATATCGGGTTTCGGCTGGGCATCATTATCATATGTTATTCGATGGTGGTGAGACTTTGCGATAGGTTCCTTGGGGCTACTACCCTGCCAGTCGCAAAGTTTCATCACCATCAGACGTTGGATGGGTAGGACAGAGTGTGTTGCCATCCGCTATTTTTCACAATGCCCAATCAAAGGGTCCCCTACGTGAAAAACAATAGGTTTGGGTGGGGCATCATTATCATACGGCGTGTGATGGTGGTGAAACTTTGTGAGTGGGTTTATGGGACTGCTACCCCACCACTTGCAAAGTTTCACTTCCATCATTCACTTCCATCATATGCCGGATGGGCGGAGCGGTGTGTTGCCATCCGCTATTTTTCACATAGTACCCAAAGGGTCCCCTATGTGAAAAATAGCAGGTTTGGGTGGGGTATCATTATCATCCGATGGTGGTGAAACTTTGCAAGGAGGTCTATAGGGCTTCTACCCACCACTTTCAAAGTCTCACCACCATCATATGCCGGATGGGCGGGACAGTGTGTTGCCATCCGCTATTTTTGGACATAATGTCCAAAGGGTCCCCTATGTAAAAATGCCGGGTTTGGGTGGGGCATCATTATCATACGACATTCGAGAGTGGTGAAACTTTGCGAGCGGGTCCGTGGGACTACTACCTTGCCACTTGCAAAGTTTCATCACCATCGGACGTCAGAAGGATCGGGCGGTGTGCTGCCATGTGCTATTTTTCACATATTGCCCAACAAAAAGCTCCCCTATGTGAAAAATAGCGGGTTTGGGTGGGGCATCATTATCATACCATGACTGATGGTGGTGAAACTTTGCGAGCAAGTCTATGGGGCTGCTACCCCACCACTTGCAAAGTTTCACCAACACCATCAAATGCCAGATGGGCGGGACGGTGTGTTGCCATTCGTAATTTTTCACATAGTGCCCAAAGGGTCCCCTATGTGAAAAATAGTAGGTTTGGGTGGGGCATCATTATTATCCGATGCTCGATGGTGGTGAAACTTTGCAAGGAGGTCCACCAAGGTGCTACCCCACCAATGGAAAATTTTCACCACCATCATATGCCGGATTGGCGGGATGGTGTGTTGCCATCCGCCGCTATTTTTGGACATAGTGTCCAAAGGGTCCCCTATGCGAAAAATACCTGGTTTGGGTGGGGCATCCTTATCGTACTTCATCTGATAGTGGTGAAACTTTGCGAGCGTGTCCGTGGGACTACTACCCCACCACTTGCAAAGTTTAATCACCATCGGACGCTGGAAGGATGGGAGGGTGTGTTGCCATTAGCTATTTTTCACATGGTGCTCAACCAAAGGCTCCCCTATGTGAAAAATAGTGGGTTTGGATGGGGCATCCTTATCATACGGCGACTGATGGTGGTAAGCCTTTGTGAGCGGGTCTATGGGGCTGCTACCCACCACTTGCAAAGCTTCACCACCATTGGGACGGTGTGTTGCCATCCGCTATTTTTCACAGTGCCCAAAGGGTCCCCTATGTGAAAAATAGCAGGTTTGGGTGGGGCATCATTATTATCCGATGTCCCATAGTGGTGAAACTTTGCAAGGATGTCCATGGGGCTGGTACCCCACCACTTGCAATTTTCACTACCATCATATGTCGGATGGGGGGGATGGTGTGTTGCCATCATATGTCATATGGGGGGGATGGTGTGTTGCCATCCGCTATTTTTGGCCATAGTGTCGAAAGGGTTCCCTATGTGAAAAATAGCGGGTTTGGGTGGGGCATCATTATCATACGGCGTTCGATGGTGGTGAAACTTTGGAAATGGGTTCGTGGTGCTACTAGCCCACCACTCACAAAGTTTCATCACCATCGGGTTCCCGATGGGTAGGACGATGTGTTGCCATCCACTATTTTTCACATAGTGCCCAACTAAAGGGTCCCGTATGTGAAAAATAGCAGGTTTGCGTGGGCCATCATATCATACGGCGTCCAATGGTGGTAAAACTTTGCGAGTGGGTCGATGGGGCTGCTACCCCACCACTTGGGAAGTTTCACCACCATCGAATGCTGGATGGGTGGGACGGTGTGTTGTCATCTGCTATTTTTGGACATAGTGCCCAAAGGGTCCCCTATGTGGAAAAAAGCGAGTTTGGGTGGGGCATCATTATCATACGATATCGGATGGTGGTGAATCTTTGCAAGTGGGTCCGTGGGGCTGCTACCCCACTGATCCCAAAGTTTTATCACCACCGGGATGGGCGGGGCGGTGTGTTGCCATCTGCTATTTTTCACACAGTGTCCAACCAAAGGGTCCCCTATGTAAGGGTCTGGTGGGTGGGGCATCATTATCATACAGTATCCGATGGTGGTGAAACTTTGGGAGATGGTCTATGGGTCTGCTACCCCACCACTTGCTAAGTTTCATCACCATCGGACGTCGGATGGGTTGGACGGTGTGTTGCCATCCGGTATTTTTGGACATAGTGCCCAAAGGGTCCCTTGTGTGAAAAATATCGGGTTTGAGTTGGGCATCATTATCAAACCACATCCGAGAGTGGTGAAACTTTGCGAGCGGGTCCGTGGGGCTGCTACCTCACAACTCGCAAAGTTTCATCACCATCGGATGCCGGAAGGATCAGACGGTGTGTTACCATCCGCAACTCTTCACATACTGCCCAAAGGCTCCCCTATATGAAAAATAGCAGGTTTGGGTGGGGCATCATTATCATATGGCGATTGATCGTGGTGAAACTTTGTGAGTGCTTCCATAAGGTTGTTACCTCACCACTTGCAAAGTTTCACCACCATAAAATGCGAGATAGGCGGGATGGTGTGTTGCCATCCGTTATTTTTCACATAGTGCCCAAAGGGTCTCCTATGTGAAAAATAGCAGGTTTGGTTTGGGCATCACTATCATCCGATATCCGATGGTGATGGTGAAACTTTGTGAGAGGTTCCGTGGGGCTACTACCCTACCACTCGCAAAGTTTCATCACCATCGGACGCCGGATGGGTAGGACGGTGTGTTGCCATCCGCTATTTTTCACATAGTGCCCAACGAAAGGATCCCCTATGTGAAAAATAGCAGACTTGCGTGGGGCCTCATTATCATCCGGTGTCCGATGATGGTGGTGAAACTTTGTGAGAGCAAGTCTATGGGGTTTCTACCCCACCACTTGCAAAGTTTCACAACCATCATATTCCAGATGGGCAAGGCGGTGTGTTTCCATCCGCTATTTTTCACAAGTCCCCAAAGGGTCCCCTATGTGAAAAATAGCAGGTTTGGGTGGGGCATCATTATCATCCTGGTGGTGAAACATTGCTAGGAGGTCCATGGGATTGCTACCCGACCACTTGCAAACTTTCACCACCATCATATGCCGGATGGGTGGAACAGTGCGTTGCCATGCGTTATTTTTGGACATAGTGTCCAAAGGGTCTCCTATGTGAAAAATACCAGGTTTGGGTGGGGCATCATTATCATACGACGACTGAGAGTAGTGAAACTTTGCAAGCATGTCCGTGGTGCTCCTACCCCACCACTCACAAAGTTTCACCACCATCGGATGCCGGAAGGATGGGACAGTGTGTTGCCATCCACTATTTGTCACATACTGCCAACCAAAGGCTCCCCCATGTGAAAAATAGTGGGTTTGCATAGGGCATCATTATCATACCGTGACTGATGGTGGTGAAACTTTGCGAGCAGGTCTATGGGGCTGATACCCCACCACTTGCAATGTTTCACCACCACCATCAGATGCCAAATGGGTAGGACGGTGTGTTGTTATCCACTATTTTTCACATAGTGCCCAAAGGATCCCCTATGTGAAAAATATAGTGGGTTTGGGTTGGGCATCATTTTCATTCGATATTCGACGGTGGTGAAACTTTGCGAGAGGTTCCGTGGGGCTACTACCCTGCCACTCACAAAGTTTCATCACCATTAGACACCAGATGGGTAGAACGGGGTGTTGCCATCCACTATTTTTCACATAGTGCCCAACCAAAGGGTCCCCTATGTGAAAAATATTGGGTTTGGGTTGGGCATCATTATCATACGTCGTCTAATGGTGATGAAACTTTGTTAGCAGGTCTATGCGGCTGCTACCTCACTTCTTGCAAAGTTTCACAACCATCATATGATGCTGGATGGGCGGGGTGGTGTGTTGCCATCCGCTATTTTTTACATAGTGCCCAAAGGGTCCTCTATGTGAAAAATAGGTTTGGGTGGGGCATCATTATCATCCGATGTCCGATGGTGGTGAAACTTTGCAAGGAGGTCCAGGGGGTTACTACCCCACCACTTGCAAAGTTTCTCCACCATCATATGCCGGATGTGTGGGACAGTGTGTTGCCATCTGCTATTTTTGGAAAGTGTCCAAAGGGTCCCTATGTGAAAAATACCAGGTTTGGGTGGGGCATCATTATCATACGATGTCCAAGAGTGATGAAACTTTGTGAGCGGGTCCCTGGGGCTGCTACCCCACCACTTGCAAAGTTTCATCACCATATCGAACGCCGGAAGGACGGGACGGTGTGTTGCCATCCGCTATTTGTCACATACTTCCCCCAACAAAAGGCTCTCGAATGTGAAAAATAGTGGGTTTGCGTGGGGCATCATTATCATACGGCGATTGATGGTGCTCAAACTTTACAAGCGGGTCTATGGGGCTGCTACCCCACCACTTGCAAAGTTTCACTACCATCAAATGCTGGATGGGCACGACGGTGTGTTGCCATCCGCTATTTTTCACATAGTGCCCAAAGGGTCCCCTATGTGAAAAATAGCAGATTTGGGTGGGGCATCATTATTATCTGATGTCTGATGGTGGTGAAACTTTGCAAGGAGGTCCCACAGGGCTCTGCTACCTCACCACTTGCAATGTTTAACCACCATCTTATGCCAGATTGGCAGGACGGTGTGTTGCCATCCGCTATTTTTGGACATAGTGTCCAAAGGGTCCCCTATGCGAAAAATACCGGGTTTGGGTACGGCATCATTATCATACGACATCCGACGGTTGTGAAAATTTACGAGCGGTTCCCTGGAGCTACTAGCCCTCCACTTGCAAAGTTTCATCACCACTGGATGCTTGATGGTGGGTGGGACGGTATGTTGCCATCCACTATTTTTCACATAGTGCCCAACCACCAAAGGGTCCCCTATGTGAAAGATAGCGGGTTTGGGTGGGGCATCATTATCATACGACATCCGATGGTTGTGAAACTTTGTGAGTGGGTCTGCGGGGCTGCTACCCCACCACTTGCAAAGTTTCAGAACCATCATATGCCGGATGGGTGAAGCGATGTGTTGCCATCCGCTATTTTTCACATAGTGCCCAAAGGGTCCCCTATGTGAAAAATAGCAAGTTTGGGTGGGGCATCATTATCATCCGCCGATGTCTAATGGTGGTGAAACTTTGCAAGGAGGTCCAGGGGGCTACTACCACACCACTTGCAAAGTTTCACCACCATCATATGCCGGATGTGTGGGACAGTGTGTTGCCATCTGCTATTTTTGGAAATAGTGTCCAAAGGGTCCCCTATGTGAAAGATACTGGGTTTGGGTGGGGCATCATTATCATATGATGTCCAATAGTGGTGATGCTTTCATGAACACCTTATTTAACTTGTAATATAATCCATGACATTATATTGCGATTATTTTTCATGTTTTAAGTGATTAAGTGTATTTTAAAAAATATGATTAAGTAGTGTTTAACTAATGTGATTAAAAAAAAGCGAGGATAGAATGGGAAAGAGATGCGAGGACACATATCCCCACATCTCTGCCCCATTCGTGTGTCCCCACATCTCTCCCCCATTGTGTTCCCTTTTTTTTGTAGACAGTCCGTAGCTATAGCCATGCTTAGTTGTACACACTGCTACATATGCAACTATATACACACTTCTATGCATAGTTATATACGTGACTGTAGCTGTGTACTCATAGCCGTGTAAAGTTTTTTTCCCATAAATGGATTCTTTTAAATTTGCACGGATCTGGATGCCTCATGCTTGTGTGTGTGTGTGTGTGTGTGTGTGTGTGTGTGTGTGTGTGTGTGTGTGTGTGTGTGTGTGAACCATTTGCCTTCTTACCCTTCTTTGGCTTGCATATGAGTGGATGTGTGAGAGAGTGTGAGAGGATTGGTTTCTTGAGAGGATTGGTGTCTTGAGAGGCTAGCATGGTCTTCTCTGTTGAGACTCCCAAGCTCTACATAGACAACTGATCTTGCGCTCACAATGGGGGGTGGGCCTTCTCATTGCTATCTATCATCAAAGTGACTACCTCTTTTCCAAGAGGAGAGGTAAGCATCCAAGTTCCCCATGATAAGAGAAAGGTAGGTGTGCTCCACTTTGTTAGTCTTGTGCTAGTGAGTGTTGTGTATTTAGACTTTCTAGCTTACCACACTAGTGTTATGTTAATGAGTGTTATGTATTCAGGCTTTCTAGCTTACCACACTAAAGATCCCATCAACTGCACCCTACATGCATCTTCAGGATGTCTTGCTACTTACGGCTAATGATTTGGTGCCCCTTGGAACCCATGACATCGTTTCAACCCTATTTGCAATGCCCCTTGCATTTCATTTGGACCTCCTCAACCGTGCACCTGATGAGGTAATTAACCGTGCATTTTCTAGATACTCCCACACTTGTAACTACATCATCATGCAATACAACAACTCGTACATACATCATCATCTTCTTTCTTGGTATTCGTGTTCACATTGTTTATGTCTTCTACCACCCTACCTCTATGCGCAGCTTCCATCCCTCACACCTTGGTCCTTTGAACCTTCAGAGGTTTGTGTTAATGCAAGAGGGACATTGGTGGGGATGTGGGCCATATTTATAATGTCCGAATAAACACCACGGTAAAAAATAAGATGCCTCCATGAATATATAAGTGTAGGTGGGTTGGCGATTATTCCTCCTATACAAATCTAAAATTATAGAAAATGAAGCGAATGTTTTTAAAAAAATGCCATAAAATTAGCTGTGTAAAGTTTTTTTTCCCATAAATGGATTCTTTTAAATTTGCTTGACTCTAGATGCGGATGTGCTCTTCATTTGTTGTAGTGTGAGAGTGTGTTCTTACTTCCTTGCACCTGAGTTCTTTTGTCCTATTTCCTCATGCTTGTGTGTGAGAGTGTGTGTGTGTGTGATCCATTTGCCTTCTTGCCCTTCTTTGGCTTGCATATGAGTGGATGTGTGAGAGAGTGTGAGAGGATTGGTGTCTTGAGAGGCTAGCATGGTCTTCTCTGTTGAGACTCCCAAGCTCTACAATATAGACAATTGATCTTGCGTTGACAATGGGGGGTGGGTCTTCTCATTGTTGCTATCTAGCATCAAAGTGACTGCCTCTTCTCCAAGAAGACAAGTAAGCATCCAAGTCGGGCCCCCATGACAAGAGAAAGGTAGGTGTGCTCCACTTGGTTAGTCTTGTGCTAGTGAGTGTTGTGTATTTAGACTTTCTAGCTTACCACACTAGTGTTATGCTAATGACTGTTATGTATTTAAGATTTCTAGCTTACCACACTAAAGATCCCATCAACTGCACCCCACATGCATCTTTACGATGTCTTGCTACTTATTACGGGTAATGATTTGGTGTTCCTTGGAGTCCCTAACATCGTTTCTACCCTATTTGTAGTGACTCTTACATTTGATTTGGACCTCCTCAAGTGTGCACCTGATGAGGTAATTAACCGTGCATTTTCTGTGGACCTCTCAACCATGCGTTTGATTTGGACATCCTCAATCGTACACCTAATGAGGTGATTAATATTTTTCTTTCTTTCTAGAGACTCCTACAATTGTAACTACATCATCATGCAATACAACGACTCGTACAATATACATGATCATCTTCTTTCTTGGTATTCGTGTTCACATTGTTCATGTCTATACGCAACTTCCATCCCTCACACCTTGGTCCTCTGAACCTTCAGAGGTTCGTGTTAATGCAAGAGGGACATTGGTGGGGATGTGGGCCATATTTATAATGTCCGAATCAACACCAAGGTAAAAAATAATATGCCTCATGAATATATAAGTGTAGGTGGGCTAGCGATTATTCCTCCTACACAAATCTAAAATTATAGAAAATGGAGAGAATGTTTTCGAAAAATGCCATAAACTGTCCAAAATTGGGTGAATATTTTCTAAAACCCTTCAGAACGGCCAAAATTTGAACGAATGTTTAAAGATATTGGACGAATGTTTTTGCAAAAGAACCCCAAAAATAGCCAATTGGTGAAGATTAGCCCTAGTTTTTTTTTCCTTGGCCGACACAATCACAACAATCCCTTGGATTATTTTATTATTGGAAAGGTGATGGGCTTGCTATTTTCTTTAACACAAATACCATGTAGAGAAACTATGTATTATATGATTTCATTGAATTAAATTATGAACTTCCTTACAACTTACAAAGTGTGCAAACAGAGGTTGATGTACAAGAACGCCGTCTTTAAAGTACGTTTACATAAGTTTTTATTTACATATAACTTTTACTTGGTTATAATACTATTAAGATTAATAACCTTCAATTGGCTGCAGCGTTTTCAACCTGAAGCTTGTCATTATTGTGTCGCAAGAAGATAGTGCAGGAAGTTAACTGCCGAAACAGACACTGAGATCATATAAGTTGAGCACATTAGCACACTTGGAGAAAGCGATCAAGTATGTATCACCATAGTGTTAGAAACATGGTACTCGCTCTTGGGATTCGTTCGGAGTTTTACTAAGTTGACTGCCTAAAGTGCGATCTCAAACTTGAAATTATTTGATACAGTAGAAGGCCCGAAACCAAGCGAGTTCTTCTCTTAATGCAAATTAAGCTGGAACAACTTGTTGGGAGTTCAATACTGTTTAAAAAGATAGCTACAACTTACAAGCTGACAGAGGGATCCAAAATCCTCAACGTGGGGTAGACATTTACCATTTCCCAAGAGGCCGCATTTTCCTCAAGGGAAGAGGGAACCGTTCAAATTGTTGGCAGAAGGAATAAACACCTCCTCAAAGCCATAATCAGATTAAAGTATGAAGTGCAAAATCGAAATCTTTTCTTCAATCCATATGGTAAAAAGGATTCATGTTGAAGGATTAATGTAAGGTTCAGCAGAGTAGTTTTCAAATACTAGGGATATTCTCATATTCAAAAAAGTGGCATAATCTCCCAGTCGTGTGATGCTTTTTCTCAAGGCTGCAGGAAGCTTTTACAATTACAGGTGGATGGGGGGGGGGGGGTTTGCTATGATTGTGAGAAATCCCACAAGTGTATGCCCTCATCGGGACCACAACAGGCCACCACACACTCATCACTTGCAACTAGGTCGTGTATGTCCACCACCAATCTCTCAGGCAACCCATATAAATAGGAGCCAGATGTGGTAGCCCATATGTCAATTAGCCCATTATTGCAAAGAAGCACATGCCATGAGTTCATGGCACCATAGACCGTGGCATCCGTGGCATCTTGTGAGCCTAATCTTACATAAAATCTAGAGATTTCTCGCCGTGTCGTTGAGCTAAGAACCCTGGCTGTGCCATTAGTTGACACAATTAGAATGCGGTCTTCTTTCACACCAAGAGTATTACAAAGCAGTTGACCTTGGCCTTGCAAACTAAAGAGGACATCAAATGTCTCCATGTCCATAACACACAGTCTAGAGCGGGTGGCCACTACCGCTAATTTCTCTTGGCTTATTCTAACCCGGCCAATATGGTCGGCATTGTCTACTAACAAATGCCAACCTTCATAAGCATCAGCATCAGTCATATCACCACCATTGTAAACGAGATCCTCAGAGAAAGCATCCCATATATGCAAAGCGTGTCCGAGGACACCTGCATACAGGCCTAACCACCTACTGCAGGTGCCTGTGAAGTCCACTAATATGCCATCATTCACATAATTGCCGATAAGTACTCTTCGATAGTTTTCTCTGGCTATGTCTCCAATGAACAAGCTGCCATCCATGGATGCAAAAACAACCTCATCATCCTCTATGATAAGGCCTGCAATGGTTCTAGAGTGGGCACCTATTCTGTTCTCATGTATAGGTTTGAAAGTGCACAGACATTCTTTGGTTCTAATGCTGAACACACGCACTGCTCCATCTGAGAAACCACCAGCCACATAATCGGATGATAATGCTAACTTCCTGCACATGCTGCTGTTGTTGTTGGAATCGCTCGACACCTCGTAATCCAGAATGAAGTGCTCTGCATTGCCTCTAAAGAAGTTAGAGGCTGTTTTATGCAGCCTTTTGTAGGTTTCTTGCCATGAGAATTCTGTCAATCTCTCCTGATTCCAAACCGAGCTCGTAAGGCCTCTCCATAGCGTTTCCGAGAAAGAAACATCTCGCCAGGTTGTGCATACCTGCGCAGAGCGCAAGCTCCCACAGAATTCTGAGCAGTTAGTCATGAAACACATTAACTAGAAAAAGCAGCAACGACCTGCTTAAAAGCAAAACAACGTATTATAACGCTAATGAGAAAGCAATCCACACCAGAGATCTCATAGATGACCATAGTCACACCAGCTCTAGCCATGGCCAGATATAACCCTACCTACGTCCCTTAATGTACAGCAATTACAGACTAGTATCTCGACCTACTTTCAAAATATTCGCATTTTCCACTTGAGTATCATATTGTTTTAACTTGTCAATTACCAAGGTGATTGTCTCGAACTGTCTATTGATCATGTTTACGCTTAGATTACGGTCTGCGGCGTGGCGTACATGATGGTGGCAGAGCTTGTCTACGATTACAGTTTGGATAAGATCTCCCGGACCGGACATGAAAAGCAATAGAGAATTTGACAACAAGAAGAAGAGGATCTAAGTGCAGAGGCCGGAGAGCCACTTTAACTCGTCGAGAGAAGGTGTAATAAAAGTAGCAGAGAGATGGATTAAATGCAAAGTTGAAGTCTCGTAGAGGGTAGTTTTCAGAATCAGAATGTGCGGTGTACCGTGCAGGGTTTTACGTAAAAGCAAAAGCAGCACGTTATCGACACACACAGCGTATTGCAGGGAGAGTGTGAACCTGGAAGAGCGTGGCAACGGCGGGACCGGCCGAGAGGGGGCCAAACGTATGGGCAGTTTGGGCGGCCAGATGATGAGCCACTCGCTCGATGCATTCTTCGGGCCACAGGGAAGCCAGTGAGCCGGATGAAGATGGCCGAGACGAAGCTGAAGGCTGGTGAAACCAACGAGATTTCTCTTTACTTATTATTTGTTGTCGGGGAGGTGGGCGCTACTGCCAGGCGGTTCGATATTTATCAGAGCGCCTGCTGCTGCTGTCGTTGTGCCGCTGCGGTCTAAGATTCGCGCCGTCAATTTGCTGCAACTCTTGCTGTAGGCGACGCTATGGTAGAGGTTGCAGCCCTTCGGCTTGATCTTCTGGATGAGGAGATGATAGTTTCTCAATTGCGACGGTGGTATATGATATAGACAGCAGCGAAGAAGCATGGCCAGGCCAAGATGAAGGCAAACCAGAAAGAGCGGCGAAGGGCCGATGTTGGTGGCCCGGAACCTCACCACAAGGTTGGCGGCCACCCCCATTTGAAGGCTAACATGGCGAAGAAGATGATAATGATGTTGATAATGACGCCGAAGCTGCTCGGACCCCAAAACTTCTTTGCTGCAGCCCACCGTACCCCTACGTACAGGACGGGCCGCCCGCTCGCCGCTACCACTTCAGCTCTCACCCGCCTATGCAGCCGGTGTTTATGCGTGTGTGCGTGGCCGCCGCCTTCGCCACCGCTGTGCCCCGCCTGTGGTTAAGTAACTGCCCATACGTGTGACGCCGGTCCGGGGCACCTCTTCGCGTCCTCCCAAGATCTGTATCTCTAGTCTTGTGCCACAACTCTTCTCTACCCACGGCCCGTTCTTACGTAGGGCGCGGGTGCGCCCCGGGGGTCTGGTGTTTGAGCATGCGAGTGACGTCTATCCTGCCACTGGCGGCCTGGCGACTGCTGGCCACTAGTGACCAGCCCGCCAGAGACCGGGAGTGCTCTCTCTAGACTAGCATCTCCCAAGAACGGCCCTCTAGACTAGGCTCTCCTCCTATTGTCACCTCTCTCCAGGCTACGAGGTTGAATGGCGTACAATTGTGCGCAACATAGCCCGGAGCCCCGCTTTACGCTTAAGAAGTCCCCATGCCTTTAGAGCAAGGCAGAACGCAAGGCTTTTTTTGGATGCTATGGAAAGAAATCTGTTGCAAATTAGTTACAAGTTAGAACTTTCGAGATGACAAGGGGCCTGTTCACGTGCATGCAAGGATGTGGTGCTTGGTGGTCAAACCTTTGGCTACCGTTTATCATCACAACCTTGGATATAGTGCGAAACACCAAAAACACACTAAAATCTGACAACTGCCGACAAACGTGAAGTTAAAATTGTTTTTAGCTGGTAGTAATACTGATGTCAATTTGACAAATTGTTTTTAGCTGGTAGTAATACTGATGTCAATTTGACAAA